>NC_139826.1:21323193-21713193 GCF_963691815.1 Echiichthys vipera
CTTGCAGACTTAAAGATAAGTGAGTAGATAATAAGCGAGCAGAGACGAACACAAGCGCATTAATTTAATGGCCTCACAAACAAGAGAATTCAAAAAAGCAGCAAAAACTCTTGTAATTTTTTTTTAAACCTATGAAATAAGCATTTTGTCTTGTATGACTGTGTTTCATTTGTGATGGTAAACTCATGGGAATTGCCCTAATTTAAGTCTGATTTGCTGTGAGAGTAAAAAACTTAAGATAGAATCCAGAATCCAAACCACAAAAAAAAATCTGCTCTCACACAAACTCAGTTTTTTAATATTCAGCTCTCTATAGAACATATTTCACACACAACAGACAAACAGGACACACACATCTCTAAAGGGTGGAAATAATAAGTCATAATACTTTCTGGGGAAAAAAAACAGGCATACCGTTTGTGTTTTCTTGCACGTTAACTTCTGAAATGTATTGCTTTTTATGCACATACGTGAGAGTGTGTCTGCACAGATACAAATTATTCATGTGTGTTTTTCCTCCCCTATCACACAGCTTTGCAGGGCTTTATTTAAACAGATAACCTGCTACTAGAAGCCCCCAGCATCCCCAAAACCTCCTAACTCCTCTTCTTGCCTCCCAGTCTTCCACAACAAACCCCACAGAAAGGGGACACCTCCAGAAACAAACTCTCTTATTGCAGACTCTGCAGAAAAGCCTACCCTGCAGTGCCTCCCTTTCTCCAACAGAAAATACTTTTCTCGACTAAAACAGGCCAACTCCTTCTAGGGGTGCGTCTCCCGTGATCGACCTAATCTGCATGCATACTTACCTTCCTTATATTTAGAGATGTCGTTACCAAGCAGCATGAAGGACTCTGGATGGCATAGGAATCTATTTCACATATAGATGCACAGGGCTAGCGCACAGGAATAGGATATAGAACAGGGAAAAAGTTTGTTTTCAATTTCACTGACTCTCTTTTGTATGGTTATCCGCTGTCTAATTCTATTGTAGTGTTTATTTTCTCTCATTCTTTCTTTAATGAAACAGGATAGGTTTACTTGCTTTCTCAAATTTGAGGGGAGTTAGATATTCTTTCCTAAATCTAATGCCACATTCACGTCATATACTTCAGACCATAATTGCGAGCAGCCACATCTGAAACACAATATTCATTGTCAGCCACTTTGTAGGTATAAGGGATTTCTGACAGCTACCGAATCTCCCACTTGGTCAAAGAACTACAAGTGTCAACAGACCATCAGCAAAGCCTTAATCCATGGCAGTTACTGCACATGTAAATAAAATCCAAAATTAACCCTTATGCAATCGATTCAGCTCATTTATAAAGAGCTACACTGTTTATTTGTATCTGGTTTTACTAGTCAACAAACCACCACACACACACATAATACATCTAAAGCAGCTACCATCTTGGAAATATGCTTGAAGACTCCTAAGTCGGACAATGCCGACATTGCGTGGATGCAACATGAGACAGAATCCTTCTTACATCATGGCCAGACAAATAGTTAGTCTGTAATTACTGTAAATGTGCAAGGCTATGGATGCAGTTTTTAAACACACGGCTAATTTGAACATAAAAAATAAAATAAAAATAAAGATTGTGCTGTCTGAAAAAAGTCTAAATCCAGTAAATTGTTAAAAGAGCAGTGCTAACTTTAACCATTACTTTTGGTGCATAGATTACAGCTTCTGTTGTCTGTTTGGATAAAAGTGATTCATTTGAAAATCTTCAAAAGTATTAAATCACTTTTGAATTACTTTGTTTTAGTTTAGCAATAATTATGGGATGTGACATTTGGATGCAAGAAAGGGAGTCATTTACAGTTTTGTCTCAAAGTGAATACTGAGCAAATGAGTCACTACAGCAGGAAAAAAAACTGTTGTGCTCTGGACCTGTTGAGATACGTACCCCATTGCCAAGAGCGGCGTGCTGTTTTTTTTTCTCAGCGGTACATGAATACAGTCTAAACAAACAGTTTCTGAATTGCTATCAAACACCCTGCGAGTAAGCATATTCATTCCACTCCCCCTGAGGTTTGCAAAAGGACCATTTCTTTCTGATGGTGTGTGTATTTGTGTTTGTGTGTTTACGCAGCTTAATCTGCACTTCTATGTGTTATGTGGTAAATGCAATTGACTTGAGCCTGACCACAAATCAAAGTGATGGCTGGTGAGTACCACATAAGAGAACAGAAATGAAGCACAGAAGTGTTGAGATCAAACAGACCTTCCCCAGTTGAAAGCTCCCCTAGAGGGGCAGGAGGGCTGCAAAGCACTGCTCAGTGAATGTCTCATTTAGTAGAGGCAGCGCCTCAACCGCTGACAAGGTGATAACACAGACAGGCGATAAGTAATTAAGGGGAACAAAAGATAAGTTATGTCACTTTTCTTTGCTCTCTCTGTGTGTTCATCTATGTGCCGCTGTACAGGTTTTAGTGGCATCTTTCATAATATATTCTACATGAACATGTATCCAATCATTGATATTAGTATGACAACTGGAGCCGACTCCAGCTGACTTTGGGCAAGAGGCGGAATACTCCCCGGACAAGTAATCACAGGGCTGATATACATATACTAACATCCACACTCACATTGACACCTACTGGCAATTTTGAGTCAACAATTAAGATAAGCTGTATATCTTTGGACTGTGGTGGGAAGCCATAGAACCTGGAGAAAACCCATGCTAACGCACAGATGATTTCAGCACTTCAGTGGCTATATTATGGTCTAAACTGAGATTAGAGCTGAAGTTGTCCAAACAGGGCAGACAATGGGACTCTGAGGACAGATGAGGAACAGCGTTGATGAGAGTTTCTGTCACTGAGCTGGCTGGGAGCCAGAACCTAATGTGGACTGTGGAGTGTTAGAGTTTGACAAGACTGACTGCTGTTTGTCTGACAGCCAGCTTACTGCTCTATATCTGAGACCAGATCATAACCAGACCCCTTTTTTTCTTCCATCTTTTTTTCTTCCTTTTTTAATGCAGCTATGCATGCAAGTTTTTCTCCTCTCTCTTTAGCCAGACATGTTAAGATTTTTATACAAAGTCTTTAAAGGCAGTTCGCTTCCACATTTCCCTTAGATCTGTCCTCTATTACTTTTTCTTGTCTCTCTCTTTATGTCTACCGTTACGTTTTACATGTACATCCCATAGCCGAACCAGGGGGAACCTCTGCAGTTTACAGGGAGTGTGGATATGGAACAATTGTGAGGTAGCTCAACTATTTAACAAATTCTAAGTACTTGATTTATTTTGAAATACTGTTATTTTTTCATTGTTCAGAATTTGATAGAATATCCGCTGTGGCTATACCACTACTGTACTAGCATGTTTTTTTAAATTACCAAAGCACTTCAACAAAAATCTTTATTTTGTGAAAAAAAAAAACAGTGAGCAAAATTAGAAAACCACTGTGTCAGAAGAAAATATTTAAACAATGTTTTCTTAGGGCTATAGGACTCAAAAATGAAAAGAAAGTGTAGAGGCCACAGCTTTGCCCACAGGACATCACTAGTTTCTCACACTGCTCTGGTTTGATCTCGGTATCTGTAGTGGGTTTCTTAGCCATTACTTTGTCGCCAAGGATCTTCCCCTGTGGGGTTTAGATCTGGACTCTGGGCTGGCCATTTCATTGTCTTAATATTTGTTGCTTCAAGGCACTGCGTAACCCATTTTGCAGTGTGACAGGGGGCATTGTCTTGCATTAAAATTGTGTGCTGATTGGGAGACAATTACAGTGAAGGTATTGCATGTTGCAGAAGAAGGTTCACATAAACATTTGCATTCATCCTGGCCAACTCCTGCTGCATAAATAACCAAACTATGATATCATATTGCTAAAGTTCAATTTATTTGGGTTTGATGGGAAACATAATGTTTGGCGTCGGACTGAGAATGACTGAACTCAAAGTGTCTAAAGAAGTCAGTTAAATTTAGTGTACAGGAAATGCCTCAGTTACCCATCAACTGTGAATTAAGAAATGAAGATTGAAGAAGCCAGACCCAACATTGACAATGTTAGGATCACTATGTCTTGTATGGATTCACACGTGCAGCCACAAATCTACTACAGCTCTACTATGAAGTTTTTTGAAAGACTACATGAAGTCATCTATGGAAGGGTTTCGATGAACATCTTATAGGGCTTTGGGAATATGTCAAAGAAAAAAGGCTGGGAACCACTGCCATAGCCTATACAATGTAAAGTATTTAGTTTAACATCCCACTGTGGGGCTCTCCCTTGTTCTAACTGTCTACCTCTGTCTTTGCCTCATTCATCTCAGGTAGTAACCGTCTGTTCAGGAGCTGTGTTGTAGTTGACTCTATTAATGACAGTGCGGCAGACTCAAAGACAGCTTTATAACAGTAATTCCTCCCTACTGACAACCAAATTGTTCTGAGGAAAAAATATTGACTTATCTAGTCCGTTTTCCCTGGGGTACAAATTCAATGACAGATCTATAAATACATGGCACATTTTTTACACTTGAAATAAGGCTTGTATTCAGTTTTCACTCCCTTTGTGTTTTGTCAGTGTAATACTCAAAAATGATGTAGGTTTTTGAAGAGGTTAGATTTGATAGGTTATGTCTCTACTGGAGGAAATGTGTCTATGTGTAGGTATGAAATGAAGGGGTGGGGTACGTGGGGTGGGGTATGTCTTCTTGAGTACTGCATTGAGAAAATGTTATTACATAAATGGACTATGCAAGACAAATACTTTGATATTATCATAATTAAAAGTGAGCAGCACCATATGGTGCGGGAGAGGAGCTGCGCAAAAAAACAATCAAATTGAAAGCCTCTTAGTGAACAGAAATACATGAAATGCTCATTTTTCAGCCAGACGAACTAACAAAGTCTAAGCATACATTTTTCTATAACCTTCTCCTCTCCTCTCCTCATCCTGTATTTGAGTGTATGCCTGGTCAGTGCCCTGGGCCCTGCTAGGGGTCTACAGTATGCTCCAGGAATAGTCCAGTCACGTGGCCGCTCTGTGCGATCTGTTCCCCTGGCAGGAAGCTGTTATATGGTTACAGTTATTTTTGTTGTCTGTCTGGGGATAGTTTTTACTGTGCTCCAGAGGATCAATAATTGTCATAAAAAGACTGCGTCATCCAGTGCTTTCTTTGAGCATGACAGTCAGGTGGTGTTTGTAGGTTAAGGAGACATTTGTATAAGTGTGTACATATGTAAATGTTGGTATTTAGAGTGAATATCTGTTTTTTTGTGTGCACGTGCAATATCAAAGGGACATTTTTGCGAGTGCATGTTATTATGTGTCTGCATCCGTTTCTATATGAAAGTTATATGTAAGCAAGTGTGAGTTGAAAAGACGTGTTAGTGGCTTATTCTCACGAAAATGTCAGAGTCTGTGGAAAATGTTTAATATGTTTGTCACGTGAAAGGAAGTGAGTTGCAGACAGTGTGGTATGTGAGGTCACGATGTGTCAATGTTTGATACAAGGATGGGGAGACATGGGTCAATCCTAGTGTTTTATTAAATGTTACTATAGCCAGCATTGTTCAAATTTGTTAGAACTCCAGGTCTGTACTTTACAAATTGCTCTTTACGTCTTTGACCTGCTGCATCTGTCTGCTCTCCTGTTTACCCCTTCCTGTCTGGAAGGCCACACCACCTCCCCGTCCATATCATGCATGAGTATCTGTGTCTCTCCTATAGCTTGTCTACTGTATACAGTATATGTGCCACCATAGCCCTGAAGCTGCAGTCAGCCCTGGGGACTCAGAGAGGAGGTCCTATAACAGTGAAGGCAACGGAAGCTGGCTCCTAGCTAATTGGTTCCTGTGTTAGCGGCACCCAGAGATGGTGTTAGAGTCAGCACTTTGCCTCCCTCTTCGCACATTCCCTTTCCTTTTTCCTTTCTCCGTCCCTCCCTCCCTGCCTGCCAACCACAGATGCCGCAGATTGGACATACCTTCAGGACACACGCCTGAGCTAATATGTATATTGAAGGATGCTTGTGTGTTGACAGAGGAGTTGGGTGTGTCATTGCCACTGCCAGTTTGACAAATGAATCCAAATTGCTACAAAACATTTTGTTAATAAATGTAGTAAAAAAAAAAATGTTTCCAAGGAGCAGGAAAATTAGCTAAATCAACTAAATCATACGTATAGCTTTCTTTGAGAAAATTAACACCCTTACCCCTTACTCAGTGTGTTTCACTGTCCTTTCTATCTGTCTGAACCCACAGACACAGCCCACCCCATGGCCAGAGCACCTGAAGGTCACCATGTGACTGTGTTTAGCCCCCCCCCAACACACAATGACCCTCCTTTTTGGCTAATGGCCCCAATGACAGGCAAGGTAGACTGAAGTCCAGGTAATCACAGCTTGTGTCAGTGCTCTAAAAGCGTGCAGGGATGCTTCCTCTAGGTGTTTGTGTATGTAAATGTGTATATGTACTGTATTTGTGTGTGTATATGTGTGTTTGTGTGTGTGTGTGTCTGCGCGTGTGTGTGTATGTGTATGTGTGTGTGTGTGTGTGTGTGTGTGTGTGTGTGTGTGTGTGTGTGTGTGTGTGTGTGTGTGTGTGTGTGTGTGTGTGTGTGTGCGTGTGTGTGTGTGTGTGTGTGTGTGTGACTTTTCATACTGAGAGAGGAGATGACTATGAAGTGTATCCCACTGAGTTGGAGTGGACCTGAAGAAAGCAGTCTTTTATCTGCTCTGATCACAGAGTATGTGTCTGATGGGCCACTGCCTGGTGCTGTGTGTTTATCATTGCAGGATGTCCTCCCACAAACGGACGCAACTCTGTGAGCCTTGCTTTAACTCTCACTCAAAGTATTATCCTCTACATTCTTGTGTTCCTGCCAAAGGATAAATATTGTACATCTGTGCTGTATTCCATTGCAGTTTAGGTTGATGGGAAACAATTTCAGACGTGTAATATTTTGAGTCTGTTCTGAATGATCATCATTTGATTTGACCTATTATTTAGTGTCTATGCTTTGAATTCCATTCCCTGGTGATGCGTATGTTGTAATTGGTTGTACCGATTTACCAGTCGCAAGGGGGTTTGCAACGGTTCCGAAAAAACCCCACAAGCGGCCAATTTGGAAAAACCGACTCCTGGAGGGTCCGTTCACTGGACGTTTTCAGTCCATCTACGTTCCGACACACCTATTGTCATGAGCTTAGGGTGGCGAAATAATGAAATTGTGGATACAAGCGGCCAAGATAAGTTTCCTCTGCAGGGGAGCTGGGCTTGCTGGGGAGAGGGATGTCTGCAATACTTTGCTTAGTCTGCCGGTCTCGCGACCTGTCCACAGATAAGTAGATGCATATACTGTATATAAGGGGATGGATGGACGAATGGATGGATTTACAAGTGTGACCTCTGAGAGGGAGTGTCTAATAGATGCCTTGTATGGCAGACCCTTGTCTCCTATCACAACCTTCTAACTTTGCTGTATTCTGCCTCCAGCCTGACGACTCCAGTGCTGACCTCTTCCACGAGGGTGGCAGCCCAGACTCGGCCCCTTCTCTACCCCACTGCATTAAACATTGATGGAACTGTAAGGGAAAGCTGGAGACTGTCTCCTACTCTGATCTGGCCCTTTTCATATAGCAGGTCTCTTCTCTGGCTGCAAACTGTCTCCTTTCAATATATTTCCCAGCCGTTGCGATGCATATCTTTTCTACTGCTGTGGTTATTTGAATGTGGTAGAATGAAGCTGTTTGCTCAGTATAAGAGACACATCAAATCTCAAGAAATGAGAGTGATAAGTGTCTTATGCTGCCTGTGGCCAATTGCAACAGCAGTGAGATGTGACTTCCTGGAAATGACTCTGTGTGTGTATTTGATTCCTGTATTTGCATCTCTCTCTATGTGTGGTGCATTTATGTTATGCATTATGACTCTTACCACAGAGCACGGTTATATGAAAGGAAGTGGTAGGAGACACAAGACGGTAATACTTTCTTCCTTTATCAGTGAGTGAGTGTGTGTGTGTGTGTGTGTGTGTGTGTGTGTGTGTGTGTATGTGTGTGTGTGTGTGTGTGTGTGTGTGTGTGTGTTCCAGTAGTGCTGCATAACATCAGAGCATGGTCTTAGCACCTTGCTATCACTTGATTTTCTTAAAAACCTGTTAAAAACCTGTTTAAATACAGTAACACCTTCATATCATTAGCTAATTTATTTAAATCTAGAATTAAAATAAGTGTACATTCAGTGAGTAACAAATCTTTGCATGCATTAATGACAGATAATAAAATAATAGCATACTTTATGTTAAATGTATTCTGGCAATGCAACAAACACCCACAGGAACAACAGAACAGCTCCACACACTTCAAAAAGAGATTTAGTTGCTTCCAACCTCCCTCACCCATCCTTACCCCGCAGAGCCTTACCCTGGGAGATCTGCCCCACAACCAACAAGTGGTGGAGTTCAGCAGCATACCAGACCTAATACTGTGTCCTGTTAAGACTGTAAATGTATTTATAGAGTGCAATGTGAGCCGGGTATGGGTATAAGACTGTGAGAGGGTGAGACGTTGTAATCTAGCATTTGTGAAAATTGATGTCTGGTGTTTGCGCATGTGAATGTAATCAATCTAAGAGAAAGCATGTTTTTTTGTGTGTGTGTTCATGCAGTGTGTTTGCATGTGTGGATGTTTACTCATGGTGGGAGAGGGCTTGTGTTAATCAGGATCATGTCTGATTATGTGGCCATGGGGCATGGAGGGTTTATAGAGAATGCTTGTGTTTTGTGCTGGCAGACTGGTGTGTTAGGTCCTGAGAAAGTCTACTGGCAGATCTGCACCGGCCCCTCTGCTTATAACCTGCCATACTGCCCTCAGGCAAACTTCCCTGCAACATAACTGAGTACAGTAGGGCTATTCTCTTAGTTCTGAATTACACAGAGCAGATATATCATACATCCTGCAAGCTCTCTGTGGCACAAGAAACATTGTTTTTTTTAAATCATAGTGATCTGGTGCTAATACAAAGGAGATACAACGGTTATGATTGTAATACAATTTCCTTCAATTGATGTTTATGATGTTTCCACCTAGAACAATCAGATGTGATTAAATCATATGAATTGGCAAAACCCAGCTTAAGGTTTCTCATTAACTTGAGGATGTCAGACCAGTTGTCTGCTTCAAGGAAAGAGAATCACATGAGAATAATCCTAAGCGAAATAATCACAGCTCTGAGCAAAAGAAAACGGGGATGAATAAATAAGGCTGACTAAATAAATGATCAGTGATTGTTTGGCTCTAAGTGCTGTTGCTGTAGCTCTGCATCCTGATTTAGTCGAACCCTTCAGCCATCCCTCAGCAGAGCTATGGTCTTAGCGGAAGAGAAAGGGCTAAAAAGCCCCATTCTTCTTCATACCTTCAATATTCAATGAGAGCGCTAATTGCACCGTGCTGAAAGAAAGAAAAAAAGGAAGGGAGGTGGAGTGGGGAGGTGGGAGATGGGAGGTATCTATACTGGCTAATGGTCCGTAGGGGGAAAATAAAGGAGAGGAAAAAATGGGGATTTAAAAAGTTAGACATATCCTCAGGAGGTTCCTTCCTCTGTGTTTTTACCTGTGCGTCTCTTAGCTATAATGCTAATGCTCATTAGCCAGTCTGTGTGATATCCGCCGTATCACGACTACTGTTAGCGACCGTCACCGGGAGCACTCTGGCGAAGTGAGTGCATCCAGTGGTTACATACACGCTCCTCTGTTGTCAGCCGGAATCCAACTCAGACATTTTTTTTTTTTTTTCCTTTTTTGTTTTACCTTAAAAGTTAGTTGAAAAGATATCTTGGAATATATTCGCTCAAGGTGCACCCATTTGTGAAAAAGAATTGGGGGATGCATATGCATTAAAAAGTCTTTGTGTGTATAAAATGCAAGCGCAGCACTTTAGCCTTCCCTCATCCTTCCACCCCCGTTTCTCCCTTTAATCTTTGGCTGAGTTATAATACAATAAGTCCCTATAATCATTGGATCTCCTTCTTCCGACTTACCTGGGATAAATGAATGGGTTTAAAGAGGGAAGTAGAGAAAAAAAGGAAAAATATTTCACCATTTTTTATAAAATAAACAACGGTAAAATATAATTGTTTAATGAATCTGACAATCCACTGTACTACTTACAACCACAAGGGGCAGCAAGTACAGGACATCTGTCTCAGATACCAGGCTGCAGTGTCTCTGTCTCCTCTACCCTACAGTCAGCCCTTTCACTGTCCCCTGGTATAAGGCAACTGTAATACTGCTGATCAGAAGTTTTTCTCATAAATCATGCCATCCACCAAACAAAGCAATAAAGATGTTTGTTTGCATTATTGAAGGAACAGTATTGCCTTAGGTCAGCTTTAATAAGTGGTGTGTGCGTGCCTGCATGCATTCTTAAAAATACATGTTCATGTGAGTGTGTGCTTTGCAAGTATTTTTTGCATGAAAAAAAGGAATTTGCTCAAGAAAAGCCTATTTTGTTGAGTTGACTGTCTGTTTCAGATTGCTCAGCCAATCAGCTGCTTGTGTGTGTTTGAATTTAAAAAGTGGTGTCGGTGAGATATATGCACATACAGGAAATATGTGTTTGGCTGCATGTCTGTGCTTTTGCACAAGAGTTTGTGCTCTTATGTTCCAGTTTTGTCTTTGGGGGCTCATTTACAACTCTCGACAATTTTACAACAGCCCATTTGGTGCTATTTATATTGATCACATAGGCTGCCAAGCACAGGCTCAGAATGCAGGCGTTTTCTGAATTTAACTCATTCTTTCTCTCTTCAAATGCTTTCCTTTCAACAGCTTGACCTTTCATGTCTTTTACATTAATATATCTATATATATACATATATCTATATATATACATCCCTTTAAAAAAACTATTTTTTTCACTGTGATGCGTGGTCACATGTTGCTTAAGACGATGAGATGATATACTGTATATATCATGTAGTTATGGGTGTGGAAGCTCATCAAACAGGATATAACTCTGTCATGCTGTGTTTTCAGTGCACACACATTACAGTAAAGCTGCGGTAAATCTGTGCCTTGTTTAATTACATTCACACTATTATGATTCCCAGTATACATGTAGATATAAATATAATTCACTGACCCTCACATGACCCCCTTGCCCGTGTGTTCTGTGACAAAGTGTGCGTGTGTGTGTGTGTGTGTGTGTGTGTGTGTGTGTGTGTGTGTGTGTGTGTGTATGTGTGTGTGTGGTCTCTTTCCTTCTCTCTGTAAGGCACATAGATACCCAGATAAATATACCAAGGTATTCTCATTAACAGTTTTGGATGATATTTTATGAAAAGTAATGCACAGCGATTTGTATGATATGTTATGAAATATGGAGGTTTATTTAATGCTATGAAAAAGTTTCATAAAACATCTTGTATATCTTTGGTTTGGTTTGTATTACTACTTCTGAGACACAAACACTGCTGGGACACGAACACCAGTGCCCCAATGAAAGAACTGTGTTTTGGGACCCATCCCCACCCTGACCACCCTCCTACGCAGAGTTTAGCAGTCTTAAACTATGTCACCTGATTTCCTTTATTTGCTTTGGACTTAATTTCTACCGTACATGCGTGTATAAGACACAAATTACAGTGCATTACTTTTCACAAACAATGAATGAGAACATATACACAAGTGAAATATGTTTAATTAATGTGCCTTGGACACAAAATATATTTTAAATAATGTGGCAGGACACATACACAGTACCTGTGTAAGATAATTTCCACCTGCTTGCTAATTAGAGAGCAACCCAACCCAGGTCTCTATCAATAGGATCATCCACTCAGTTGGTCAGTCAACAGCATTCCAACTTAAGCTTGAACCTGGTACACTCATTAAAACCAAACCCAAGTATTTGGTTCGCGGTCGCAAGGCTTGTGTGTAATTCATTACTGTGTGCGTGTGTGTGTGTGTGTGTGTGTGTGTGTGTGTGTGTATGTGTGTGTGTGTTGAAAGCGTTAAGGCCTGTCCCCAGTTGTGCTGTAACTTAACCTGGTCCATGGGAGTCTGTTCTGGGCTCTTGGCTCTACTCTCGTGGCCTTCAAGCATTCAGCACTTCATCTGAGGAGGAGTTTGCGAGGGTTTTTTGAGTGCTTTGCATGGCCAACACACTCCTTTCTCATCGAGATACTTACCCTAAGAAAGCCAAAGCTTCCCCCTTGAGAAAGTTAAAACACAAATAATCAAGCATCAGGTCACCAAGACAGGCCGGAAGGAAATGGGAGTCATTTTAAGTCAGCATTGTATGTTTCTGCAAACCACAGATAGGTTGATATGGAACAAATTTGGCACCCTTTAGCCTCTGTATTACATAAACCAGACTTTTAGCTAACTCCAATGTAAAACAGTCCACTTCATTACTAGACTGCTCCAGAATCACGTGACGTATTGTAGTATAATGAGCGTCAAACTTTCCGTAGGGAGGAGGTTGGGGGGGGATGGTTTGGTCATACGATGATTAGCTCTGGTAGGCAATTTGAACACATTAAAACTTTTTTAACCACTAATACTGCTCCAACACCAAACCTCTGATGTAGCATGATAAGAGTCCAACAACTTAGATAGTGAACATGGAGTTGATTAAAAGAGTGTTTTGAAAGACTTACCTATTGGCCCTGGGTACCAGCTCCTCTTGTACTAAACAGACACGTTAATCCCTCTGCCTAAGCATCTCGATCAGCGTCTCAATGTCCAGATTGGAAAGATACAAACATGAACCATATCATACAGCATATCTCACATATGCTGTTTGTCTTCCGACAACACACGCCCCCCTGCCCCCTGAGATAAAGTTTCAGTGCTGCAGGGAAAGCTTTGTGGGTCTTTTCAAAACCTTTTACCATCTATTATTAGCTTATATTTCACCAAACTGCCACAAACCACAACGTTTACGTGTTTTGCTGGAATAAATCATCAACGGGCTCCTTTCTTTTGGATTACATTTGGTTATCGACTTGAATGGACTTGAGCTGGAGCTGGTACCCGGGGCGAGTAGGTAAGTTTTCAAAACGCTCTTTTAAAAACCTCTCTGTTCATGAACTACGTTGTTGGTGCTTCGGTTAATGTGTAAGGACACTTATGCTACTGCAGAGGTTTGGTGTGTTATTTGGAGCAGTATTAGTGGTTAAAAAAGAGCCTGTGATGATTTAACATCGGAATTTCACTTTAAGTTGTGTGAAAAACATACTTAAATTAACCCAAACCTTAATCTTTTCCTATACTTAAGCAAAATAGTTGCTGGTTACACGTTGCAGCGAAAATAATTGTCAAGATTTAACTTATTTGTGGTTTGCAGAGACAACATTTTATTCTGGCGACTGGTTTGTGCAAGTAGAAGGTGTGCACTGGACGACTGTCATATAAGAAAGTGAAAGACATTTAAGGACATTACCCTTTTGTTGTCTGCCTACTTTTAATACTTTTTTATGATCCTGTTTACTCTGCCTGCTCATCCTTTCCACTCCTCCCTGTCTGTTGCAGAAATGACTAATAGTAAATGGCTTTCTAGAGGGGTGCTGCAGAGTGAGGGGGTGAGAAACTACCTGCTTTTGTTATCTTAACAACCAGTGGCATGCAAGAGACAACCATCAAACATACAGCTCCTTGTGGCGTGAGAGTACGCTGCATCCCCGTCCTGGCAGCTTTATGAGCCCAGGGGGAACCATAAAGACACAGGCTTCCAGGCCCTCAGCTGCTCTCTGTGTTAGGGTTAGAAAAACATGGAGGACAGGGACAGGATGCCTGTTTGGTCAGAGTTCATTCTTATCTGAGAAGTGTCTTCCACACTTCATTCACAGTAGCAAGAGGTAAAGTAGGTTACTTCTATAACCAACTAAAGCTTCATTGCTACATACCGTCATTGCATTTAGGAAATAACCACCATATACACACTACAAAAAACTTCCCACACAATTTTAACTGTACAATGTGACATAAATAGGCAGCTACAATCTAAGTCGTCAGATGATTTCCTTCTCTTCAAATACCTGTGATATGTCGCTGACAGACAGATGGATCGGTGTTTGTTTTAGCAGCCAGGTCTTTGGATGACAGGAGGAAGCTCTGGGAGAGCTGTATCATTGTTTAGACAGATACTACTGGTCCTGAAAGACGTGCATAATCCTCAGGCCTGCAGGGCACTGCTCATAGAGCAAGGCAAAGGCTACAAAGATATCGGATGTTTTGCTTAAAGTCCGGGTAAAGTACATTCAGAGATTTGTTTCAAAACACATTATACATGTCAGGAAATTATTGCTGTCAACATGTGAAAAAAAACTGCAATTCACGTAATACTGAATTATGGAGAAATTTTTGGATCTAGGATTTTTCGAGTGGGCCGGAATTGTCTCTTTGTCAATTCTGTCTACTAGCAAAAGACACAAAAATTCCTAAAAGCTGAAAATAAAATAAATTAGTGCTTAGATTAGTAATTATAGATTTGTATCATTGCAATGTTTACCAATTTAAAAAAAAACAAGTTAAAAAGTATTTTAGCTCAATGCTAACACCAAATAGAAAATACCATTAACTATAGTTAACCTAAAACTAACACGTGTCAGTTTCTCTTCCTGCAGCTAGATGAAGCATCCATTTTTTTTAGATCATAACTGACAGTTGAGAGGCGGCATCCCTCCCGTGATTGTGAGTGCTTTCTGCGCCTCCAACCTCAGATCCCACTTTTGTCATTGCTTTACACAGACTTAAAATGTACAATAGTAATGCAGAGTTATTTGGGAACATTTACTCTGCTTGATGCATCAGATGGGTAGATTTACCCATTTAAGTTAGTGCAATTACTACATTTGCTTTTAAATAAGTCTGTAATTTCCTATGCAGCTTATTAGGACTTATTGCATGGGTCGATGGTAAACCCTGCCCATTTAATCCCTAACAGATACCATTAGGCTGAGGACTGTTTTACCATGGCCAATGATTTTTTTATTGTGTGTGTTTGCCCTTGTTTTCCAAGCTTTCATTGTCACTGGAGGTGGCCCACTTGGCAGGAAGTTTAACAGTGTTTTATAGAGTAATCCTTATTGTCCCATCCTTCTCATGGTAAGGAGTTAATGGGACCAGGTTGAGGAGGAGTCAGAGACAAGGCGAGAAGCACAGACAGGTTTCGACACAATGGGAACACACACGCAGGCATCTGTTTCTACTGAGGTAAAAAAAAATGGAGGCTTCACCATCTGCAACTCCAAGGCGCACGCGCACACACACACACACACACACACACACACACACACACACACACACACACACACACACACACACGTGTACATACAGTAGATACATAGGCCTTTTCTATTGACACTTTCTTTTGGTGGTGCCATGACAAACCAACCTGCGAAGATTTGTGTTTCCATGACCACTTTTAACACGGCGAGCCCAAGATGGACCGTCTCCTGAGTAGGACAAAAGCACACCTTGACCGCCCCCAATAGGGCCCCAGTGACGGCTCGCAGACCGTGGCCAACCCATGACGACCCCTTTTCTTCCCCTCAAACAAGCGTGTGTTGCTCATAACTCTTGTCTAGACCAGAGAGAAAGTTATTTTCAAAAGTATTTGTGTTTTCAGCTCCCAGTACTTTTGCAGCTTCTAACTGAATCTCAGTGGTTCAAAGTTAAGTTTCTCTCCTGCATCCCCGTTTGTAATTTCAAATATCTGCTTTAAGTTACTGTTACATGTTCATGTTGTGCTGTAGGATTTGTATTAAGTAACTGCTGATGGAATCCCAACATCTCCTGATTTTGTTGATTTAAAATAAAAGCTTTTCAACAAGAAAATAGCAGGGGACTTTTATTGTGAAGAATGGCGAGGATATTTTACAGACCCTCCTTTGACCAGTTTTGCTCATCGGCTTCTAAATAAAAACAACTGACATAAGAATTGGAATGCCTGCAGTAATATCCTACATATTAGTAAATTTGGGATCATTTATGAAACAAAGAATATACAGGGATATTGTCTAACGGTGGTCAGTGCTGCTGCTGCTGACACATCCCTTTGCCAGGCAACAGCAGTACACAGAGCTTCATAGAGCTGAGTATAGGAGCAGGAACCCTGCAACATTAACACAGACACATTACCGACAGTATGATAATAGCATCCATAACTCAAGATTCACTCTAAGACATGAGAAATGCTTTAAAAATACTGTTTAAAAACACAAAAACGCAAAAATTCCCAGAGCTGCCATAGAGCCATGGCCCCAAAATGCTACGCCACTAAAGACACACAGTTGTAACGGAAATTCAAAAACAAAACTGCAGGGACAAGCCGAGCCTAGTAGTATAAAGTCACAGTTTAAAAACAAAACAAGAGGAACAGGTGTTCAAAGACATTTGGTTTTTGGGACATCCTGCAGCAATGTTAATATCAGAACAACAATGCTGTGTATCTCGATTGTTATGACTAAATGCAACTGGCTGAGCAATGAAGTGGAGGAGATGTGAGTCAATGCCAGCCACGCTGGTGCAATCGCACGCTGTTTTTTCAGGGCGTGTGAGCGAGTGTTCCCTTTACAACCTCTGACAGTAAAGTGTGAATCATCAGTTGTTTCATCATCATCACACTCTGCCTCCCTCAGGAACGCAGTATGGGGGTTGTGACCGCTTCAGCCTTGTTTTCTAGTAATCTGTGAGCTAACCAAGACACACGCATTATCCTCCTCTGTCCCTGGTGTCTCAAACCACCCTCTCGCTCTGTCTCTGCCTCTGTCTCTGTCAAGCTCCTCACGGTCTCTGCTCAGTATGGTTGAAGTATGAAAAAGTAATGCAGTTTTATTTAGTAAGTATTATTTAGTTTGCATTATTACACAGTTTCTGAATTGATATTTAATGTACAACATCAGTTTATGATCTATACAGATAACGATCAGATCACTTATGACCCCTTAACGTACAATTTTATGTAATAAGGTGTAGATTCAAACAGCATTCGTACCAGACATGTTAATAAATTCAATTACCATGTGGAGCAGTGATGTGTGGTTTGAAATGTCCATCTCTACAAGAGCAACCACAGCTCTCCTACCTGCTTCTAGCAGCTCCTGAGGCTGGGGGGTTCCAAAGAAAACCTGTGGTAAAGGTGGTCACACTGAGGTTCACAGATGTGTGCGAGTTCTGAATTGTGAACCTACATATGTGGGGGGCCAAGAAAAGGGAGAGAGAGGTAGGCAGTCGCAAGTTTCTGTTGCCACAGATACCGTATCATTTCTCACCACCTGAAAAGTCACCGGAATGGGAGACTACTGCAGCTACTGCTGCTGCTGTGCAAACGAAAACACTAACAGACTCCGAACATCAAAAATGCCTGCTGACATGTTCTGCTGAGCGAGCTTGCATAATGAATGGTGGTTTTCAGCAAACTGTCTTGACAATGAATTAACTGGATTTATTGCAATAGTACATAGTGACCCAGGCTTTGCTGCTGCTAGAGACAAAACACTAACACATCCAGTTATGTCTGTGTGCTGCCTTTGTTGTTGTGTCTGTTCGTGTGTGTTGTGGGAAAGTGTTTAATTTATTGTTATATTGTTTGACATTTCTAAAAATGTATTATTTGTGAAACGGGTGTATTGAATTGCCTCGGAGGTACAGTTTTCAGGTCCATAAACAAATGTTGATATGAGAGAATTTGAGGGCTAAACATTGTCCCAGGCTGTTTTGGAACAAACCACTCCTCCTGCCTTGCTTACAAATGAAACCCTCTGTTCATTTTGGAAGTGTGTGTATAATGTTAGGGGATACACAAGTGTGTGTAACTAAAAGCAGAAGTTACAGACAAAATAATAATTACAGCAAAGACTGACCAAGAGTCTGCAAATCACAATATAGACTGGTTTGGAAAAGAATAATCATGACCACTTTTATTACCGAAGTAAAGTATGACCACAGGATTTGCTCCACTCAGCTTCTTTAATCCTCAGATTACAGCAGATGGTGAATATTGACTGCAGTCTCTGCTGGTGGACTTGTTCTGTCACAGGTTGCAGAGAAAAGGAAATCTGTGATCATCTTTAACAGAAGTGTATTTATATCCAGTTTTTATTTAAGGAAGTAATATGATTACTTACTCACTGTGAATCTAGAATGTACCTTGTCTTACAGTTGTGTGTGTTTTCTTCAGTAAGTGATTGTCCGATATGAGCTGCACCTTCCCAGCATAGCGGAAAGAATGGTATCTATTTCTGTTCCTTCCTGCCATGACTTAGAGCAGGCATCCATATCTTACCATAACCCCATCGTAGTTCTCTCTAGACCCATATCTCTGTCAGCCTCACAGAGTGAAACGTTGCTTCCTGTTTGGTTTGTCCAACCAGTGCGTCTTACTGGCTGCTCTAATGTTCCTATGTCAACTTTGACCCTACTTAACTGAAACCACTGCTATCAGCCTGGTTCGCCCCAGTCACAGGAAGTCATGCTCTGAACTCCTGGCCTCAGAGCTGGCTATGAAAACAGGTAAAAAGATTGAAAAGTAAAAACACAGTGGGCAGGAATATATACGGTAACACAGTCACTTTGTAAATGCTTTCAACAGAGGAGGCTTGCATACTAAAGTAAAAATAAACAGAACAATAAAAAGTAGTGATATTAGAAGACAAATTGATGTTGGGTTCACTGGGCTATATATAATTGATGTTGTGCAGTATTGGCTTTGCATGCATTGTATTGTAGTCCTCTTCTCATTTAGATTAAAGAAAAAGCTTAAGGATTCGATTGCTGCTTGAGTCTATCTGTGGTATTTAACCAGCATCTTTCATTCACCCTTTCAGAGATGTTTTCTATTTGACTGTCTCTTCCATCCTCCTCCATCTCTGGTGTACTCTAAACCGCTACACTCCCACACAGAGCACTACAGCCCAGCTGAAGGGTGAGACGACAAGTAAAAAATTTAAAAAGACAGGGCCTCTTTTGGCTTAGTTACAGCAGCAGTCACACACGGCTAGTAGGCGCTAAGTGTCACGCTGAGTCTGGGGACAGATAAAGCTCTGTCTCCTGAGTTATGATGTTGTGTGTCTGTTCTACCGTTACAGATCCAAAAGGTGAAGGAACTGACAAAATATCTGTTGGGATTGTTTAATGAGTGAGCAACGTTAAAGAACTGGAATGTGCGCATCGCTGTGGGAGTGCATACGGGAGCGTAGTGGAGATGTGAAAAGAGATGAAGAGAGTGAAGATATGATGGAGGGACAGACAGCCCAGCAGACCACTGAGTGTCTAAGAAAGTGAGTGTAGCACCGTCTCCATCAGCTTTAATAGAAACACGCACCAGCCCATTATGGAGAGGTGTTTGAGAATAAATCATCTAACGGGAGCCTTTTCAAAGCATTACCCTGTCAAACCATATCTAACCTACCTCTGTCTGCTCTCCCATCCCACTCCGCACCCCCTCTCCTCTCTCCCTTAGTGAGCAAAGCCGTTTGCCGCCTCAGGCAAGGGCTGGGAACATAGGAGCAAAGTCACAGCAGAGCCGTAGATTCGAGTCATCACCACAGTGTCTCCACTCAGGCTGCACGCTTTTTGCCTTACAGGAAAAAGCCCACATTTTGAACACTCATGATTAACTTCATCGAAATGCGATTGGTCTACCCGTTGCAATATTTATGCCTTGAAAATGACAATATTTTTTTTCTTTTCGGATCACATTGTGAACGCCTAATTTATAAATGAATGTTTGCAAATTTGTCAAGAATTTTAGAATAAGAATGTCGGAGCCTTTGGAGGACAAAAGGAAAACAAGTTAATAGTCTTTGATGTGACCACTGGTGCATTGAACATGGATGAGAACTGCCTTCCTCATGTCTCCTCTGTGTCTGTCACACAGTGTGGTTTTCACCACAAGACACATCCCCTATCCTTCTGGGAACCATAAGGCCAACCTCTATGACAGCACGGCAAAGCAACAAATAGACTCGCGCAGAGACTCTGACCGCGAGAGAGGAGTTTTAGAGAAGCATGCAGGCTGACTGTATCTCTAATGCTGCTAAAGGAGGGACTACCGGTCATTGCATGCACATAAGCTTGTCTCTTTAAATCAGATTTATAACATTCACACAGTTTGAGTCTTAGCAAGCTTTTTTTCTTTCAATTTAATTAATTTTGAGAGCAATTTTATTTCTATTTTTTTACCTGCACATTCAGATTTAACAGTGTAATGACTTGGCAGGGTCTCCGATACATGAGAACTGTTTTGCACAGGTTTGCACTTCCGTTCTCACTTAAGGACAAGCCCCATTGATCGGTTGGATATGGGGCAATAAGCCTTGTGTGTTTTTCCATGGCTCCCTCCAGTGCTGAAGCAGGCTGATGCTCCGGGGTGCTATATGAGTGAGACGGCTCGGCCCGCTGACTGACAGCCCTGGATAAGGGATAGTGTGTCTGCCCACAGTGCCAGCACAGCTAGAAGTGATAAACACCGGCAACCCGATCCAGAGACAAGAGACGCCTCTGCCTTCGACAGAGTTCAAACTTAATGCACTTCTATTCTTCTTAGCCAAGTCCAGATATGCTTGGCTCAACCCTGCTGAGCCTGACATGGCCTGGCCAGGTGGAGGTCAGCGGAGGCTATTCCGGCAGGTTTTTTTTACCACTTCTGATTGGCCCTTCCCTTTGCCAGTCTATCTCATTCCCAGTCTGACAGACCATCACAATTTCAATCTGCCACTGCTTTATAGCTGGGTCTTTCATTCTCCATTATTCCAGAAGCTTCTCCTATTCAATATTCCTATTGCACCATCAGGACCTGAGCATTCTCTCTGGTCTGGAATATTTATGGAAAGTTTATTTTATCTATTTTTTTTATTGCTACTCTTGTGCAAATAGGCCCCAATAGAGCCCCTAGTCCCTGCCCTTGCAGTAATGGCAATGTAAACATGGGAAAGTAATTTGAATTCTAACAAAGTGGAGATTAGCTGGTGACAGTTTGTGGCATGGGCGATTATTTCTAAAATAATCCTGTTTTGATATGCATCTGCGTCCCGGCAGGAATTTTCAATTTGTTTTCCCATTGCAGCATGTAAACAAGCTCTAGTGTCTCCTTATCATGGAGTCGCACGGACAAGGAAAGAGCGTATGCCTGCACCCCCCCTCCCCCTTCTTTCCCTCTTCCATCTCACCGCACAACCTGTCTCCTCCATCCTGCATCTGGTTAGAGAGGCTGAGCAGCCGCGCTTGTCTGGGTTTCAACAAGTCTCTTTATCAAGAGCAGGTAGGGGGTTTTATGTGCGTACCTGCAAGTCATTTGCAAACATGAAGTCCTCAAAACGCACCCCCTGAATATGTTCTGCTTGAGGGGTTCTGCCCATTCCCAGAATGAATAGGCAAATGTGCAGCATGGCAAAATGGACCATCCTACCCACAGGCCTGGGGCATGTGATAAATGTTTACACTTTTGATTGTCAACAAGGAGTTATGGAAAGAATTGACTATTTATTTGAAATACTCCTGTTTAATTTAAAGTTACGGATTTCATCCAAAATATTACTGAAAAAGGCAACATTATAAAGATTTATTGTTGTAAGCGTGATTTGGCTATTTGGTATTCATTCATTTCACATAGTGCCTATAGAGGTGGTAAAGCCACAGAAAGTCCTGAGTGGCAAAATGTTATCTATTTACTTACCATTCTTTCATGTGGATAGAAAGTCAGGGGGCTATTTATCCCTCACTGATTGATTGCTCCTACCTGAAGCTAATCAGCATGTAGCTTGGTGTGTCTTAATGTTTATGGGGATTATGCAAGGATAAACATGGTAATCCCCAAAGTTGTACAGGACTTCCAATTATCATGTTGCTTCACCAGAAATAAGGTCACCATAGATTTAACCTATTAATACAATATAAGCCAGTCAACATCCCTCTTCTGTTAATTTCACCTAAGTCAAACCTGACTTCAGACCCAGATCTGAACCCACAAGAACCTGGCTGGAAGACACAAGTGACTCATCTCCGCTACAGTAGGTTGTGATTGGAGCTGACCAGCTAGGTTAGGCTGTGGTCACTGCCGTGACTGAGGCAGGCTTCCTTACAGATAGAGATAACAGGCAGAGGTGAATGTCTAGTCCATGCTGACAGTCTGGATCGATTAGGGATAGATCACTTACACGCAGAAATCGTTACAACCCCACCCCAGCGCTCAGGTGGAGCCATGCAGTAACTCACAGCAGCACAGAGAGGTGATGGTCCTGACTGAATTGTGCCCTTGCCCACGTAGCAGTGGAAAACTTTTTTTTTTTTTTATTATACACTGTTCTTGGGCCCAGTTGGCATTTGGGGCAGTTTATGTAAAGTTACACGTAAGAGGTATGTGCAAAACTTTTGGCATAAGTATCCTGCAATCTCTGATTGACAAAGGCAGCATGATTGATAAACCTCTGCTTTCCACGCAATTAAGGGTGTGTGAGAAAAGAGGACACAGAGCGGCCTGGCTCTCACTGCTAGCCCCGACTATATCCTCCCCTCATTAATCTACTCTAATACATTCACTGCAACGAGCTGCTTTCCCAGGGAAGAGCAAGCAGGCCTTAAATTACAATACAGAGGAGTTGAATCATTACTACCTTTAATGTTCCCAATCTAATTGAGGCATTAATTTAAGTAGAGTCTCCAGTGAGGATTATTCATAACTCCTTTTTAATTTAGTAGGGTGATCAGCAGAAATATTCCTCAGATAAGTGGCAGAGTCCCTTCTCTGTTTTCCCCTTTCACTGTTTTCAAAACCCCTTGACATTCACATGGTGAAGCAAGAGGATACACACTGTCCCTGTTATATTAGCAATAAACACAAATGGTACAGTGCAGCTCCTTTGGTGTGCTTCCTTTTTTTGTAATGCAATGTAATGTTTTACACAATGTGTGGGCTGCACACAGAGCTCAATTACACACTAGGGTGAGAAGGGGCAAAAATCTATTATGCCCCAGAAATTGTATTTTAGCCAGGGTCCCAGAATCAGCCTGAATAAGCTGCTGTATTTTAAGTAAGTATGTTCGGTTTTGACATATTTTTTATATAAATATGAAGATAAATATATATATAAGATGAAAGGTAGGGGCCTCATTACTAGATTTTGACATGTGTCTTTGATGATAATGCAGGGCTCCATAATGCACAGCAGAATTTAAATTGTTTTAGTTAAATGGTGCATCATCCTAAATAAACATGCCTCAGCCAAATTTCCTAAAGAAACAGAAACACCTGTGATTATTAACAGACCCTTTATTGCAAATGGTTAGGCAGTTGCCGCAACAACAATTTTCATTGAAATAATCCTAATAGTAGTAGTAGTATTAGTAACTAATAGAATGAAGAATAAGTATGCAAAAGTAAGTAAGTAAGTAACCCTGTGAATGTTCTCATTTGTCCAGGTCATCGTTATCCCCAAAGCAATTTCAGTCAAAAGCAACTGGACTTGGTTATTGGTCTAGGAAGACGTTTCACCTCTCATCCAAGAGGCTCTTGGATGAGAGGTGAAACGTCTGCCTAGACAAATCAGTAAGTAAGTAATAACAGTATCAACAGTAACAGAAAAAAGCTTCTAGACATAAAAAAGAGCAGGTTGGAGTAGTGCAAAGAGCTGCACCTGTAAAGTGGTGTTGACATGAAAAACAGTTTTAAACGTGTAACTGTTCAGTACATAACAATGAAAATAAACCTCTTCAGTCATCAATGCTATTTGCAAAAGTTGACAGTCTGCTTTTTTCTTTGTTAGACAGGCGCGTGTGAGAGTAAAATAAAATGTTCATTATAATGTTGCAATGTATACTGTAAGATATTCCAGCAGTGAAGAATTCACAGGCTGTATTTCCCCCTTTAAAATCACTTACTTAAACAGTGAGGCTCAGTGGGGAAGATTATTAGTGAAAATAATCCATATTGAACCAAAGCAGCCATATTTGGCCAAAGGGGAGAAATCAGCGGCCCACGAGACACAGACATTTGATTGTAGGCTCTCTCTAAAACACACAATCAAACAAAAGCACACGTTACATAGACACACACGCATGCACACGGACCATGCCCCAAGGGACTTGAGTCAGACTGATACCATTGCAGTCCCCCTGTGGCACTAGAACCAGGCACGGCGTGCACGCTTCGACCGTGTGGCTGACCATCTGGCTTGGCATACTGTGTGTACCAGTAACTTTGAGCAGTCCTGCATGAGAGAGGATGATGATTGATGTATTCTCTCTGTCTCTCTCTCTCTCTCTCTCTCTCTCTCTCTCTCTCTCTCTCTCTATCTATCTATCTATCTATCAAGTGAACTCAGTCTCATATCATCTCATCATCAACCGCTTATCGGGTACCGGGGGCAGCAGCTCTAGCAGGGGACCCCTTAGTTCAGTCCATTTCCACAAATGCAATTCATTTGTATGGGAGCTGTATACATTATTAGGGCTGCCAGTAAGGATGTTTTAATCCTTGATCCAGAAAATGTCAGAAAATCAGAAAGTGCAAATTACAGTTTTTGAATGACCGTGGCATCTTCATATTTGTTGTTTTGAAGATGGACTGAGTAAAAATAAAAGAAAAAGTTACACATCCATTTTCTGTTGATTATTATTTCAGCTGTAAGCAGCATTATTTCTTAATTGTTGTTAACAGAGATTGAAAATAAGATGAAGAGAAACAATAAGTTCTGGAACTGGTAGGGTGGATTGGCTTCTGAACGTGACCCCTGACTGTGGGAAGAATGCCAACAGCAGACATATATACTTTAAATCTGTGTAGCTCAAAGCCCTGTGACTTTCTTCCTACCGCACAGACTGAGCAAGAGACCCAGAGAAATAGAGAGAGAGAGAGAGAGAGAGAGAGAGGAGTGAGTGAGATAAAGAAAGAGAAAATGAGGATTTATCTTATGAGTCTATGTGTGGCCAGACTCATGTCCGCATTAAGCCAAGTGAGGTATCCGCTTCCCCTTAATATTTTATAGTTCCAGTTCAAAGAGGTCCTGCTGCCCTTACTAAAGTCGCTGTATGGGTTCAGTGGAAGAATTCAGAATTCCTACCTAGTATCCTGGACCCGTATAGAGTTACCCTGCTCTCCTTTACTGATCTCCTTCCTCACACACTTTATCTCAACAGAACGTAGACTGCATACTGTACTTCACCTGAAGACACAAACAGTATTCCTTCTAAACACAGTCAGTGGACATATGTCCAGACATGTTTTCAACCGTGTTGAGGATGAAGGAAAACATAAAAAAAATGATTTGTCAGAATATTGAAAATTTCTAGTCAAATTAGCATGATGAGTATACCAGCAAGCGGTTTACAGCAACTCAAAGCTCTCAAGACTGGAATAGCACATGAAGGTCCAATAAGAAGTGATGAAAAAAACTGTTAGTATTTATGTTGGTGCCAAATTACTGACCAGTCAAAGGGTTTCCAAGTGAGAGACGAACAAAATATGGAACTGCTTTAACTTCAAAGCCAGGGAAGAGTGTAGTGTTCCTAAACACATTATGAATATTGCAAGGTTGTAAAGTCACTCTTTCTGATCTCAAAGAGAAACTTTTGAAGCTCCACCCACCTCCCCCAGACTCCCAACCTACAGTAGTCAAGCGGATGGGCAGTCCATTAACTATTTAAATGCACACAGAGATGTGAGAAGTAGTGGCCAGCATTTTAATGAAAAACAGAGAGCGGGTTGGCTCCTGACGGGACAACTCTGTTTCTGATTACCATTACTACAGCTCAGAGTTACTTTTATAGCTCTGGATATGATTAAAGTTACACTGATAGTTTCTTTTCTTCTCTGTTTTGAGTCTGTGTGTCTTTTCTCCTTAACCAGACGTTTGGTGTAGAGCTTTCGTGCCATGGCAGCTTTATTTTTAATGCCTGCAAGTCAAGACAGTGACAAAGTGCTACTAAATCCAAATAGCTCTGAATCAAAGCCAGTGTCATCTATCCTTCCTATTTCCCCTGAGGGAGTTCTCACCTATCCAGCCTTCACGGTCCTATCTTGGGCACTGCGCTAATAAGCAACACCCCGTATTTAAGCTGGGTGAGGCCCTGTAAAGGATTCTGGTTCAAGGCTATGGGTGCCTACACGGAGGTAATCTGCCAGTTCGTGATGAGAGATCAGTGTTAGAATATATCACTCTGTCAATCATTAACTGTTTCTCTCTATACTTAGGTATGATTCTGTGTATCTATATGGGTTTAGATTGCTAAAGCATTCAGAACTTAGTGGCGTATCTCAGGCCGTTCTCATTCCTAGGTCATCAAATACCAACGCTTTGTCACTGCCGTCACAATCTGATACTAATACATACACGTCCATATGAGACGCAACAGGCTTTCAAAAACTTAAACCCATACATGGTAATGATAGATGCGGTGAGCAAATTGTTTCGGAAATCAGGTAACGTATTATAAAGAGTGACCAGTCTGCGTAAGAAGGACGTCTGGATTGATAAATGGGTCGAACAACCACAAGTCTTTCATCAAGGAGATCGCTGTTGGGGTCCTGTATGAAACCAAAACCAAAAGTCTTGACCAAGTATCCATATGTGACGAGTTCTATACAGTACTATATACACATGTCAAATCTCAACATTGTCCCCTACAAAATAGATTTACATAATATACCCTGCGTTTTGGAGAAAACTTAATTTCAGCTTCATTTGCTTGAAAGTTATTTCCTATTTAGAAAATGTGTTTTTATCAATACACATTTGCGGAATTTTGATTATTTTTCAACTCAGGTTTTTTTAATGTGCAAATCATTTTGTTATATTGATGAATACAAAATCAAGCTAGCATTCAATTTATTCTTAAATGTTGTTGCTAAATAAAATAAGTTGAATATGAACATAGTTTTTGAGGAGATAGTGAAAAATCTGTATATAAAGCACATAGTTGTATAATCTTTGAGGTCCAATGTGAAGCTACTTTTGAGATTTCAAAAGAGCATAAAGTTGCTTGGTTCTCGGAAGCAGTGTTTGCATATCTTCAAAGAAATTCTTAAAAGCTGATTCTGCCTCTCGTCTTTTCATCTGAGAACAGAGTCTCAGCAAGTCTTAACCTCTATGAATATGTGAAATGACTGCACTGATTAGAGTTTCATAAATGAAGCACTATTGCAAAAAAAAAAATAGATCTATTGTCCTTTTCAATTTAAGGAAACAGATACATCTAAAACACAGTTCTGTCTGGCTCTTTAGTATTTTTACCCCTGAGACGTTGCAACAACAGCCACTTGAGCTCCCTCGGGCAGGGTGCTAAGTGGCAAAAAGGACTGGGAGAGGCTTGTGTAGAAGACTAAAGACATGCCTCTCTAAACACGCATGCATCTTTGCACTGCTCTCACTTCACACACAAGCTCAGAGTCAATAAGCTGTTTGTTTTAAGTGTCTCTCTCACTTTCATTCACTCTGTGTAGCCCTTGCTTAGCTCTGTGTACCCATGATATGAAAGCTCTCTCTCACTCACTCTCTCTCTCTCTCTCTCTCTCTCTCTCTCTCTCTCTCTCTCTCTCTCTCTCAAACAGTGCTCAATCTTGCGTTGCAGCGCCACAGGAAGCCGTTTAGAGTATAGTCCCCACCATTGTTCCAGTCTGTTTCTCTCAAAAAGCTTTTATCGCTTCTACTAAGCGCCCTGCCAGGGGAGAAACAAAGATTTGTTGATAGTTCGCCGCTGCTAAAATTGCACCCTGGAGGTTTTCACACTTAACATGTGGAACATGTAGTAAATTAAGAACAACAAGATAAAAACTTGGATGATGGAAGATGTACCTGTGAGTGATGACAGCAGGGTCATGTACCGTGGCAGGGACACTGCAGTTTCCATTTTGTAATCCGAGGGCCCTCACTTGATATTTCCTGTTGCTCTGAAACTTCTCCCTTCTCTTTTCTTCTCTTCAGTGCAAACAACTGTACTTTAGCTAAATAGATACTGTTGGGGTATCAATGCATTATTGTTGTTGGTATTCGTTCACTCTTGAAAATCCACTATATAGTACAGTGTTATTTTAGGTTATATAATCTCTGGAGGGTTAGGGCTTAAAGAGTCGGTTTGAATTTTGTTTGTACTGTAAGTGTTTGTTGGCAACTTTTATGAAAATGCACAGGCTAAGAATGAACAGAATGCAATAAAAAGATAATTCTCAAAAAAATGTCTAAATGAACAAATCAGTAGGCTATGGCCATTACAGAGAAGCTCCAAAATACCCATTAAATGTTCCAGTTAAAACACTTTAGACAACAAATGCTTGCATCATTTATGTCAACAAAATTAAGATTGACCTTTTTATCCATCAGACATAACATGTATTGAATGCTTGTGTTTTTCCATCACTTGGAGTCTGAAAGTTTGGATCAATAATTTAAATATTTTATTTGATATACAGGAAGACAGGGAGAAAGTTAAAAAGAAAAAGACTCTCTCTTGCTTGCTTTCACAATATCTGGCTTGACACACATCAAACAGATCCGACACATTCTCACTCCCATCTCGTCACATACGGATTTAGTCAGGACCCCTCTGGGTACCACTTTGTTGTTATTTTTGAAATGCATGGAAGAGTTAGGTTTAGGCAACAGAACTACTTGTTTAGGTTTAGGAAAAAAGTGTGGTTTGAAAGAAGTAAGTTGGTTACACAAATGACATACATATCGTTGCTGTCAGGCAGAAACCTTGCATGTCCAAAACCATAATTTTTCAGGAATGTGAGGTTTTCCTGACAGTTTAAGGATCTAATGGTCTCTTTTTAATACTTTTCTTTGGTCAGAACGTCATAAAATCCACACACAGATGTAAAGGTGACCAAAAGCACTGGTTTATGAAGAAAAAAATAAAGGACAAAATATGGAGACAGCAACGATACTTAACTTATGTAGGTAACGTACATAACGTAAATTAAAATAAGTCAACGTTGACTTAGTTTCACATGTGACACGTACATCGATCCATCCATATACCTCGATCTCGTACCTATGCAGTTTGCCATGTTTTTTTATTATCTTCCCTACGTGGACCTTTATAATATGTCATGTCACTGCACCACAGTCGTGCAGTTGCAAGTATAAAGAGTGCCTCTTGCATCGTTATTACACACTGAGGGCCACTGACCAAGCTGCCATATTTGACGTGGTGAAAGTGAGAACGGGCTAAATAGACAGATAAAAGATAACATACATTTTGGTTATTTAATTCAAAGATCATTATATTCATATTCTAAAGTGTCACTTTGATACACTCATGCTCTTCATCACCTGAAACATTATTTTGGGACAGTATATCTGAAATGTACACACATTTTTGAACCAACAAGAAACACTTACTGCCAATGCATGTATGAAGTCATTTATCTACTGTATACACAGTCACAATCAGATGGGTGTGACTGCCCCTTGACCTGCCTCTTGTCTCCTGTCTTGTTCAGTGCTTAGAGTTTACGTCTCTTCCTTGACCCTTGCTAGGCTAAGCTGCTTTTGGATAATCAATGGACATAAGTTAAAGTTAATTGCCATGTCACAATGTCACAGGCACCACAGACTATGTGTGTGTGTGTGTGTGTGTGTGGGGGGGGGGGGTGTAAGAGGATTACAGGGAGCAGATGTCTGTTTGTTTAGTTTTGGCTTTAGCCCAGACAGGTTCAGGTCAGACTGGCCAGGGCGAGTTCGTAAAAAATTGTGGTTGTTCGACCCATTGAAAATTGTGCATTTAATTCTATTAGAAGCCACTGTGTCCCCAGATGCTTACAGTAATAAAAACCATATCATAACAACAGCTAGAGCATGTAGTATAGCATCATGGAGAGTTAGAAAAATCACCCCATAATTTCAACACAGTGCTACACTAACAGGGAAGCTATTTTTTTTTAGCTTTTTTGCATAGCATATACACTATACCCTTTATGTGAATAATTTAAAGGGCTATTTGAATTATTCATCAAAAGTGGTCATAAAGCAAAGGGAGCTCTCAATATGGCCATATTCAATTCTGTTAAATGTTCTTTATTCTAGTGACAAAATGTATTTATATTAAAAGACATCACTACATGTGTTGTTGATGCCTAAATACATAATGTCAATGTATAGAGTCTCCTGCATGAAGGGCTCATAATGTTGCTATTGGGTCTACATGTTGTCGTTGCACAGTGTACAATATGCTGTTATATATTACCTGTATTTGTTCAGTTATCAGTAAGGGTAGTGGAGGATGTTTATGTGCAGATGAAGAACCTTCTCAGGTTTCTGTCTTATGGTGAAAAACAGCTAAAATTGATCAGTAACTGCTCACAGAGCAGCATGTAGGCCTGTGGCTGTCATACTGGAGTGAGACAGAGAGATACATTTTAAATGTATATAGTAGCAGTTGAGAGGCCACACAGGATATTACAGATGTGCACCCTATTTAAACCCCCCAACTTTGTAACATCCATCATAAAGTCCTCCTGTCCTCTCCATGTGATGAGGGATGTGGCTGAGGACAGACCGGAGCTGGTTACCACAAAGGATTTGGGACTGGAGCTCGGTCTTCAGGGTCTGTACCTGAGGCTGGAGGCACCCAACTGTAGCAAGCTTTTTTCACCCTGTCACCATCTCTTTTCTCTGTGACTTATGTCCCCTCAGGCATCTTTGGGACTCCATTACACCTGCATGTATTGTGGGAATGTCAAGACCTCCCTGTGTGGAGAGCATGTGCCTCAGATTGATGGGCAGAGGTCTAACTGTGACCTGGCTGACTTTCACTCTTACTCTTGAAGACAGATTTACATGGTACAGGCATGATGCTTTTGTGCATTATGGGAGACAATTGCATGGTCCCTGGACACAAGTTGTAAAAAGAAAAAGGGGAAAGCTTAGATGACTGATTCATGAGCCTGGGCTCCAGAAATTTCTTGAAATGAGCCCTATGTCTTAAAATTCACAGAGGTGCTCAAAAAGTATGAACATTCCCTCCCATAAAATATAGTTGTGATGATACATGAAGAAGAAAATATGCTGTTTAGTTTAGTTTGACATGAGTGCAATGGACAGTGAGATTCCTCAACATATATCATGCAGTATGGTGAGAGTGTAAACCACTTCATATAACCAACATGTTAAGCATAATTTTATTGTGGTTGATTCAACATTGTCAAAATCTTAAACGAGCTTATAGTTGCCTAATACGTCTATTCCGATATAGGTAATTTCATATCCTGATAATAACCTCACAAACGTGGAACGATATAGAAAAATATATACACTAGATGTTTTTTATCGTTTTGAGGTGATGTGATGATTTTTAATCTGAAACCAAAACTGCAATTAACAAACCATATATAAGTGTGTGTGCTCAGGAAAACAATTTGTGACTTAATGTCCTTATTACTGTCAATTTAGACAACATATTTGCTCATCATAATATCTCGATATATGATTTTATCACGATACGATTCCACTAAAAGAAGATACATTATCATATTGAATTAGCACCATGCCCTAGGCTTCTCTGCTGACTCCTTCTTGTAGACCTTTCTATTTTTATAATACATTGTTCTACCATACTAGTTAGCCTTTTATAATGAACAGGTTAAAAAAGAAAAGTTATCCTAGTTTGATGAAATCTAACCAGGTCACATAATTAACACCCACAACACTTAATAAGCATTATAGTCTGCTTTTAAATCACAAAATGTGAAGAGTTGGTTAGGGAAAAAAATTGTCCAGCTTTTTATGTATATTAAACACAATTAGGGTGAGGGTGTGTTAATTCTGGTGTACTGCCTCGGAAAACCATGTACTATGCACCTTTTCTGGCAGAGGAATTCTCTGCACTCCCCACTACAACGTCTGTACACATCCAGTTGACAGTTCATTGGGTTGAGAAGGGTAGTGTTTTTTTTTCCTCCAGAGAAGCAGCACAGAGCCCAGAGCAGATATCTGGGGCTTTGTAATCACTGTCCTGTCTCTGCCTCTGCATTTTTCAGACTTTCTTTTCTGTTAGTATTGGAGCTGACAGTCAAGAGGAAGGGCTTTGAACCTTAGGGCTCCTCTCTCTACCAAAGGCTAATCGCTACTTCAGAACAGGGGACTGCCCCTAAACAAACATTTACTGCTGTAAAGACAGGGTCGGCCCCTAACGATGTAGGTCAGCGGGGCTTTTTACAGCAAAGCCTTTATGGAGACGGATGCCAGAGATGGACAAATAGCAGGACATTAGCTGTCAGCAGCACCAGCAGGAGCCAGATCTGGTCGCACTTTAATAGCTGTTTGTTGGTGGAGAGGAAGAGACTCGTAAAAGAGGAGACTCTTATCTTATGCGGACCCTGTGTGTTGTGTCATAGCCAAGTCTGACCACAGTGAAACCCAACCAGAACTTCCCTGGCCAGAGATGGACTGCACTCTATCTGATTATTGTATTGCATCTTCCTATTTACATGGGCCACAGATCTGAATTATAATACTACACTGCCACAGCTGTCTTTATGGCGTATGCCACCATACATGATCTGTCAACACAGTAAATACATCTATCCAGGAGAGTGTAATGTAATGCTAAGATTTTTCTGACAGCATAATCAGTTCATCCAACAAGGTTTTATTTGGTGACTGCACTGAGGGTCTTTCTCTGCCTGAGGAGCTACGTTCTCCCACTCCACATGCTCACACCTTTAACGACTTCTTAAATGTCACAGAATGTCAGGCAGGGGGGATAAAAGCAGAGGCCCTCCTTCTGCTTGCCAGTGATCCTCTGTAGTTTCTAATACGCTACAGTGCTGCCGGGCAGGACATATGCACTCAGGTGTGGCCCAGATTTCACCGGACCGACTGGTGACATGATTTAATACACTTGCTTCTTAGAAGCCAAGTGAGAAGAGCTCCTTGTCAGTGGAAGAGCTCTGACTGAGCACAGCATGCCCTTACAAATGTATCCTTTCTGCATGATATTTAGAAGAAAATCATCCATCACACACACTTTCATACACTATAACACTTCAGAATTAAAGCATTCTCTGTAGTGGGCTACCAAGCCCCCTCACAAACACCACAATATACTTTTTTCTTCATTTCAGAAAGATTTAAAATCAGTGTGAGTTGACTGTGTATTCCTGAGGGAACGGACTACTGCTGTGATGAAATAAGCATCAACTCTGCTCAATTTTCCATTGAGCTAACCAGGCAGCTCATCTCCATTAGTGTTAGTCTAACCAGATTCGCTCTGGATCTCTTTAGCTGTGATCTTGCCAGCAGTCAGCTGGGTGTTGTGTGTGTGCATGCCTGCACACGCTTGTGTGATTTTGTGAGAGCTCAGTACTCTGAGCCCTACAGCTGTGAGAGATCTGAGTGTAAGACCATGATGGGGCTCCGTTAAGCTCAACAGCGTGAGCCTGTATCAATTACGCTGCAACAGCGATACGAACGCAGTGTGCAGTCTTCAAAGACAAAGACAATGATTGCCCAGCGTCTCCTGAGTTCCTTTGGCCACAGAGGCAGCAGGATAACCTTCAGACAACACACACCAACTACAGACGACAAAGACACAGAACAACAATTTTGGATTTAGTCTCCAATTCTGAGAAACTCACTTCTATATTTGAAGAGCAAAATTACACCATATTTATAGCTTGTTAATATATATATACACACACACACACACAAACAAACACAATGTGTGATTTATTTTTAAATCTGTTCCTTCACATACTTCATAACATACTGTAATAATGCTTTATCTACCTATTGTTGTGCCTGTTGCAACAACGTTGTTTTAACTGAAAGAGAGAATAAGAGAGAGAGTTCCCTCCGAGGACAGTATCATGTCCCGTGACCTGCCTCACCTCTTGGTAGAAAATCTCTGTGGTCCAGCACTCCTTTGAACGTCATATGGATCTAGTTCCCCGGGCTGGAGACTACTGGTATAGATGAGCTATAATCCATGTAGGTCTATCTCTACTTCCAACCTCCTTTCTAATACCTTTGTACCTCTATATTCAATACCACTCCAAAGGCAAGCTAATGCCTTTGAGGACTTCACAAAAGTTTGAGAGTTTCGGAAGGCAAAACTGTCTTCCATAATATGTGGACTCCTGGTTAAATAAATGACTGCCATATCAGCCAGTCAGCTGTGGACTGGAGAGAGAGAGAGAGAGAGAGAGAGAGAGAGAGAGAGAGAGAGAGAGAGAGAGAGAGAGAGAGAGAGAGAGAGAGAGAGAGAGAGAGAGAGAGAGAGAGAGAGTGTGAGAGAGAGAGAGATCTTGATTTTTAAAACACACCTTTATTTTCCACTAAATAACAGACAATCTCAAAATGACATTATTACCTGATTAGACAGAAATAAATAAATAAGTTAAAAAATCTCATAGAAACACAGAGTTATAACTCAGTTCCCCCTCAACAACAGAACACAGAGCTTTGCTGAAACACCATTGAGACAAAAATTCATCAACATTATTCATCAGAGAGTAGAATCTAAAATCCACTCTGACTCTGGCTTTCACCAACGACACAAACATTGATAACATTCCCTCACCTGACGCATTTTCTATTTGATTTTTCCTGCCATATAAATAGCCAGTTTGGCCTGTCCTACGTCAAAATTCTGCCACTTCTTTGCATTTTCCTTCTTGTAGCCAGCACCAAAAATAAAAGCAGTTTCAGACCAACTCTCACTACAATTTAAGAACACAGTTTTCCGGGCTTCAAACAGAACTTCTAGTCTTATACAGTCGAGGAAACAGTGAAAAATAGTTTCTGGTTCCTTACAGAAGGGACAATTAATGGAAACATTGGGATTTACCTTAGAAACAAAACTATTAACAGCCAGTGCCCCCTGCAGAATTCTCCATTGCAGGTCACCTGACCTCTTGTTTAGCGGCGGTTTGTAAAACACCCTGGCTTCCAGTCAACCTGCACCTTTAGTCTCTCTCTCCACACAGTGTCCTTCTTCCCACTCAGCTTTTTCTTATTTAAAGCTCTGACACAGTATTAATACAAGATTTTTCCATTTAACATGGACAAATTTACAGAAGCAACCGTAGTTCTGACCAGTGATGGTTCCATCAGTCCAATTTCTTCAATTTGAAGACCCAGTTCAGGGAAAGGATCTCCTCCACCAGGAGACTCTGCTCCAATAAAATAGAAGAATATCCATTTCCTCGCTGGTCAGTCTTTTAGTCCATGTGTTTAAAATGTCTCTAGTGTGATGACTTGACCTGAGACCCAGTAAAGATGCCACTGCCTCTGTGTTGTGAAGTCCTGGACCTGCAGTATCCACTATGCGTTTCAGCTTCACTGACCCGGTTGAACATAAACGTTGTGTGAGAGCAGGTCTGCTATCTTCTTGAACATCCAGCCGGGCCCCGTGGATCAGAGGCTCTTCCAGGAGCCAAAACAGTGAAGCTGCAGGTTCCAGTCTTTTCCATTTAAAAAGAGTCCAGGCTCTAAACAGTGATAAAAAGGAGGAAAAAGTCGTACACAAATAAAATCACAGTCCATTAAAAACAAAGAGGCATGCAAACCCAAACCTGCTACTCTCCTTAAGATGGTGCTCATCAATGGTTTCCAGACAATTTTGTCATTTCCTGTAAGGTACCTTTGAATAACTTGTAATCTGAAGGCTCCTGCTCTGCTCTCCAGGTGCACTAACCCCTGATCCCCCTCTTCCTTTGGCAGGTAAAGTACACTTGAGGAAACCCAGTGCAAGTTATCCCAAAGAAAGTTGACTGTACTTTTTTTAGTAGACCAGAAGGGAGTTCCATACATTTTAACCTATGCCAGAGAGTTGATGCTACCAAATTATTAATAATCAAGACCCTTCCTCTGTATGACATGTGAGGTAACAGCCACTTCCACTTGGCCAACCTTCCCTCCACCTTCTCCACCACTCCCTCCCAGTTTTTCTTTATGTTCTGTTCATCTCCTAAATGGACTCCCAGGTATTTAAGGCCTCCCCTCCTCCAGCTTAACCCTCCTCGCAGCTGAGGGAGCCCCGCAGACCAACTCCCATCTGCTAAAGCCTGACTCTTTTCCCAATTTACTTTGGCAGCTGATATTTTACCAAAGTTTTCAACAATGTTTCCTAAAACCTTCACATCTTCCTGATTCTTTACAATGACAATAATATCATCTGCATATGCAGATAAATTAAAATGTATATTAGAATCAGATAAAAACAGACCATCAATAAAAGAACGGATATTGTGCAACATGGGTTCAATAGAAAGTGCATAGAGCATACCGGACATCGGGCAGCCCTGTCTGATACCCCTGGGCACCTTAAAAGGCTTACACAAACCACCATTAATTTTCAGTACACTCTCAATGTCTTCGTACAGAACCTTAATCTTAAGTCCAGGGCTGAGGCCAAACCTTTGTAGCACTTTCCAAAGGTAATGGTGCTCAACCCGGTCAAAAGCCTTTTCTTGATCCAAAGAAACCAGACCAGCATCAAAACCCAAAGAGCCAGAGACTTCCAAAAAATCTCTAATCAGTGACACATTGTCAACAATGGACCTGTCGGGCACACAGTAGGTTTGGGTATGGTGGATGACTTGGTCCATCACCTTCTTCAGTCAGTTTGTAATCTGTGCAGAGGAGAGAGACTGGCCGCCAGTTCTCTATATCCTGCAGGTCACCTTTTTTGGGTAAAAGAGTCAGCACTGCTCTTCTACAACTGTGTGGCAGAAATGAGTCATTAAAACTCTCAGTGAAGACTTCTAGAATATCTTCTCTCATCTCATTCCAAAAGGCTTTAAAAAACTCTGGTGGAAGCCGAACGATCCCAGGGGCCTTCCCTCCTTGCATGCTCTGCAGCCCCGCGTACACTTCCTCTTCAGTCAGAGGACCCTCCGGCTCCTCGTTGGTCTCCTCTGGGACTCTGGGCAGCCCACTGCAAAAGGAGTTAAAGGCCCCCTCATCCTCTGTGTACTCACTGTCATAGAGTTGGGAGTAAAAGTCCACAGCTCTCTGACGGATCTCGCCGGCTTCAGTCAGCATCTTTCCTGAAGTCGAGCGCAGTGTATGGATAAACCTGCTCTGCCCGTTCTTCTTCTCCAGGCTGAAAAAAGACTTTGACGGTGAGTCCATCTGATTAGCGCTCTAAAAGCGAGACCGGACCAGCGCCCCCTGTGCTTTAGAGCCCAGCAGGTCTGCCAGTACGGCTTTTTTGGATTTGAGGTCTTCAAAGCAGTCTCGATTTCCTGTGGACTCTGCAGAACTCTGCAGTTCCACTATCTCTATCTCCAGATCCCTCATAGATTTGGTTATGTTCTGAGAGACATTGAGAGTGTACTGTTGACATAGCTGCTTGATCTCCACCTTCCCACAATCCCACCACTGCTTCAATGATGTAAAATCTTCTTTTCTAGTTTTTAAAACTTTCCAAAAAAAAAAAAAAAATGTTTCTCTAAAATGTACATCTAATAATAAAGCAGTGTTAAAGTGCCAATATGCAGACTTGTGTTTGACATTTGCAATGAAGACATCGCAAGACACCATGGAATGATCTGTAAACCCTACAGGCAGTATTCTGCACCCATTAAAAATACTAAAATGATGCTTAAAACAATACAATCTGTCTAAACTGGCCATAGAAAAAAAATTCTCTCTGTGTTGGACCCAAGTGTACTGTCTATGTTTGTCATGCATTTCTCTCCATACATCAGTTAATCTATGAACCTCCACAAGCTGTTTCATGGCACGTTTTGAAGCAGCATGAGGTTCAATATGATTCCTGTCCACCTGATCATTCTCAGTACAGTTAAAATCCCCTCCTAAAAATAAAAACTCTTCAGGCCCACACTGACTTAAACCACACTGAGTTCATTTAAAAACTGAACTCTGTCAGGTCCTGTGTTGGGAGCATATACATTTATGAACACAATAGTAAAAAGCTCATATGTGGTTCTAACCACCATCAGTCTGCCCTGTATTACTTCCTCCACCACATGAGACTTTGGCAGAAAGTTTTTGGAGAAAAGGACTGCCAATCATCCACTGGTTCTGCTTAAATGACTAAGAACAACCTCCCCATCCCATTCTCTCCTCCAGTCAGTCTCATTTAAAGTGTCGCTGTACGTTTCCTGAACCAATATCACATTGATGCTCTTCAGTTTAACAAGCTCAAACAGACTCGCTCTCTTCCTCACATCTCTAGCTCCATTTAAATTGAGTGTGGAGATTGTGAAATCACTCATGATCTCTGATATGAGAAGTAACACGCAGAGTAACAAAGACATCAAACCGACTATCTTACATGGCTTTTGTGTCCTCATCATTATAAAGTTCTTGTTTGAGTTTCTGCACTATTTTCTTCAGTCTGAAAATCTCCTGGTCAGAATAACCTCCCTCTCGTCTGTTTCTCATCTGTGACCGGGCATGAAGAAAGAACAATTCTTTGTCTTCAAAGTAATTTTCAACTTTCACTTTTTTCATGTTTTTTGTTATTTGCAGGAATCTTTTTATCTGTTTCACTTCATACTGTTTCTCCTGCTGCTGTAATTCAACAGAACGTTGTGAGTCGGTCTGAGGCTGGTTGTCTTCTGCACAGACCTCTTCCTCCTCCTCCTCCTCCTCCTCCTCCTCCACACCAGACTCAGACTCTGGCTGCTCCTCCTGCTGACCCTCCCTGCTCCTGGTTACTGGTCCTTTTTTAGCCTGAGAACCACTGTTGTCATTAATTTATTTTCTTTTGAGAACAGGGACTTTAAACACATTCTCTTCCTCCTGCATCAGGTCTTCATCACTGTCCCTCACTGTGTCCTGTGCTGCTCCGTCTGCAACAACACACAACACAGTCTGCTCTCCTTCTGCTTCCTCACTGTTATTGCTTTTCTCATTTTCTTTCTGACTGACAGCTGCTTCACTCTGTGTATCTTTTCCAGCCTCACTGTTTTCCTGTCTCTTTTGTCCCCTCACCATCTTTAGTCAGTCTCTGTGTGTCTCCTCTCGCCACCTCTCTCTGTGTTTTATCATCAGAGGAAGCTTTCTCAGGACAGGCCCGGATTAAGTGACCCTCCCTCCTGCAGCCAAAACACTTCAGAGTCCCCGAGGTCACAAACACCATATATTCAAATTCGTCTGGTTTCAGATTGAACACCAGATTGAGTTCCTCATTTTTTTTTTTTAAGGATCATGTAAACCTGCCGTCTGTGTGAGACGACGTGTTTCAGCAGCGGAGATTTACACCCCGACGGCAGCTTCCTGATAGGGGAAAATATCTTACCGTGCCTCGCCAGTTCCCTCAACAAAACATCATCACTGAACTAAACGGCGGGATGTTAGATATGGTGACTCGTTTAGCAGGTGTATTGAGAGAAGACACTGATACAAAAGTGTCATTAACAACAATGCCGTTATTGATCACTTTGTTTACTTTTTCGACCTCATCCACAAAAACGACCACTGCGCCGTTCATCCAAGCAGCAGATTTAATGCTGCTGTGACCCACAACTTCTCCCACTTCCAAACTGCAGTCCTCCACTGAGCATGGGAAACCCAGAGAGATTTTAAATCCATGTTTCCTGCTCAGTTTGGTAAAATCCATGCCGGCGTTAAGCACGCCGACCAGCGAAAACTGGCCGACCGCAAAACCTGCACAAAACCCCTAGAACCCCTGTATATACACACCAACACAATACAACACCGAATCTACCTACAACTACACTATATACAGCATTTGTGTGTGCTGAAAAGAAAAGGTTTAGAAAAAAAATCGCTCACAACAACTCTCACACACTCCGCTCAACACACACTCACTCCCATCATGCACTCCGAGAGAGAGAGAGAGAGAGTGAGAGAGAGTGAGAGAGTGCGATCATTGTAATGAATAAAGGTAGATGGCAGGGTATGAACACTTGGCACATCGTAATTTCACACTTGTCAGCTCTTGGGAGGAAACTTCACCTTTACACAAGGATAGAAGAATAGACCAGGCCATAGAAAACAGAGAGATTTTGTCTTGATGTTGTGGGATAAATTCTCTAGGCAAAAAAATTCCCCTAGCAAATACAACCTATTCTCAATTCAACTACAAGGAGTGCAGATTTTAGGGCAGTTTGAGTTTCCAATTGTTAAAAGGTATTTATATTCATAGAGAGGATGCACTGTAAATGATGACGGTACCATAAATGAATGATACATATGATCCCAGGACTACAACACTGTGTCTAAATCACCTGCAGTTATTGTATGAGTGAATATGTTTGTGTGCATGTATGCAAGACTGTGAATGTGTGTAAGGGAACTTTGTTGATGGAGCTGTAATAAGGACACTTCTTTGATAGAATTGCTGTACTAGCATGTTTTTTTTAAATAACCAAGGCACTTCAACAAAAACCTTTATTTTGTGAAAAAAAAACAGTGAGAAAAATTACTTTCACATACATCCCAATTGTTGGTGTTAATATGGCACCTGGTGTCAATTTAGGTGACTGAAACCCTGTGACAACAGGTTGTCCAGATGAAGGCCAAAGGGATGACCCTCTCAACCATTGCAAGAGAGGTTGGGCGTTCCAAGTCGGTGATTTCAAGAAAATTGACACTTAACAAGGACACAGATTCATTTTTTTTTTTTTTAATTAATAGTCAGCCACGTAAAACATGTGCATGAGAGGACAGGATTATGTAAAGACTCTCAATGGGGAATCGGTTCAACACTGCAGCTGGAGTTGCCCGCCAGTTCAGTGCTCAAGAGGACAAGGATCTGTCTCGGCACAGTGTCTCGTCGTTTTAAGACAATTTGGACTGAAAGCCCACTCTGCAGTGACCAAACCTCATCAGCAGAAAAAACAAAAAGGCTAGACTTGCCATTGCCGAGGAGCATGTTGTGTGGACAGAGGTGAACTGGTCCAGATTGCACTTCAGTGATGACAGTTTGTTCTATTTATTTGGGTCTGATGGGAAACATTATGTATGTTGAGGACTGGGCACAGACTGAACCCAAAGTGTGTAAAGAAGTCAGTTAAGTCTGGAGGAGGAAGTGTCATGGTTTGGGGGATGTTTTCTGCAGCAGGAGTTGGGCCTCTTGTTCAGCTACATGGCAGGTGAATGCAAATGTTTATGTGAACCTCCTTCGGCAACATGCAATAGCTTTACTGCAGTCTCCCAATCAGCTGCAAATTTCATGCAAGGCAATGCCCTCTGTCACACTTTCCTCTAGTTCATTGAAGCTAAGAATACTGAAACAATGAAATGGCCCTCCCAGAGTCCAGATCTAAACCCCAAGGATAATCTCTGGAAAATCCTTGGCAACAAAGTAATGTCTAAGAAACCCACTACAGTTAATGAACTATGGAAGAAACTGCAAGAAGAACAGACCAAGATCAAACCAAAGCAGTGTGAGAAACTAGTGATGTCCTGTGGGAAATTCAAAGCAAGGGCCTCTACACTTCCTATTTATTTTTAATCCTATAGCCCGAAGAAAAACATGTTTAAATATTCTCTTCTAACACAATGATTAGTGTTCTCTAACTTTGCTCGTTTTTTTTTCTTCAAGTGCCTTGATTCTTTAAAAAAAACATGCTAGTACAGCAGTGGTATAGCCACAGTGGAGATTCTATCAAATTCTTAACATAAAAAATTACAATATTTCAGAATAAATCAGGAATTAATACTTTGTTCTCTAATTTTGATCTCCACTGCATAGTGTCCACATTACATATACAGGTATGTATATATATATATATATATCACGCTGACCAAGAGCACCAAGAGCACACATCTTATTTTATCCAACTTAATGTTTCTTTATGACGTTTTGAGAAGATTGGTAAGCATAAAAGAATATGCATCATTTTACATATTGTTGTATTGTTTAATATACCCCACATGAATATTTATTCTCAGCATGAATTTGAGCTGCAATCTGTTCAAAAGCTAACCTCATCCTTAGATGTCTTTCATCACACACACAGTGCTTACTCAAATATTTGCATCAAATGTAGTGCCAGAGAGTTGCTTTTGGAGGATGTGCATTACACATTTGACTCTTTCTATGTTGGTGCAGCATCAGCTCCTTATACACTGTACTGCATGCTTCCTATTGAAGGAAAGCAAGCTGCAGTAAAAAATAGACTCCTCTTCATCCATACCCTTGTATTCATTTAAAAAAAGAAAAAAAAACGAATTAATGAATATAAAAACATACAAATAACAAATGTGTTATGATAAAATATGCACAAACTTAAAATAAATAGATCTGAAAATAAAATTAAAGTAATCTACACATGTCAAGTTTATCCATTTAACATGCCATGTGCAGAAGGGAATGGGAAGGTGGCACTGCGAGTGTGTTTGTGTGTGTGAGACCGCGAGAGAGACAGAGCAAGAAAAGGATGAAAGGGAAGGGGTGAGTAGATGGAGGATATGAGAGCCTTCTCGGGGGACCTTAAACAAACTGACTAAAGTGGTCCTGTTTTCTGATCAGGCACAGTGAGGAGAACACTTAGCACTGCTGGAGACACTCTAAACAGCCACTGAGGAATTAGCCTGTTACTGGGAAACTTCACAGCTCCTGCACAGGGCCACGTCCCCGACTAAGTAATACAGAAAATAGAACAGGCAATAAACAGCAACAAACAAATACACACACACACACACACACACACACACACACACACACACACACACACACACACACGTGCATAAGGAGATGCTTTATGTATACCAATAAGCACTCTGCTCACGATAGCTGTGTCAAACCAGCACAGTTAAAACAAAAACACACACACAACACAAGATACCATATGTGCTGCGGTTTCTCAGAGGGAAAGCAGTAGATAATGAATTGGCCCCTCACACACTCCAGTAAAGTGTCGCGAGTGACTTGAGACAAGGAAAAATATGTTTTCACTGAGGAAAAGCAATGACCTTATTTCTTCTGTGTTCATGTACAGTATTCTTTTAGCTGCATCGCCAGGTTTGGCCAAATAAGGATGAGCTTAAATTTAGGCCCCATGATGTCAACACAAACACAGGATAGAAAGTTCATGTTTAATTAGGTGTCCCCCCCCCCTTTTTTTTTTCTAAAGTTCATTTCAATTAGTCCCACCTCAGCCCCACTTTCAGGTCTTAGTGATTTGTCAATGCCTCAACTTCTATGTAGTGCAGTGTGGTCACAATTCAGCGTGTATATACGTGTATTTGCATGCATGTTACGGATTTTGCATGTGACCTCGACAAAAAAGGGACTCCTGTGCCCTTGACATTTCCTTCTTGTTCTTATGATGAATTGCTGGGGTTATGTACTAGTTCGTAGGAGGGATTCACAAATCCCTGCTTTGTTTCTAAACATTTGCAAAGAATGCAGAAACATCCTTAAAAATAACTGCTCAGGAACTTTCGCCCGTCATTCCTAATTGCGAAAGTATAAACATTTTTTGTTTTTTCTAGAAGTTAATTTATTCCATCAACTGGGGTAGTCAGAAATGCTAAATCTCCTCTGAATTACCTCAAATTGCACATTTTATTGATAAAAACTGAATCAACATATCAGTTTCTCTCAGTGTATGTCACTTTTTAAAGAGAATGCTAATTGTTAACATGAAAGTAAAGCATATTCGCAGCTGAGTCGTTGTATGTTATTTTAATAGCTTTGGTATGAAAGTTTTTACTCCGTGTGTGTAATTTGATTTTACTGTCATTGCATTGTGATTGACAATTACTTTTTTTCTGATTCTGATTCTGATTCAACTATTGCTCAAATTTTAGCAAAGTTATTAAAATTATTTTTAATTAATTCTAACTGTATCTATTGCTTATAGTATTTCAGAAACCTGCAGACATATTCAGATACGTCACTAACCTACTGTATATAGGTGCCATGGAGAGATGGCCTTTATGTCCTATGTAGGATGCTGAAGGTGTACTATGTCTGCTCTGTCCATTCTGTGACACTCTCACATAAGCCGATCAATCAGCTGTAATGAAACCCATCAGGTCACCTTTGAAATTTATCATTTTTTTTGTGTGCGTAAAATGAAACGCTCCATGGTGGTATGGAAGCTAAATTTAGATTACCTATATGCTAACATATCTCTACCCCTCCTCCACTCAAAAAGAAAGGGGGAAGATAGGTTTATGAATCATGCTGAGATGCTGAGTCCATACGCTAGTGTGCTTGTGTCATGTAATATCAAAAGCCTCATATTGGTCATTTAATTTTGTTCATAGTCATAGTGTTTGGAGCATTGCATCTAACTTTTGTCTTTAAATTATGTTACAATTCAGGACACAGAATCAGAAAGTTTTAAAAATGTAGACATAATGGTATTTTTTGCTCATCAGCAGAAAAAAAAATGGAGCAATCACCTGACTATTTGACTTATCTCTTTCACCCCCGTGGAGTGTTTCTCTCTGCGTGTTTCTGTTGCTTGCAGAGGTTTGAGGTGCTTAGCTGCTCTTGTTTGCACACAATCCGTCTGTGATTATTGCCCGCTCCAGGCTTCATGCACAGTGATGTGTCTTTTCACAAAGCTGCCTCATTTGCATAGATTTTGCCAAGAACCTCTCTAATTTTAAGAAGTGTGCTTGAAGACGAGTTAAAGATGAGCAATCATGACAACAGATCACCTTGTTTGTGTTAAAGGCAGGTATCAGCAGTAAATTGGCTCTTCAAGTCAAAGACGGCACACAAACTTTTAACTATTTATTTTGATGCTGATGGAGGGATTTCCAATCCTTAAGTGGATTTTTCCACACCAGCTTTTTTGAATAGTCAGGCCAAATGTGTCTAACTGCAATCAAGGTCCGACTATACGGTTCATTTTCTGCAGATGGGACACAAAAAGTCCCAAAAGCTTTTCTTATGTGTTTGGTGATTTGTTTATTTATTTCTTTATTTTGTTGTTGTCATTTTTTTTCTGCTGAACACAGCTGCTTGGGCCCCACCATGCAGAAAGGCCCAATATGGCTCTGTCTGTAAATCGGAGTCCGGGGGCCACGGGACAGAAAACAGTAGAGAACCACCCGGCAAAATTTAGCGCACGATGGCTCCCAGCGGGCAGCATTTGGGGAGCAGAGAGGGTTTTTTTCCTTCCTTCTCTCTTTCCTTTTTCCTGCATGGTGAGCAGGTTGGAAAGCTCAACCCTAACATTGCTGCTGACACAACCACTCAGGGACGGCTGTAACAGCTCTCTTAGCAAGGCACCTGTTATTGAGCCGTCAGAGAGAGAGAGAGAGAGAGAGAGAGAGAGAGAGAGAGAGAGAGAGAGAGGGAGAGAGAGAGAGAGAAAATGAGAAAGAGAACGAGTGCCAGAGAGGAAGGATAGAACAAGAAATGGAGAAGGAGGTAGGTGTAAGAGCGTGAAAGAGTGAAACTCAATTGTAATTTCAGGGCTGTCACTGTTCTGAGAGCCGGTAATTCTGCTGCCTTACCGGTGAGCGGACGTACTCGAATGCCTCTCCATGCGGAGACTGATCTCTTTCCTCATTGACCAGACTACCTAAATGTATACGTTCATCACGAAACAGAATAAACAAACTGATTATAATTAGATCAGCATCAAGCTACTTTGTGGACACAGAGCAGAGTGTGTGACTAAATGGTAGTCACACTTGTTCTCCTTCTGTTTCATTGTTGTGTTTCTCTGGTTTAACACTCTGTTTTAATGCAACTGAAAATACTTGGACAATCCAGTGTGCCTTTTATCCGACTCTTTTTCATTTGTCTTCCTCCACTGAATGGAATTGGCTTTTGGATTTTTTTTTTTTTCAAATGATTCATAATGCTTTCATCAAACTGATAATGATTATAAAGACTCCCCATGTCTCAAGTCTTACACGGATAAATGACCCACAGTATAATAAAATCAGGTAATGATAGAAGATTTACCGTTTCCAGTATCAGATTTTATTCATTGTAATTTATTTTCTTTTGAGATGATGACAGACTAAAAGGATGGAGATATTAAAATATACAAATACTGGTAGAAATAAATACTAACAAAAATCGGGAAGACAAAGAAAGAAGGAAAAAACACTCTGGTTTATTTCCTCTCTAAGCCAATCATCAGAGGTACATGGGTGTCCATTCAAGCAAAGCAGTGGCATTCCTCTGCAGAGCAATCAAAATGGATTAAAGCAACCACGCTCCAGCTGCCTCCACGCAAATCAGATATGCTTGTGATGATGATAATCAATCCATAATAAAATAACACAACATAAATCTGATAGTGTTGTTCCAACAATTTTAATAACATAGATTTAAATATTGCCATGTGCACTGGAGTGATTTATTGATGAAAAAGTGCTATCAAGCTTATACACACCCCGTTTCTGGTGGCCCGCCAATAATACCATTAACTGCATTGTTCAAACTCATTATGTGATGAGAAACACCATAATAATCGCAGGACTAAAAACACACAATTTCTCCCATTGAGCTAATCACTTGCTAGCATTATTAGTCTCTCTTCCTCTGTCTCTCTCTCTTGCTCTCTCTTCTTGATCTCCTACTCACTCATAAATCCTGGGAGAGGCTGTGTATAAATCCCTAGTCCTGAATTAGTATTGTAATTTCTGGTATCCATGCATGCTTTGCCAGCACAGACCTCAGAGTTATTAATCTGGGGGGACAGATGCCATAGAAACAATATGCTGAGCGGTTGGCCTGGATACTGGGCTGACCCCACCTGTGCCAAAGCCCTCATTGCATTCATTACAATTACAAGGAATGGATTGAAGCCCAGTTTTAGTGAGATAAACATCTGAATGCTAAAAGTCATTTACATGTTTATCATTACAAGTTAAAGTAATAATCTCGATGATGATGATGATGATGATGATGATGATGAAGATGATGATTTTTATTTAAATAAATGCCCTTGCATTTGTTGTATTATGAATGTGGGGGTCTGTGCGCAGTTAGTTACACACATTCCATCACCAAACAATGACCGGTCCGCCTGAGCGGGTAGGCAGAGCTAACACAACAGACTTGCTCTTTGACTCACTTGTGTGTGAAGCAGTGTACCTTTTTTTCCCATAGCGTTGCGACTCAAGTAAATAGTTACTATGGCTGAACAAACATTTAAAGATTGAGCATTGACGAGAGTTGATACCACTTTGGGAACAAATGAAAGTGAGATCTAAAATACCTGCAATTACGTCTTATCACTATAGTTGCCACCAAAGAGAACTGCACAGAGATCTTCAATACAGTAACTTGAAGTTGAAATTGAGTTTTTCATATAACACATGCTGTATATGTTTAAATGACATGGAGATAAACACATACACATTAAGTTACTGAAGAATGGCCTTGCCTCTTTGTCAAATCAGAGAGTCTGAGTTGTTTCTGGTGTCCCATAACGTGTGACTTTGTGTCATTTACCACCTCGCAGATAGAAAAGCTGTTATGTTGCACATATGGCCCACTGACAAACATGACAGATGAAACACTTTGTTTGCTTTTGTTTAAGCACCGGCTCCACTTCTAATACAAGCCTTTTAAGTGATCAAAAAGGCCGGTTGATATTTGATGTTGTCTGCGGAGAGCGGGGGTGGAGGCAGAGGAAGTGTCATCTAGTGATATACAACTCCAGTCCTCTGTCACAGAGCGCAGTGTCTGCTGGGAAATAATCTGACATCTTATGCTCGACACATCCAGGCGATGACTAGAGAAGGAGGCGGGGATGGAGGGGTAGATAGAAGGGAAGAGAGTGATGGGACAAAGAGGCGAGGGAGAAGAGAGAATCCAAGGGATGTGGGAGTGTGAGCAGGAGAGAGAGGACGCAATCAATTCAGCAGCCCCGTCTCCATCATGTCATCGCCTGTCAGCATAGATTTAAGAATAAAGCTTTTGAGAGACCTTCCAGAGCTACAGTCTGATCGATGCTCTGGCAACGTTGGCCCAGATGTCACTGACATGCATCACACGACCACTCTAAATACAACCCCACTGTGACTGCACAACTGGGAACCACCAGAGACCCTTGCCCTAAGTTTGTCATGGGACACGGCAAATTTTTTCAAAGACTAAAGTTCCTCCTCCGCACTCCACAGAAGCTAGGTATCAACATCATGCCCATAACTTGGATACCGATGGGGACGGAAAACTGGAAGTGCATATGGGAAAGACCATTAGAGAAAACAGAGAGGCAAAGATGAAGATATAGTGACGGGGTAAATAAATCGAGTCATTAAGCATGTGTTTGTGGGAGCCCGGCTCCCATATGACGACGCGGGGTGGCAGGATGCTTCTGCTGCCGTTCCCCGTAAACAGACAAACAGATTGGCTCGTTTGCCTCTCTCCTCTGGGCAGCTTTTGCCTCCTGCTTTCTGAGGAACGCTTAGGACTTTCCTCCCCTGGGTCTTCGAAGAGACTTCCGCTGCTGCTGTAATTTCAATTTGTAGCATGGCTTCCTTTAATTAATCTCCACGACTGTCAAGTGTCAAACTAATGCTGAAAGCAGATCTCAACCCATTTAGTCTATAAGTAGCTGTGTTTCCAAATTTGACTGATTTAATTAAAACATTCACAGATCAAAATGTTCTACATATTTCAAAAAATGTTTAAGCCAGAGAACTGGATGTATGTTCTTTGCTTCGTAAATAGCTCTCCGTTCCCTTATATTTCCCCAAAGGAGTAAGCTATGCAGCACTTATTTGTAGCCTGTGAGATAGATAAGTAAACCGATCGTGTGTCCCTGTGCAAGAAAGAAAACAGTGGAGTCAACTGCTGAACTGTTTCACAAAAGTCATTAAGTGAGCATAAACTTCATAAAATATTTTTTTCTGTTTTGCAATAAAAACAAGTTGGCAAATAGTTGCATTTTAGCAAGAGAAAAACAGTCTCTCTCTCTATCTCCCTCTAAATGTAGATAATACTTAAAGTATTAAAATATATTTAAAAAATCATGCTTATAGCAATTCAAACTACTTTTTCCTAAAACCATGAGGTCATTAATGTCCTTAAATTGACTCAAATGTAAGTAAAACTCCAGGCTGTGCATTCTTGTGGCTTCCTGCTGACCCAGCCGTCTAGGGCATGTGCTTTCAGGTCCGACAGTTTCCCATCACTGTCTGATGTGAACTAGCAGGTGGAAACAAAATGTCACTGGAATTAACTCTTACGATGTGTATATGCGGACAGAATGATTGCATGTGCCATCTTAGTATCACATTCAACTGAAAGAGCTGCACACAACAACAGTTTCGAGCTTCTCAGTTCATGTTTGTACATGCGTTTATTGTCCATTGCACTTCTGTTCTTTATTTTTTAACACAGTGAACCAAGAAGAGTTTTTAAGGTAGGTAATTCTGCTTTAAAGACAAATGTGATGGTTTCAGAAGAAAAACAAAAAACATTGTCTAAATAATTTAAATGAGGTGGCCTTGTAATATTAACCCAGGAAAAAATGAAGTGCTAAAAATCATATCTGCCAGCAGAATGGAACATATTCTTTTCTGGCCAGCGGAAAAATAAAACCACAGTGATTCCATTTCTTCAGCACAGAGGGGAAATCTACCTCCGATTTCAGAACCTCTTGAAAAAAAAAATGACAAGACAGTTTCATAGATGAAACTGAGGTAACCCCCCCCCCCCCCCCCCCCCCGCCCACACACACAAACACACACACACCTCACTGTAAGTCTCGTGTAGGCACACATTGCTATTTTTACTCATCTGTCTTTACATCCGTTTCTTCCATCCTCTCCAACCCTTCCACTCTGCCTTGTGGAGGGCAATCGTTACGTGAGTGATGGTACCCATCAATGTAGTGCATGTGTTGTAAAACTGTCAGCCACTGACAGATTGACTGACATGGTCAACCCTTTGATCACCACCGCAGAGAGGACAGGGTTTGAGGGAGAAAGATACAGAGTAAAAGTCACGCAGAGAGAGACAAAAACAGGTGCATTTAGAAAGTTGTGTTTTATTTAGTTCTGTTCTATGAGCACTGATCAAATATGGCACTAAACTAAAACCATAAAACAAACATGGTTGGTTTTAAAATAAGTGAAAAAAAACTCTGATATACAGAGGACTGTTCCCATGTAATTTCCAACAGCTGTGGATTCAAAGGGAAAAACTTTATTTGGTCCAGATGGTCTCAGTCAGTGGCAGAATGAGAGAGCTGACTTCATTGGCTCCAGCCATGTGTTTTTCCTCCTGATAGAAATTAAAATGGTCGTTCGTTTGTCACCGCTCACTACACAGCTTAAAATGTAGCAATGAAACGTTCCTTGGCGATAATGCACCATAATTACTCAAACGCCTGTTCTTTATCTGCAGCAGAGGGAGGACAGAAGGAACATTTTCCTCAGATGAGATTTTAAAACACAGAGAGCTTGCAAAAGACAAAGCATGCAGTTAAGTATTGTTCTTTTTGAGCCTTATTCGGTCCTCTTCTTTGTAACACCGTTGAAAATCACAATCCTTGTGTTATATGACCTTATTTATTTATTCTTTTTTTTTACAGAAAGAGTAGATTTTATTTTGACGGCAGCTCCTTTAGCTAGTGGCCTGAGTATCTCTGCCTCCAACCAGATGTAACATGCTGTAGTGGTGTGGCGTAGCTAGTATCAGGGCGTGATAAATGTATTTATTTTAGCAGTCTGATGGATATTGATCTCCTCAGCGGTTTACATTAAGGTACCCTGGAAGGGAAGAGAGTGGGCGGCTCTCTACCAGCACATATCTCACACCTCACAAATGAGGTGAAAAACACACTGTTGCAGAGGTGTGGAGAGGTTAATAGTGGCTTCTGACTGCCAGCTAAACATAAAAACAGTAATTTATCGGAAGTAAAAGTAAGAGCCTCTCGGCAGTCACTGTTACAGAGATGAAAAACCAAAAGCATGACAGTTGAGTTGAGTCATGGACGGTAGGAAACTGACACAGAGCAGATAATATATCCACATGCTGCGTTGCACATCCAAAGGCACACATGAGTAGGCTGGAGAGGTATGGGCATGAGAAACTCAGATGTGACCTGTGGTCGTTTGACTGAAACATCCACTACAACGTCCTCTACTCTGTAGCACCGCATCCGCCGTGAGTGCTTCTCAGTGAATCATGCAAGGAGATATTCTGGATGTTTGATTGCGAGTGGCCTAAACTCGGCCGCGGGCTGAGACCAGTCATACTGTTTCATGAGAAACATCACAGGCACTCACTTTTTAGTTCAGTTTCCCTTCTGTTGATCTCCCTCTCTCAACCTTTCTGCGTTGAAACGTTGACAAATGATTCATTCAGCTTTTTTTTAATGCCTGCTGAAAATGTCAGCTGCCGAGGTGTATAGACAGCAGTCTATATCTCTTTTCTTTTATAGATAGAAGGCCTATTTTATAATACATTTAGAATTTCTAATATTATATATGAAACACTTTATATAATTTCAAACTATTTTCATCTATTATAAAAGATAGCATATCATTTTCTATTGAAACAAAGTTTAAAAAATTAAACTAGAAAATAATGAAAAAACAGAGATGTAATAAACTTTACAAAGATATTTAATTGTATGTCCTTTAGATACAAACTAAGTGTTTTAATAGCATATTCATCTCAATAATCATACTGGAAGGAGATAAAAAGTAATTTTTCAATTTTTTTGCATAATTTGTTTGAAGTATGTGTGAAATTTAATCAAACATGCTTTGCTGGTACTACATTAAAAAAAATGTCAGTGGAGAAGGAGCACAGTTTGCACTCAAGTTAAAACACACAAAAAAGAAAAAAAAGCTCTACAAGAATTGCTGAAAGACGTTCACTTCACAGTGTTTGGTTGTGCAGAGACTGCTAAACGGCTGCAGATTGTGAAACCCAAAATGAGCGTGGTGCTGCTCTCATTGTGGCTTAGTCTATAAAAACAGGATTTGATTTGGTAATTGTAAATTCACCCCGGTGAACTGGAGAAAGCTCTCTCCTGAAAAACTCTCAAAATATTTACAGTGATAAGGGCTGCAGGCACCTTAACTTACTGCTAAAATGAATAGGGTATTTCCACATCAGTCACATAGGTGGTGCGCTTAAGTCCATCATGATAAGTAATAATTATTTCTACTGATAAATTTGAAGTATGAGTGTGTTTGATTACATTTTCTGCGACAAGGTGCTTCACTTTAAGGTGAAAAGAGGGACGGAGACCTTAAAGAATGATGACTAACAGAGAGACAGACAAGCTAGCTACAGTGCCCTACTCCCTGCGGTGTAACTGTGCAATCTGACTCCGAAATAATAATAAGGACACTTTTCACCTCTCTGAGTTACTGAGGACATTAATAGCACAACAGTATGTGAATGTCTACATGTGTCCTCGAGAAAACAAAAACAGCCGTGAGAAAAAGGGGAAAACAACCACTGTGTGAAATGTTTGTCAGTAAAAGACTTTATGTTCATGAAAATTGTAATCTGAAATGGAAAAAGAAATGTCTTCATCCCTATGGACTAATATGGCCTGTGTATTTGGCATCAGCTACACTTCACCACTGACACTCTTTTATTCAGCGGAAAGTCATTTGGAATTGTCCACACATTAAGTCATCTGCTCAACTAACCTGACTGGAAAACAAGTGTTTTGTTCACTTTGCAAAAAAAAGGGAGTTCAGACATAACTATTTTTATTTCACTTTGTTTTTCCTGCTTTCTTTCCATTTTTTTTTAGTGTTGGTCATAGCTACTTTAAAATGGTCAAAGTAGGAGGTCATTTTTTTGTTTTGTGTGCAAAAATGTTCAAATATTATAAAAATCGTACATAAGAAGAAGCTACGTACTACACTTAGAGCGTGTGCATGTCTGTCTGTCACTGTTGGATGTTTTCTTTTAGGCGGTCAAATGCACGTGTGTTCGCATGTTTTGATTGTTCGCAACCAGAAGTAAATCTCGACTGCGCGCACCATTACGGGTACATGAGCACGTAAGGTCGTTTCTCTGTGTTCCATTTTCATCCAGTAGATGGTGCCACTAAGAAAATAATACACCAAACAGACTTCATCCATTGTTTTATATTTGACCTTGAAAGATGATTGAAAAATCATCAAACTACAATTGACCAGGGGAAACATATTTCCCTGGAAACATTAATATATTTGAACACTTGTAAAGGAGTAATGTAAGAACAACTGTCCTTAAATTAATAAATAAATAAAGCATCCGTTCAAATGAGGCTATTGATTTTCTGTTTAAAAAGGTGTCTGACTTGTTTATTATTTATGAAAATAGAAATCTGGAAATAAAAGCTAAATTTTGAATGATTTTGATCAATATTCTCCTGCTCCTGTCACATCGCTACACTGAATGCTGTATGATTTAATAGACTACACTATGGTTTTATTTTCTCTTCTCACACTACAATATCAAATCCAACTGTTTCCATGTATTTTTTGTGTATATATTAGATCAAACTGCAAAATAAAAGACTCAAAGACTAGAGTCAAAGACTCTTACACTAAAAAGAAAACAAAAAACAAAAACAAAGGGGTAATGACCATAAGGGTGGGGCAAGCAAAAGACAGCACAAGATAGGAAGCAGAATTAAAATCTCCACAGAAGACAGCTATCTGTCTTTCTTTATTTATTAATTTAAGGACAGTTGTGCTTACATTAGTCATTTACAAGCGTTGAAATATATGAACAACACAATAATTCAATGTCTGTTTGGTGTATTATTTTCTCGGTGAACAAAGAGTATCTACGTTACGCGCTCATGTAACTGTGATGGTGCGCGCAGTCGAGATCAACTTATGGTTGGGAACAAGCAGAACATGCGAACACACATGTAATGCATGTAATCGCCTAAAAGAAAACATCTAACAGTGACAGAGAGACGTTCACATGCAAGTGTAGTACGCAACTTCTTCTTGCGCGTAAAGAAGTCTGTGTACATGTAACAATGCACACACGCACGTATAAAAATTCTTTATTTATTATCTTCATGCAAGTGTTTATGCGTGTGTTCGCAAAAAAAAGCTGAAAAAAAAAAAGAACTGTTACGCATAGTCACTCCACGTAGTGTGATTACCGGCGTGCAGCTGTCATCACACGTGAACGTGCGCCTACAAGCGTGACCGTTATAAGTCAATGGGGAAACTACATGACATTTCACCCTCTGCTTTGCTGCACAGGCGTCAAAGCACACGTCTGTGGCGCTCAGTCTGCAGCTGCATAAGTATTCTGAAACGTATGGACCTCCATATGTGTGCGTGCGTGCGTGCGTGCATGCGTGCCTGAGAGTCAGGCAGACAAATAGGAAAGAGAGAGGCTATCGGCAGATGAACCACAAGCATTTGCATCTCAGGAAGTGCATCAGCCACACGGGACAGTCCCAAGACAAAGAGCCTTAGTGCTTTCACGCTCCACTTTATACACACACAGTGGGGCTATACTGACATACTATTCAGACATATTGGCATTAATGTAACACCTTTATGAGGCATGGAATGAGGTTGATAGAAAATGTATTGTCTCAATTTTGTTAATGGAGAATATATTTCATGATCTTACAGTGTATTGCTGAAACAACAGGCTGTAGTCTCAGTGCTACATATTTCTTTTTTTAATTTTTCCGTTGTGTCGATGTTACGTTATCTGTTTTCCTCTTCCAGTAATATTGCATTAGATTTCCAATACTCATGGTATGTTTTTCCATCTTTCACAGATCATTCATGGGCTTTTCAGATGAAAAATTATCAATACAAGATGAAGCATCAGCAAAAAAAAAAAAAAAAAAAAGCAGTGACACATTGCCAACATGCTCTTGTTCCCGGTGCCAGCATCAATAATTCAGTCACTAGCTCATAACTTTATTTTCAATGCATAATTGAGGCCAGCCAATATTTTCTTTAGCCATTTATATGTAGAGCACATTTTAAACAATAGGAGGAGCGGTCCATTAAGCTTTTAACATCTCTTTTCCATACTCCAGTAGATGGCTGGAAAAGTTTAGACAGTGGGGCCTGGTTCACTCTCTTTGTGCTCAGTATTGTGAGAGACGGGGGTGCATTCAGTTGTTTTCTCTCTGCTGTCATGGCGACTGTAAGCATGAACGTCTTAAATTGATAACTGTGGGAAAGTTGTGGTGAGTAAACGAAGAAGTGTAGACTCCACATTAAAAAGTGCGGTTTAGAAAGGAAGGGGGTCTTCAGGGTGAGGTGAGGTTTCTGTACCTGTATTTGTGAACATGCTTATGTGTGAACAGTATGTGTGTGTTTGTGCCCAAAGTGATTTACAGTATCTCTGATTGATTTTCAGTTTTTTTTATAGGTTGTTTTCTAGATATCTAAGTTCAGTGTACGTATATATCCTTAAATGCTACTTTAAAGGGCCCTCAATCCGGTGACTCATTATATGACCTGATTACATTCTCATTTGCTTTGTACTACTGCTTAATAAATATTGATTTACAATTTTAATTACATGTTAATCTCAAAACACATATGTGGTTACAGGGTTATGACTCTCTCAAGTCACACTGCAAATTTCCTGTTTGAAAATATTTATTGAGGATGGCATCCTGAGAGGGCTATAAAAGTGAAAAGCAATCATTAAACAGAGACTAGCTGTCTACAATATCTGCACAAATGTCAATATTAGCAACACAGGACGACCCAGCCACTAATCAATTACTTGTAATCTTTAATTTGCATCAACAACAAAAGGTTTTCTTGAAAAAAAGGGGCTTCATGCATGCATCTTTTAAGTCTGTTTAAATCCAAGATTAGATTGAAAAAGCCCAAAAGGAGGTTGATCAGGTTTTATTGAAATTATGTTTTAAAAATGTTTTTTTTATTTACAAGCTCAAATACCAGTGGTTATGAATCTACAACTTTCTCTCTCTGGTGCTTTAAGGGCGCACTCACACTGTCCATCCGTACCGTGCCCAAGCACGTTTCACAGCTAAAGTCTAGTTTGTTTGACCAGTGTGAGTACAACCGTACCGTGCCTAGGCGCTGTACGCTTGCCGGCCACAGCCATTTGGGAGAGCTGGGCTGTTGTAAAGCATGTTTGCACATGTACATGCATGAGCGTGTGCATAGAAAAAAGAAGGACGGACCATGCACTGACATTTAAAACAATGGCAGCGAAAGGTTCACGTTGGTGTGATGCGGAGGTGGAGTTTTTACTGCAGATTTGGTCAGAAAAATCACAAAGCCAAAAACGTTACCATGTTTTCTGCACTGACGCATCGCGATGACGTCAATCAATGCGTGTGACGTGTTATGGCCCAGGTAGTGTGAGTACAAACGGGCCTGGGCCGCGGGGGGAGAGGGAGGGGGGGACAAGTACCCTAAAGTACGGGGCAAGGTACGGACGGACAGTGTGAGTACGCCCTAAGAATAGAAGTCTTGAACAGCCTAATTTATTCTCCAGAAGGTTGGGACCAACAGGTTATGTGAAAACGTTATGACTGCCTTTCATAAGCTGCGATATCAGGTTGAGGTGAACACTTGAACTCTTAATTGGCACAATGTTTTTTGAGAGGGATAAAGCACATCTAAATTTATTTCTATAGCTCTTGTGAAGTGCTTGTTATCACCATACTTAATTATTTCCCAAACTGATTGCTTTGTAAAGCGTAACTTACCAATACCCCGGAGGGAATTTATCAGACTTCTTAGAAAATCGAGCCCAAGAGAGTTAAAATGGGGGCAAATAATGGAGCAGATCACTGGAGCTATTTTCTTTTATTCTGCAAATTGCTTTATCTCCCACTGGTATTAAAATATGTCATCATAAGTAATTTGACAGCTGTGTGTTAATAAAGGATCATGCACTTACTGTTGAATATGGTTATTATCTACAACAGGTGACTGGAGAGAGATTGTTTGTATTTGTTTCCTGTTCAGCACACATGGGGGTTAACATTAGCCTGACATTGCAAGACCAAATCGCAAATGTAAGTTAGTCTCGAACCCCTCAGTTCATTTTCGATTTCCAAGGAGTGTTATCAAGGGCCATAGACCAAAATGCCTCCACAAACAATTGGATAGACCCGGATGGTGTAGCAACAATATGTGAACCAGTGGTGGAATGTAACTAAGGGCGTACTCACACTAGACCCAGTTGATCCGTGCCGTGCTTGTCCCCCCTTTCTCCTCCCCCGCTGGTCAGGCCCGGTCTGCACTCACACTGTTTCAAAAGATCCAGGCAAAGATTCATTCTTGTATATACATCATCATGTTGTAATACGACACACGCAATGACTGACATCATCGCTATGTGTCACTTTTTTTTTTGAAGTGTTTCCGTAGACCTCTGAGTTTTTGTTTGTTTTGTCCAACTGAATATTTCCATTAGACCGTTTTAAAAAAAAAAATTCCACTACTGAAGCCCACCTCTCTCCACCAGCCAGGGCCGGGACGTGTGCTGTGCCAAGGCAACAGTGTTGCCGTTTCTGCCATCAGAATTTAAAAATAGTACAGACAGAAATTATAACAAAAAGTTTCACATCAGCTGCAGCCATTTTTTTTTCTTTTAAAATTCCTAAATGGCACTACTCTTTAATGAGCTAGGTTTATATCCCTGACACAAGGGTGCAAAAGCCAAAAATCATGATGTTACATATTTTGCAAAAGCTGCAAAGACTCAGCAAGTTGTCAGTCAATGTCTGAGACCCGCCCCATATGAAATCAACAGTTGGAATTGGCTTGGCCAAGGTCTATCTGCCAGAGCATATGAAACAGGAGCGGGCAGATTTGTCTGGCTAGGTTTATATGTCACTAGAAAAAAAAAGATTCACCGTGAACCCTCTAAAGCAAATATATGTAACCATGCACTCTAGAAAGCCAGAAGAGTTCTTCGTGATCTCTTCATTGTAGGCCATAATTGCATGAAGGCCAATGATTTTACAGGGTTATGTTCCACCAACAGACCACATGAGGATATTGCACTTGTCATTTTCTTCACTTTGCTTGGAGTTGTCATTATCACCCTTTGCCTCAATCGCAAACTTAAATTTACACAAATGAAAACTGTGTTTAGTATGCTTACACTGTTATAGCTTAGAATAAATGCTTTATATCTGCTATAAGGTTATACTTCAGTAAGAGTTTAGTATGCATTCCTCCCCTTCCTCTATTTCAGCCTTGCTTTCTCCCCTTCCATTGCTCCTGTTTATAACTCTCATTCCCCATCCTCACATCACAAATATATATTGATACTGAGAATGCATTAGAGTGATTGGGAAGCAGAAAAATCCAAAAGGAAACACTGTCTTTTTTTTCTGAAGGAAAAGCCGTAAATTAACTTTAATCTCATCTGGCCTAAACAAAAGTGGGTAGTGTGTAAAATATTTACTTTAGATAGAAGTGTGTGTTTGGGAATATTCCATGCAGCGTGTAGGGTTTGTATGGTTTGTTCTTGACATCAAGGCTGCTGGTTTAATTGAGCATGTGCTGGACCCAGGGCTGAGAGAGCAGGCAGAGGAGCATCGATAAACTATGAAATGGTTCCAATATGGCCAATCGATGAGGCTTTGTGAGCAGCTCCCTTGGGGCTTTGATTTTCCCCTCAAACAACAATCCAGGATCTCTGCTCTTCAAAGGCAAACCCCATCTTTGCTGTTATTGTTGTTGTTCCTTCCCCCATGTTTGAGTGATGTCACTGAGGTCGATTTTATCCATGTCCATAAAGGCTCTCCCACACTTGAATCACCCGGGAGACGGCTTCTGTTGGTCTGTGCAATGGTAACAACAACCAATAAAGGTCAATCTCCCATGGTAATGGCCAATTGGGTTTGTTCCCATTATTGGCCCTCTGATCCGTGGTCAACAGATGGAGAGCTGGCATCACTGACACAAGTTACACTCCAACCTTAAAGAGGCTCAGCTCTGTCTCCAAGCGCTGTTGTGTGATTCCACTCCTTCTCTCCCTAAGCTTGTGTTGGCCAGTATATCTCTCCATCAGGTGCAGCTCCTGTATAAGGAGACCCGTCGCAGTAGCGTCACAGGAGCGCTGCCAGTGAGGGCTAACCGTCTAACCATTTCAGCTAATTGCCTCATTAATGATTCACTGGTGTTAGGCGGCTCTAGCACTTCGCTGTGGGGAGCAAATTGTTCTGATTGGTTTGCCTCTGTCAATTATTGATGAGGCAGTGAGCTGAAGTGCTAACACCTGGCTTTAGAGGTCCAAATGGCCCTGCATTCCCATCACATACTCAGTTATCACACACCCTGGGACCACATTCAGTCTTGAAGGGCTGGAGTCTTGACTGTTGCTGTTCTCTGAAAGTGGATGTAGCATGCCCCGGGGCAATGGCTGTGATCTCAGTTGCTGGATATTAGCTCATAGAACATGGCTCACTGCTGCGCACAAGGTGGACAAAGCAGAGTCATATAGCTTGTGATTTGTACTGTAGCAGTAAAAGGCACACAGAGACAATGTCCCATGGAGAGGGGCCACTGAGAAAGTGATTGTATGTGATGACACAACAAATAACTGTAATATTGGAAATAACTGTTCATGATACTGTGATGATTTAGGAATTAAGTTATAGTCTTGACTCTATTTTTTATCAGCAAAAACAGTGTTAGTGAATATAAAAATCTTTTGGCTAAAAAAAGCGCACATCTTTGTATTAATTGAGTGTATGCAACTAAGATAATAACTGCAGATTGTACAAGTCCGAGTGGAGTTGTAACTGTATGCACTGCAATGTCAATACTTGCTTTGTTTATGGTGATTTATGATGGGTGCAGGCTAGCCAACTTTACAGTAGGGTCATGTAATTGGATCTCCAGTAGATCGTAGCTGAATTCCACTAATGTCTCTGTGTCTAATAGCCCACCCACAAAGCCCTCCTTCTGGCTATATGAATCATCCTCACACTGTGCACAAGCTGCAGATGGTTGAAACTTTGTGTATTTCAAGATACAAAGACAGATTTAATTTTGTGCATTGTTTATTTTGTGTATTTTTGTGAGTGAAACTAACAGAATAATAGAAGGATGCAGATAGGGAGTAGACTCATACACAGTGAACTTGCTCGTCTCTTCTTGGCCTTAATTGAAGCTGATTAAAGAGTCACCCCCCATGCTGACACCACTGTCACTCTCAATCTCAGTCAAGTGAGCTTGCAATGTACACTCACAGGGTGGTCACTCTGCCTTTGTTTTTACACTGGCACCACTGACAGCAGAGTCCATTCCACCCCCACCACCCAAATACAGTGACTTTGACTCATGGCCTGTCACCATAAGCCCTGGACTGGGGTACCGAGTTTAGACAAGGGTCCAATATATCTCACAATACCGACTTCATTCGCTGCCTCATGGTGTACTTAATGTCTATGTGCATGCATGCATGAATGGAAGCACTACACAACAGCGTACGAGAATTGTGGTCTGACTCACACTTTAATGACTACTTTTTCTTTCTTTTCTTGTCCGATCCTTCCCCTCCTCTTTTCTCTCCATCTTTTTCTTTTGTTAACAGATAACCCAACGACTGAGCAGTGATGACATCAGAGCGGCTGACACCTACAAAGCACAACATTCGAAAATGACTTCACTGAAGAACAAATGACAACACCCGCTAAAATCCCTTGGAATCCCTACAGTGAAATTCTTGAAAGCTTCTTACTACTCCTGTTTCCCTCCCTAATATTTTACCTCCAGCTTTTTTCTATGAAACACAGAAAAAGAACAAAAAAACGGACAGACTCATACTCATGAGATGGTTGACAATGTCAGATATATATACATTGTAAGGACTATTTTCTCTTTGGTGGGAAGATCATTGATGCATGCCTCTGTAAATAGATCATAGTAAAACCCTATTCTTATTCCTAATACAGGAAACATACCAAGTCGCTCTCACCAACTTCATAAACCATCATGACTGTTTATAGAAGTCAGTATTGTTCTAACCTCCTCAGAGACCATGTAATTATCATTTACAATATAATTTCTCCACTCTTTGGAGTTATTTGGACTGTAAAAATTGTACTTCCTATTCTTCTTATTCTCTTTACATAACAGCCTAGTCTTCCTCTCCAATATCCACACTAGTACATGTAAATAGAGATGAATGAAGACAACAGCATGGAACAGACTATATTGTATATTTACCACTCCCCTAGTAGATCACAAAATGCAATATGTGGATATTTCAGATAACCTTTTTAAAAATGTTTAAAATACTTGTTTTCTGATAGTTCAAGACATAGTCCAAGGTATCTGGACACTTTTCCTAAGTATTTAAATAAATGCATAAACGCATTAGCTTAAGGTAATATTATTTGATGACCTTACAAGGATTATAATGCAGCAATTCCTTTGGTGTCAGCAATCAGTTCCATCAGGAAACAAACGGTTAAACTGCAAATGAAAAGGCAATTCACCAAAGCCACAAGTCTACCGTGGCTCTACTAAATATTATTTTAAACATTTTGTATTTCATTTTATATTGTTATTTACATGTTTTTCCCCAATACCTAGCTACTTATTCTTTCCTATTGCAATAATTGCCCTCTCACTCCCGATGTGTGGGTTGTATCTGCTGAAGCGAAGCTGCTGTCAGCCTGAGAGGGCTACTTTTTCTTTGCATTGTTTGAAATGGTGCTCCGATCCTGAGCCTACACATGGGGGTAAAGAACACCTCATTGATTCCAATGTAGACAAGAGGACTCTGACCTCTGTCTTCTATGGACTAAGAAGATAACCAAATGGACTGACAGATAATGTATCAAGCCAATGAAGAGACAACCTCAAAGGTTACCCCACTGGTGAAGACAGAAAACATTTGCATGGACAACAGGGAAAATACACCTCATCTCCACAGTCGTGCATCCTCTACCTCTCATTGTGTGCTGTGCATCTAGGAAACCATGACCCCTCTAATGTCTCCACTTCTCCACCGCATGTCTCCAATGTCTAATGAAGAAAGTGTCCATTTTACTGATGAATGCACATGGGGGAAAAACAAAACAAACACTGGTTCACTTTGACACAAATACACTCACGCATACAAGCGCATGCATACAGATGTACAATCATACACAGCGCCACTCAAATATGTTTCTGTATATATGTACAGTATAGCCACTATGTATAGTCTCAGATGCTGTACTTTGCATGTTGACTTGTAGATGGACCGTGACCCATTATTATTATTAGTCATTATTCAAGAGATTGTGCAGGTAGACCTAGTCACTGGATTGACTATCTAAGCTAATGCGAGCTCTTTTTCAGCTTTACATTTCCTTATTTTGATTTGCTAAAACGGATAGTAACCATGACAGAAATTGTTTAACCAGCCCCATTCCTATTGGGAAAGGTCTTCTTCAGCCAATCAGCAGTGCTGATAGATTTGAAATACCTCCGTCGGACACATAACCTCGCCTTTGATGTCAAACAGAGCCTGGCCACAGTGAGCATGGGTAGGAGAAGAGAGGAGGGAGGCAAACTGGGGCGCTCCAATTAAGTGGCAGCACACAAAGTGGCATGGGGCATCCTGCCAGCAACTGTCTATTCATCCTATGTCAAAGGGGATTTGCACATCTCAATGAGTCTACGCACTGCCAGAGAAGTCTGAGAGCAGAGCGGAGAAACGAAGTGAGGCTCGGGAGAAAGGATAGGAAAGGAAAAGAGACTATTCTGACCAAAAAGAAAAAAATAAGGTTCTGTATTATTGTACTGAGCTTATGTTCAAGTATTCTCCTGGTTTGTCCACCTATAGAATAATATTTTCTGACCGGCTGCCACCTTGGTTCAATAACCCTTTAACCTTAAACTGTTCCAACGCCATCCCGTCTCTGGGCTGCCATGACCTCACGTCCTGTATGAGGTTAACTTTGTGTTAATGAGCATGGCTCTCAGCTCAACCAGATGCTCGGCCCTGTGGTTAAATAGATGTTGCCCTATCACGAATGGTTCTTCAATGCCTGTCCACAACAGCTTAACTCTTTCACAGACATAGCTCCACAACTTGAATAGTGAAACAGCATGTTAATTCAGGAGACATTAGATTCTTCTTTTGCGCTGAAAGTAATCAGATTGATCAAAATACTCAATGTACCCTATACTAGGAAAACATGTAATTTTAGCAGAATACAGGTGCCGTAGATTACCTAATTTGTATGCCCCTGTGCAGACAATTTCTATGAAGAAATAGTCTTAATGCAAATACTGTCAGAGCACACTGACTCACATGAGGGTATTTACAGTCAACATGTAAACAAACTTGAAATTAGGACTTGTGACTTAGCGGTGATTAGTTAAAGAAGATTTAAAATACAGGAAGGATGAAGATGTCACTCAAACATGAGATGTTGAATGTGGTAGGAAACAAGGCATTGAGCAAGTGCTGATCTTCTCTGAGCCTCAAGGCTTTCCACTTTCTTAGAAGTCAAACAAAGCTCCATTTCTGTGCAGCTGCAGGCAACGTGTGACAGGTGGATTTGTTTTTATATGCTTTTGAATGCAAGCACTGCATTGTTCTGCCTTGATACTCTGACAGCGTGTGCGCTTTTATCTGGTAATGACCATGACTAGGTTTTATACATGGACGTAATCACGCAGAGATGTCGACGTTCGCAGACAAAAGTGCACACAAACGCACAGAGGCACATCCTCGCTCTTTTTCTCTCTCTCACACGCACACTTCATGCTAATCTAAACCGCGAGGCTGTATGTAAACAGATCGTCGACATAATGGGATTGTTCAGTGTGCAAACAATAAGCTGTTAGCGTAATCACAGGTCAAAGATATATTACCCAGAGGGCCACGCTGTAGGTATATTAACATGATGGATATGTGGGAGAGAGGAGGGCGGCAGGCATATGAAGCGACGAGCACTACTGACTCAGATTTACCCCCTATTGGGCCCCATCCGCTGCCTATCTCCTTCTCCACCTCCCTTGTGTGCACCCCGCTTAATCAGCCTTACTCATTCTCTTCTTGCTCCTTCCCCCATTCACAAACCTCCTTAGACACTAGGTCCCTACATTTCTTTACCATTTCTCTGCTCTAATACCTCAACCCTGTCCTTTTCTATCTCCATTCCCTCCATCCTCCTTCCATTTCCTTCTTGTTCTGGATAGATATAATCTGTTTCAGCAAAGCGCTCCATCCATCTCTGCTCTCAGTGCAAGAGCAGAATAAAGCAGCTCCACGATCCTGTTTTTGGATTAAGCAAAGGAGGGTCTGAGTGAGCAAAAGGGCAAAGATGAGAGAGGAAGACAGCATTTTGTAGCATCAAGTTAGAGATACTGAACAATGTGATAAATAGAGCAGCTACATAGTTGATAGAGATGAATCTAGAAACCCTATTATCTCCACTCCGCCATGTTGAAAGAACCATGGAGCACCATACAGGTGCTGTGTCAGTCAAGATAAATCCAGTGTATCTTACTCCATTGCACATACAGTACAGCTTATTAACTTATCTCTGCTTAATTTGATTACCAACCCATTCTCTGAACTGGTTACTAGGTCTATGTCTTCCTGACTAAACACTCTGTTAGTGTCATCACTGCTGGCTTGTGTGTATACTGTGTGCATATGTGGGTGGCTGAGGCAGATACACCTTGTGGCCAAGTAACAGAGTAAACACAGAGGCAGAACACTGGTGAGAAAAACAACCTGTCAGACAGACAACAGGTACAAAGGTGGACAGTCTGATAATGACAATAATCATCAACACCCTCTGCTGCATTGATATTTGGCTTAAGCTGTGGCTTTTACTAACCAGGCATCATCCGACTAACAGTAAATGCTTATTAGTCTGGGGCTTCTTGGTTAATTTTCAATTTCCAAGGGGCGTTATCAACAGTGCAGAGTAAAATACTTCTAGACACAGTTGGACAAACCTACAATCAATCAGAACCATGACATGAGAGCAACAAAATGGCAGTACTTGCTCAGTGGAACATGTAAAAGCTAAATGGTACGCTAAAATGCGTTTCTGTAAAAAAAAAAATTCCCAAGAAATAGGCAATACAGCAAAAGAATATCAAATCATATTTGATCAGCGCTGCCTAGTTTGAGAGTTTTGTTAGCCTCAAAAACTGCACTGAACACAGACTGGACAGTGACACTGCATGACTTACAGTTGAAACGCTTCTAAGGCTTGAATGGACATGAAAGTCTCCTGCTTAATTCATCAGTACAAGAGATTAAAAACTGCTTTCAAAAACAAATGTTCTTTTGATAATAAAAAAAAGGTAGAAGCCTGTGTAAATAAAAACTCTAAGGGAGAGATTAACTATGACTCCCAGTGTGCCTTTCAGAAAGAGACATTCAAACTCAAAGCTTAAAGTTCTATTGTGCACTGATAAAAGGACAGAAGCTACAGTTTATAGTGTTGAGAAAACACTAGCAGCTTAAATGAATGCACTTTGGTATCTGAATCAATTTTTTACTTACTAAGCAACTACTGTATAGCACCATGTTTTGTTCCCAATTGCTTTGACAAAGGGTTTAAAATTCACTATCGCTTTGATTCACACCCCTTGCTAACAACAGTGGTCAAGGCTCATGGGTATCATAGTATTTAGAGTGGTCCGTTTTGCCAAACTGGAAGACAAAACATGAGTTCTTAGAATCAAAGTTGAAATAATAAAAAACTGGCTGCATAAACACAAAGTTTCTGTTAAGTAACATAGAGGATACGCCTGGAAACCAGACTGATCTGCGTTGATAATATCTCTTGGGAATCGAAAATGAACTGAGTATGTGTTTGCTAATTAGTGTGGTCACGCAAGGCCAATTGAGGATATTGTTAAAAGGAACATTTTAAAACGGTAATACATAATGGAGAATGGGGCAGTTATGACATCAGCGAGTCCTCCCACTTACCAACTCACACGCGCACACACCAAACACACACACACACACACACACACACACACACACACCTTTTCCAGTGTGTCTGTGTCTGGTGGGGTGCCATTATTAACAGTGACCTCAAGCCAGACATGGTTGGGGTAGTGGGAGTGAGGTTAAAGGGCAAAGGATTACAGTGAGACAACCCATGTCAACTGCTCTGCTTTAATCCTGACCTCCAAGCCAACCGGAGACTCTTGGAAAACATTTCACGTATATGAGCTCAACATGTTGTTTGTACACCCTAACATTACTCCTAGAATTTATGACTTGTTTCTGTATTTTGACTAAAAAAAGGACAGAAGCTACATTAGAACTTGTAAAAATGCTTAAAATGTGGCATAGCATTTGGATGCAGAAATAGAGTGTGTGAGGGTTGTTCTAATAGCCAGACAGCCCGAAAGCCAGACCTCCTTATGTCAGGTAGCTAATGACAGGGATGAATAATGCAGCCTTTAAAGCCCTTACTCCCACCTCATTCTGGCCTGCACATAAGCTTATGCTATGTGTGAGCAGTTAGCCATCAAGCCCCTCACTGAAATGAGATGGGCTCCCAAGTAGATTTGTGGGGAGGGGTTGGAGAGAATCAGATTAACCAAGATGCCTCAATTGGGGTATGTGCTCTGGGCTGGTCTCAGTGTAATACCATTGATAAATGCTGTAAACCAAATCTTTAGTATCTGATTAGGTAATGCAGGAAAACCCATCCTTTTCACAGACATTAGCTGGGGTGAAATTGCCCAGACCTTCACGTAAGGGTTGTACGTGAATGTATCAAAACACAGACAGAATGAGTTTATCATAAGCAGTAGGGACTTTTACAAACACCCAAGTTGTCACTATAGAAATAAATAAATAAATAGGGAAATAATAAATTGCCAGAAGCTGTGGACAGGTGGCATTTCAGCCTGCACCGTTTAGCTGTGCAGTCTGGTTTCTGACAGCTTGATTTAGTCTCCTGCACCTGAGCCAGAAAAGAGAGAAAATTAACGGCATGAAAAAACAGCTTAACTAGATTCCAATTTGACTGCATTGAAACACTATTGATGAAGCAAATGTATGAGGAAAACACAGAATAGACTTTCTGGTAGCTTTAAACTGTGTGCACTCATTCAGGGTCAGGTACGCTGGGAGGTAAGGAAGGCGCTGATTTGATTTGCCCTTACTCTGCCATATGAGCCTGGTTATGCTTTGGGGGGACATTAGGGTTTGCCTTTAGGGTGTAAAATGGAGATTAAAGTGGCTCAAGGGGAGATGCTAGAATGCATGCTGTTTCCCCTGCTGTGAATACGGTGTAATCCTTCAGTTTCAGAGAAGTGAAAAGTTTGTAGAGTCCAGAAAGTTACGCATACATCCCTTCTGGGCCCCCTACAGAGCAGAGAGTGTGAGACAGCAGGGGATAACCATATGCTATCAAAGTGTTCTTCAAAGCTCCCGTCTTTAGTCCACTAAATTATACAGTATCATCAAACACACCTGACAAAAATAGAAGAAAAACATCACAAAGCTCAATACACTAACAGGGAAAAAAACAATACATTCCTAAGAAATATGTTTTAAGAAAGAAATGTTGCCTTTGAACTGTGAAGGGGCATTTTTTTTTTTTTTTTTAATGTATTTTCTGCAATGACTTTGTTCAAACTTTGCTGAAAATGTTGTAGCCTATGTCCCAACAGTGTGGGTCAGCACATGATTTTGTATTTACATGCTTTTAAAATACTGCTGCTGGTGGACAATTAAAATTTATGATTCCTACCACAATGAACCGCTTCTCTGTTACCAGAGGTTAATTTGTGCTAGCCCCTCATTTCAATTGTGCTGTAGTAAATGTCCACATTATTTCCCACATGGGCCGAGATGAGGGGTTTGATTATCCAAATGTAGGCCTTGGTTGGCTCTGTTATTGTCAGAGGGGTCGTAAGCCGCAGTAACGGCTTCTAGGGTCTTATTGCTATGGCGATCAGCCCCTTGCCACTTGGCCTTCGTGACCCCAGTCAGAGATAAGCTTTATGGGGAAGCACATTAACATGCTCCTGCAGTCACCTCCCTCCTTTATCAGAGGCAGTTCTGTGGAATCAAGTGTTTATGGACCCCCGGTGAGGGTATAGTGCTGCTGATTGCCCATATTAGAGGTTGAGAGTAAATGAGCTAGAGGTGGACAAAGGGCCTGTAGTAGTGGGGAAAAAATGAGGATGCAATACTGATGTTATTTTCACTAAATGAGCAATATCTTTAATGACTGCAACACCCCATGAGCTGGATTACAAATACAGTCTGCAGTCTCAATATATCCATGTCTTCCATTCGATCTACAAAAACTGACACTACCAAAACATAAGAGATGTAAAATGTGCATATAGATATAATGTAGCAATGTATTTTGAAGTTATTTATTCTGTTAGCTCTACTGCAGGGTTGGACAATTCAGGTCCTGGAGGGCCAATGTCCTGCATGTTTTAGGTTTCCCCCTGCTCTAACACAACTGAGTCTAAGAATGATCAAAACTGTGACATGGTTCAGCTGCTTGAAAACAAGCACATCATTAGAATCAGGTGTGTTGGAGCAGAGAGAAACCTAAAACATGCAGGACAGTCGCTGTCCAGGACCAGAATTGCCCACCCCTGCTCTACTGTATACTGTAATTTACAGACATTTCATCTGCTGTCTTCGTCTTTGTCTTACACTGATCCTGTTAACTGAGTTGTATTTTGTTTGGGTTACATTGATATGGGCATTTTCCTCTGGCTACGAACGACACCAGGATCAAAAAACAAATAAAGATACCGAGGTGTCAGTAGTATGTGCCTGCGTACAGCCGGATCACTGATGAGAGAACCTTTCAGTATGTCTGCAATGATGGATGGTGATAGCCCTGTGTCTTTGTACACATCAGGGGGCCCTACTGTTGTCACTGGACAGATAGAGGGAGTGAGAAAGAAAAAGATGTAGTCACAGCTTAATGTCCTTCTCTGGTGCTGTGCATGCTCTTTCCTATTTGCTTTTCCCTTCACGGCACGGTTAACATCGTAAATTAACCTTTCTAAACCCCCTGTGCTCAGAGACTGGTGCGCAATACAGACAAAGGAAAAAAAAAATACATCTCTGTTATGCAATGCAGTAGCACTGGTCAGTCATAGCCTGTTACAGAATTGAGCTATTCCTTTTTCTGTGATAGGGAATAAAACAACTCACTTTGTTCAGTCAAGCAAACATTCTATTCTATGTGCATGTCCTGTGTACTCCGCAAATTGGTATGAGGCTGCTTTTTGTTCTCCATCCTAGAAATGTAAATGAAACCCACGAAAAAAAACGTATTGTAGATCCGTTTCTTCTTAGTTCAAGTCTGTAAATAAGATGTAAATATCAAACGGCTATGCATGCTAATATACAAGCAATTTGTTCAGGTACTTTTGTAATCCAGACTTCTCATATGGCATGTAATGACAAAATAGAACATAATAAATTGTGAACACGGATATGGTTTGTAAACAACTTCAAAAGTGGAAAATATGTCTTTGCTGTTAATGTTTTCTTACTGAACTAATGCATTGGGCTGCCATTTACTACTGTGCTCTGCTCATGTTACTTGTTATCTTTTTTATGTTTCATAAGGTAGGGCTGAGGCAAAAACAACCATAAATCACTGGTTTGTGGAATAAGAAGCTGAGGAGAAGGATGGCAGTCTGAACACACTCGTTGTAGTTTTTTTCTGCTGCACGTTCACATGCATACACTTAATTAATAATTAATTACATATCCTTAGTGTCTAACACAGCCAATAAAATGCCATGGCAAGACCGTTGCTTAAAAGCAAGTAGAAAATGAGCTGCTGTTTGAGTTATCTCACCAAAAAGACGTATCACCAGCTTTAAAGTGTGCTGTTATTTTAAAATGGCATACATTTGTTTCTGACAAGTGAATGCAAAACCATTAAACAAACTATGAAGCTGGTACAACAAGCAATTTGGACTCACTCCAAATCCTCCGAATAATGATTTGCAAGGGAAAGACATTTTGAAATCTTTGAAAATAAATATTATCTATAAGCCTATGCCAAATTTGCCTCTGCCCTAACAACTCAATTGTGGCATTTTATGAAGATAGTGATGGAGAAAGTGAGGAGGAATCTGTTTTGGTTTCTAAGAGTGTTTATTTTCAACCATGTTAGAACCATGTTCAATCCCTAGGCGCTCATGGTAGATGGAAGTGTCTAGTTTTTAACCTGTGCTAAAGATATTTTAAATTTAATAAATAATTATTGTAACAAGAAAACATGTTGTGTTCTGAACTCTTTCCCATGGTGGAGAATGTAGAGAATACATTTAATGAAGACAAGAGAAACAAAGAGAAATTGAAGAGAATGAAAGAGTTTAGGGCCTTTAGGGGCATTTGTGTCCAGGTAAAGTGCTCTCTTCTATAAGGGAATGGAAGTGCTGGGTCTTTTCACTCATTATATAAATGATGAATTACAAAGAAACCACAGTCTCTGAAACAGTGACCTTTGACCCCTGGCTCCCAGCTGTCAAAGATAGAGCTGAAGTTTCACTTCACCTTGGCCAAACAGTCGGTCTCAACCACCAAATATAACACCACACCGTAGATTATCAGTCAGACACCAACAGGGATTCTTGCTATATTTGGTAAAGCGTTCCTGGTTCATGAATGATATTACTCCTTGCCTGAAACAAAAGGCATGGCTAATAGTTTTTTGAAGGTTATCAGATTCAGTCTTCAGTTAATTAAAAGCCACTCACACTCGCACAGAGCGAGGCAAGACACGGCTGTTTGTGTTCTGTATGTTTCAACAAATTGTTTACAAGAGGACACATTCAATTAGTTATTTCATTATCGCCCTAGGTGTAATCAATTGACAATGCCGATAACAAAGCCCCATCAATTTGTGAGCCGACTCCTGCACATTTCTCTAAATGATTGAAGAGCACTTCTGTTTTAGGCCCTCATGAGTTCTTGTCTGCTCTTGCAAATTCAGCAGAAAGCCATATGATGACCCATATCACCATGCATACTATGAGAAGCTTTTCTGTCTTCAGTGTTCAAAAGTTGTTTTAGTCACCGGAGATGGCCTAGAAATTCCACATGTAGACTCTGTCTTCTGTGGGGAGTGAAGTTCTGTCTTCTTCTTTTCTACCCCCCACCCCACTACCCCTTGCGTGATATATGGCAAAGAAAGGAAGAAACACTCGCTTTCTCTCTGTCATTTGCCTCTCTCCCCTCCTGTAGCGTAGATAAACAATGCGAGTGACAGTCTCTCATCACTCAAGAGGCTGAATCTCTGGCCCTGACCCGATAACATCAAGTGTGTGTGTCACCTGTCAAGTGGCTTCTGTCACACTTCAGTGGGAGCTCAAAAACAAGATATGTGTGTGTGTGTGTGTGTGTGTGTGTGTGTGTGTGTGTGTGTGTGTGTGTGTGTGTGTGTTTGTGTGTGTGTGTGTGTGCGTGCGTGCGTGCATGCGTGCGTGCATGCGTGGGCCCGTGCTTGTGAGGTCGATTGGGGGATGGTGTTGTGGGTTTAAGAGTGCCTGTTGGCATGCAAGCACAGCCTCTCCAGGCATGAGTGGAGTCGACAAAGGGGGGCAGGGGTAGTGCTTGTGAAGGTATACCAGGAAACTGAGAAAGGAGGTGGAGGAGGCGTTACGACCCAAATGAGAAGGACTTGTGCAGACACTGTGAAACTATCTCATTTTGAAGGCTCCAGTAGTCTCATTCTCATGTTCAGAATGGGCAGGGTGATCGGGGAACGCAATTATTTTCACCTATAAAAGGCAACATATGCCAAGATCATAAAAGTTCTTATTGGACAGTAATTTATTAAAGCAAGTCATAGAAATGGAGAGAGGTAGGGCACAAGCTATAATATGAAGGTGTCATTCTGCTTCTCATTAAGGGTCCGAGTGTCAGTGAAATTCAATAGCCCAGGTGTCTAATGGAGGAGGGATAGATGAGCTTAACAGAAGATGTTCTCTCTTTATAAGATCCTGGGGAAATGGGAACATTTACTGTGGCCGCATCACGTCCATTCTTGATTCAGTTTTTGCGTTTCACTGTAAATCTATACGTATTCAAGTGTATAATTAAGCTCACTTGCATCTCATTTCACAGGCTCAGGCATCCTTGGTGTATTTTCTTTTTTTAAAACATTCTCTCGGCCCATCATGCAGCTTTTCAAAGTACTGTAGAGCTTTGAGACGAACAATGATTTACACCCTCCAAGCAACACACAGCTGCTACTAAGTAGAACTGGCATCCTCTTAAATGGATGAGTGATCTGAGACAGTGTGTTTGTTCACATATTGCAAATGTTTAAATCATTGTTGAGCTCTGAATGAGCAATAATAAACCATCATTGTGATCCTCACAATACTGCATGATGTGGATTAGCCAATGGGAAGCAGATTGTATTGAGGAACTTATCAGCATCTTCTCATTATCTAATATGCGAAGTGCAGGGGGAGATGATTACGTCTGTGGCACATTTTACCCAGAACAATGGGAGTATGTGTACCTCTGTTCATTTGTTGCTCGAAATGAACGAGCCGGGATATATGCTATTGTCTGAGGTTATTGTAATGGTAAAATACGATTTTTGTTAATGTAAATGATTGTAAATGACTCCTCTTTCAGACAAGAGCGATCTTTCTATCCTTTACCGAGATAAATACCATCACAAATGAGGCTGGACAAAAAAGCACAACAGAGAGAAACAGCCAACTGTGATAGAGGGAGGGAGGGTTTTGTGCAGGCCTATTGTGTAACGTCTGGCAATGTGCTTGCATCTTTGTTGCCGCCTTTCACACTGACAACCGCGTTCTGAGAACAGTCGCACTCAACACAACACAACACAACAGAAACACACGCACACAAACACACAAGACAATTCTACACAATATATATACATGAATAAATATTTCTAAAGTTGCATATTGCAAAATTATATAAAAGTAAAATGTATACATTAATAAGACCCTTGTTTTATTTTACACCAGAAACACATTTTGAATGATCCTTTATATTTTTTATTTCCAGTTTATTGACATCCTTCTTTTCTCCTGTCATTCCTTTCTTTTGCAACATTCAAGAGTGTTGAAGAAGCAAAAGAATGATCTCAAAAGTGAACAAAATGAATGCAAATTCTGTTTAAATCTGTGTAAAGTGTATATATTTTTCCAAGAATAGTTGATTTGTTGATCTACAAAAATATTTTCGTAAAGTATAAAGAGGCCCATGTTAGCTGGAATCATGTGCCAATGCAGGCACTGATGTGAATTGTAACTTTCTACTTTTAACCTACTATTTCAGCAGAGACTGTGCTATCATGAGGCATTCAATCAGTAAAAATCACCTGGCTATGGCAAACTCTGAATGTGTATTGGCATGATGTTAAAATACTTTTTTCCTTTTGGTAACTCCTAACTCTATATTTTCCCATAACCTCTGTGTTCTGTTCAATCACATATTGATGTAAACTTGGTCAAGGTTGTACGGGCCAGCTGGTCAGCCTGTCGAACATGTCCACATCATGTCTGCTGAACTGTCCAGAGAACACAGACAGCTCTAATCCCTTGTTTGCATTGGAATCAATGACATATTGATCACAGACTAATTATATCATAACACTAGTATTAATATCAGATGGAATTGATTCCTACATACTCATTTGTTGTAGAGAGGCTCTCATTCTGAGGTAAACAAACAGGAAGTCACCCTTTTATCTTGTCTTTTTTCCGGCTAGCATACAGGTAATATATGCAAATTTTGAAAGGACCAAATGAGGGAGGCAATTTGAAGTCCAGCAATGAACTCCATTAGTCACAGGCATGCACACTTGAACATATACATGCGCATGCACATGCAGCTGACACCTTCACCCATATATGGGCACACATATGCACATATTCACACATGCATAGAGCCCCTTGGACATGTCTCATTAAATTCAGGTGAGCAGATTAATTAAAATGATATTTAAATCCCTCAGGACTGTAATCTGCACTACTGGAAGACACACACACACACACACACACACACACACACACAAAGCAAACATTGCATGGAAAGGGATGGTTGGGGCAAGATGTTTAATTTGCAGTTAGGCAGAAACATTTGTGTGACCTGTATGCAAGGACATCTATGGAGCTACCTGAGCTCTGATAACATATCCATACTATTGCGAGAGAGAATCACATATTAAAGTGAAATTGAAGATGAAATTTAAATACTTGATTGTTTAGAGCTTTTCAATACAAAGCCTTTCATGTAAAGCGGATTTGACCTTGTGTGTCCCTCCTCAAACACCCCCCCCCCATCTACTCAGCCTGCTCATCCACAGCACTGTCCTTAACTGCGGCTGTGATTGGTGGACCAGAGGTACGCTTTCTTAGCCTTCTATAAATTCTGTAACAACTTCACTGATTGCATGGAACTGTCATATTTTTGAATGGCTCTGCTGATGTTACACTGAAGCTAAATCAGAGAGGGACATGATGACAGGAGTATCAGGTATACTTTAAATGTATTTAGAATAGAATATAATTACTTTAATGATCCCAGACTGGGAAATTATTTTGTAACAGCAGTAGTAGTGGGTCAGCAAATACACACTTTGTACATAACATAAATAGAATCCAATATATATATAGTGTATATATACAGTGCACAGTGTGCTATAATCAATAAACAATAATAATATATACAACAAAATATGCAAACTATACTATAACAATAATAATATATACAACAAAACAGTTGAGAGACCAGAGTTCTCTGTCAGGCAGAGGTGAGAGAGTTATTATTAGTTAGTATATACAGTGATGGATTGTGGCAGGAAAGATTTCCTGTATCTTTTGCTACGACAGCGAAGCTGAAGCAGCCTTCTGGAGAAGGTGCTCCGCTGTCTGACCAGTGTGAGTTGGAGAGGGTGGAGAGGATTGTCCATCATGGATAACAGTTTTTTCAGTGTCCTCCTCTCCACCACAGCCTCCAGAGTGTCCTGTTTGCAGCCAATCAATTTTTTTCTTCATCAAGTTTGTTTTTGCCGTTTTCGTCTCGGTCACCGTGTGTATTTTTAAAGCATATTTTGTAGTGTAAACATATTCCTTCATAAACCAGAGAAAGCTTTGGAGTGGACACGAAAGAACGAGATTAAATGAGAAAAAGACAAAGAAGCCATCAACTGCCATGCTGTGGGCCCTCTCCTGACCTTCACCTGCCATAGGAGCAAATTGCATTAGAGAATGACATGTCATTCATCTGGGCCGTACTTGAAGGATCATTTAGCTAATTTAATGATTAATAAGTTCAACACCTCTTAATAATTTCATTTGGCCCTGTGATTGAAATCCTGGCGAGCTGGGCTGAGCGCAGTGGGAGGCAGATGAGGATGTCTGGGACTGAGACGGTCTGTCTGGGGCTGAGCAGAAGGAGAGAGAGAGAGAGACAGGGAGAGAGAGAGAAAGAGAGAGAGATAGAGAAAGAGAGAGAGGGAGAGGGAGAGAGAGATAGAGAGAGAGAGAGAGAGAGAGAGAGAGAGAGAGAGAGAGAGAGAGAGAGAGAGTGTCTCCCTGAGGACTACACATCAGTCTATTACCACCATGACCTTTTCCCTCCGCTGGATATGCCATTAGAGAGAAAATTTGAAAGTAAAGCCTTGATTAACACAGTTATCCAACATGTTGAAAAGAAAAATGGAAAAGAAAAAATATGTTCCTTCATTAGGAAAATGTTCTGCATTATTAATGTTAGTGAAGCCTGGCTAAGTGGACCTTAGAGCATTACAGATTCTTGGTTTAACCAGAGGTGATCACTGTAGAGACTCACAAAGTCTACAATGTACAACATGATTCTACAACACTGTGACAGAAGGATTTACTGGAAACCTTTGGACTAATGAATCTGCAATGATTCAACATTAAGTCCTGATAAAAAAAGAAAGAAAGAAAAACCTTGGCATTTAGTCTATTTTGATGATGTCTTATTTCTTTCTGAGTTATGACCCTTTTAACTGGTTCCTGATTATGTCAAACAACATTTTTTTTTAAAAGATGGGATTTCTTATTTTTCTTACTAATTTAAAAAAAGATGTGTTCAGAACATTGCATATTATAGCAGGTTCATTTTTTTTCTAGCACAGCCTTTTCCATCATTGACACAGCAGAAATATTGTGCAACAGCATTAGCATGTCAGTTCTCCTGATCTAGCAGCTCTCATAAGGAGCGTTACTATTTTCTCTCAGCCAGGTAATCATGCTCTCCACTGAAACTCATGACAATGTTCCGGGGATGAATCTGAGCAGAGTGAGCTACAAATTGTGGTATGATTACAGTCAGACGTGATCACAGCACACTGACGGATACTTTGTAGGCGGAATGACTTCAGCTCTGAGCCAAATGAACACACACACACACACATTCATTTCACAAGCACACACAAGCAATGCAGCTTAAGTAATTCACGCCTCCCGCTCTTGTTGTAGTTTCACCTCAAAAGTCACATCTCCACAATTCTCAGTTCTCACAGATTAGTCCAACAGCAGAACAATGGTCACAAGTTGAAACCAAATGATATCACTGGAGCATGCATGCTTGAGGGTAGCAGCCACTCAGTATACTTGTTAGATCTTAGAAATCCTGCGTCCTGATGGGGTAGCTATTAAAAGGCACCTTGCACTTTTGTTTTTCAGATCGGATCACAAGAAAACACTCACAGAATGCTTTGATGTGCAACATGGGAAGGAATCATGTTCACCATAGCATTAAATTCAGATTGGATTTAAATGGAACTTTGCCCCTTCTCACCTTGGTGTCTACATCTCCTGATAAGACCATTTGCTGTGGTCCATGTCAACTAACTAACAGCCTCCTCCTGCCCATTGAAAAACACAATGACCTTGTCCCATTCTGCTAAGGACCACGCTACCTCATCTCTCTACCTCATCTCCATCTTACTCCCCATGACCGATGCAACAAAAGGTCATGACAGATCCTACCATGTTCCCTTCCATCTCCTCAGAGAAGCAAACTCTGTGGTGTTTGTGTGAATGCAGAGCTAAACACAGAAAGACCTCTAGACAACCTTGGAGGGCCTGTTCCAATCTATAGAGCCAGCAGGTGATGCTTATCTCTAGTATGGCAGGAAGGAGTCCTCTCTAATTGTGTGAAGCCACATATCGTCACAGTCGACAAAGAGACTCTATTAAGTTCATGATATAAGGTCCAAGTGAAGCAAACCCAAGACTGTGACGTGTCAAAACCAAGCCAGCTGCCATCAGCTGTCTGAAGCCCCTTTCACCCATGCACTGCAAACTTGAAATGATCTAGACATTACCTGCTGGAGCTGTATGTGAGAACACAAATGTCCCAATCACTTGGACCGGACATCAAATGGAGTTTACCCTGCCAGCTCCCTAGTAGAAAGATGTGTGAATAGAGCTGCTCATTCTGCAAAGTATTCAAACGGAGCAACTGGGTGCGTTGAAAACGATTCTATCATGCGGCTCACAGAAACTGAAGTAAGGGTGAGAAGAGGTGAAGGCTTGCTAAACTAAACCATGTTGTTTTGTTGCCTAAACATAATCATGAAGTTGTGTTGTGTTGCCTTAACTCAACCATGTAGTTTTGTTCCCTAAACCTAACCATGAAGTTATGTTGCCTAAACCAACCATGAAGTTTTCCTGCCTAAACCAAACTATGAAGTTTTATTGACTAAACCTAACTGTGAGGTGGTGTTGCCTAAACCCAACCGTGTAGTTTTGTTGCTTAAACTTAACCATGAAGTTGTGTTGCCTTAACCCAACCATGTAGTTTTATTACCTAAGCCTAACCATGTAGTTTTGTTGCCTACACCCAACCACGTCGTTTTCTTGCCTAGACCTAACCATGAAGTTCTATTGTCTAAACCTAATGATGTAGTTTCGTTGCCTAAACCCAACCATGTAGTTTTATTGCCTAAACCAAACCAAGTACCGTCTGTTCTTCACAATGCTACTTCCAAACAGTTAAAAAGTGAGGCTAAGGGGTCCTAACGTTACCATGTGAATAGATGTGAACATCTTCTGAACCTACTCGACGGTGTTCCAGGTACCTTCTAACCATAACGATGAGGCTGATAACCACTGATTACAGACATTTAATCGAGTGATAACGTCCGAAGCGGATCAACAATCTGCTGTTGTTTGCTACATGTGCGAAAGGGAAACTCTGGACCGGATTTCACTGAAATTGCCTGGAGTTCATATGAGAAAACGGCTTTAGTGGGTGTACCTTAGACACATGTAATACATAGATCAATGTAACATAAACAGTGTCTTTAAATTTTTCAACAATATCCCATATGGCCTACCAGGTAGCACGGTGGAAACAATTTCAAAGACAAACAAAGACTCACAAATTGAGCTACAGCCAAAAAAGCACAAACACTGTGAAACTTGGACCATCTCTTTTTTCTTTTTCTTTCTTGTAAAAATCCTTTTCAATATTCCACAAAATTCCTGACCTGAAAAGTTAGACTTGTCTTCAAAACAAACTGGCGTTTCTTAAACATGCAGAGGTCTGTGGAGGGACACGCAGAGAGGAAATGACTATGATCTCTGTGATGATTTTGGTTGGATGCCGGCACACATCGTGTGTGTGCTTAAAAACACTGGTGAAACTCAAACCTGTTCAAAAACTACTTAAGAAAATAAATGCAGCTCCCATTCCAAATAAATGTCTGTTTGAAATTAAATGTTGGACCAATATTTTGGATTTGGTTAAAACCTAGAGAAAGAATGGAAAACATGTTGTAAATGGACTTTTCGTAGAAGTGGGAGCTCGGGGGAATCTCACTTTGAGGGTGGTGCAGATCAAAGGTTATGCACTGCTTGTTTGTTAGGGCAGGCTACCAACAGCCACATAACTCTGGCAACAGCACCCTTTCTCAACAGGGTGCACCTGGAGAACACTAAGGCCAGTGTTTGGGCTCGAGAAGTCTGCAGTGTTGCTTTCAACACCTTCACCCCCCCTTTTCTCAAGCAAAGCGGAAAAAAAATAACCAGAAATCACCAAACTGCACACAACATGCATAAACTTATTTAATACTTATGTAATACTCATTAAATACATATTGCATTGCAAGTGGAGATAAAAATAAGAGAACAAATTACAGTTATTTTTTATTGTTCCGAATTTGATAGAATCAGCTGTACCAGCATCTTTTTAAATAGCCAAGGCCCTTTAACAAAAACATTTATTTTTGTGAAACAACAGTGAGCAAAAGTAGAGAACAGTAACCATTTCATCAGAAGAGAAGAATAAAACAATGTTTTCTGGGTGACTTCAAATGTTTATGTGAACCTTCTTCAGCAACATGCAATATCTTCACTGCAATTGTCTGCCAATGGGCCCGCAATTTTCATGCAAGGCAATTCCCCCTGTCACACTTCAAAACAGGTTAAGCAGTTCCCTGAAGCTAAGGATATTGGAACAGTGAAATGGCAAGCCCAGAGTACAGATCTAAACCCCATAAAGAATCTCTGGAAAATCCTTGGAAACAAAGTAATGGCTATAAGCCTGTGAATATTCTCATTTGTCCAGGTCACGGTTATCCCCAAAGCAATTTCAGTCAAAAGCAACTGGACTTGGTTATTTGTCTAGGAAGACGTTTCACCTCTCATCCAAGAGGCTTCATCAGTTCATGTACGCATCTGACCAGGCTGGGATTGGTCCAACTATCTGGTGTGGAGATCCAGGTATTTAACCTTTCACAAGACTGATGATGTCACTGGAACCCTTTGTTCTCCAAGTGCCAACGAGAGTCGTAAGAGTGACAGTCGTTGGTGGAAGGTGGGTGATGGTTAAGAAACCCACTACAGTTACCGGACCGTGGAAGAGACTGCAAGATCAAACCAGAGCAGTGCCTTGGTTATTTATTAAATTTTAAAAATGCTAGTATAGTAGTGGTATAGCCACAGCGTAAGTATTTATCAGTTGTTCTCTAATTGTGATCTCCACTCATTATATACGTATATATATATATATATATATATATATATATATATATATATATTTGTAATCATTGCTCTTTTTTCAAATGAGTCCTGTTGAAGTGAGGCCAAGGGGGTTAATAAGTATTACATTATTATTCTATCAGCAGCTTTTCCTCTTCCGATTGGTTTTGGTTGGCTATGTACTCAAGTTGGTGTGGCTGCTCTCGTTGTTGTTTAGTTACTCATTTCTGTTTTAATTGCCTGCTTCCACCTGTAGAGAGAGGAGTAGAGAGGTTTTCCCCTCTCACAGACGAACACAGTAGGCTTTGAGATGTCAGCCTCTCTCTTTAACAGGCCAATGGCAGTTTCCTCCTGTCACAACTCTGACTTCCTGTACAAACATAACCTCATTAAAACTGCCACCCTGGTCTGTGGGCGGGCCTCCTGGTCCTCCCCTCCAATTAAGAGCCGTAAGGGCTGTCGCACTGACAACTCCCACTTTGAGTTAAAATCCAAGCGCTCTAGGGGCTAACGCCATGTGTCAAAACATAATTATGATCTCACCCATACCTCTGTCCAAAAGAGAAGAGGGAGTGTGAGAGAGGAAGAGGAAGAGAGAGCGACTGAGAGAGAGGAGTGGAGGTGGAGAGAGAGAGAGAACAGGCTTGGGGTTGGCGAATGGAGGCAGTGGAGGGAATAATGAACTGAGAGGGATAATGAGAATATTTGACCATAGTACATTTTATCGCCCCTCCCTTGACAAGGTTGTGTCTTCAAAATAAAGTGTAATATTTATTCTTTGTACATCTGGACAGGGCAAGGGCATGTTCATCAAATGTCTGTTGACGCAGGTTCCTCACAACAGCGAAGGTTAAGTTCAAAGGTTGAGCAGTCACAGCCTGCTAGTGTAGATGATTTCTGAAGAGCGTGATACCACTTATCCACACTCACAATTCAACACACACAATAGAAATACATTGATGTGCTTGCTATGCAATCAGTCCCTTCCCTCTTAACTCTTATCCCAGCATGAAATGAGAGACATGTTTTGCATGCCAGGTTGTCCAGCAGATAAGAGTTACCCCGTTTTGTCCTGGAGGATGTGAGGCAATGATGAGGAGGGTGAGGAGAGGGGAGGATGCAAGAGGGAGGTCACCGAAAAATGTGACACCAAAGGCTACCCCCTGTCTGCAGCTCACAGTGCGCAGCAAGGCCTCAGTGACCCAGTAACAGGACACCACAGGGGCCAACACACTGCAAGCTGTGCCCACTGTCACAGCTGCCAGTCAGCCAGGTCTGATAACTGACAAATTGTTACTTATGTACCCCACCATGTGAACCACACACTGACAAAGACTATAATTAAACCTCTATTTCAGCAAATTAACAATGCAATTATTGTGAGTTGTAATCTACCGTATGCCGAGATCCTTTTGACTCCAAGCGCACATGAGGATTTCCTCTCCTGTTCATTGCATGTTTTTAAACAACCCCTCCCCCGACTTTGTCCTTTCCTTCACTCATCCTGTATGATGAGGGTGAGGTGGGGTTGGAGACAGAAACGGACAGGTGTTCAGGTGTGTGATGTTTGACATGCTCACACAGCATGCGTTCATCACAGGAAGGAGACGTGTTTGACAGCAGCGACTCCCCGACCATGATTATATTATCTCTTAGTGGGCTGGTGAAGGTCAGGGGAGAGCTAGCGACCCCAGCTAGCGAATAAAACCAAACACTTGTGAGACAATGGGAAGAAAAAAAAATTACATAACTATCTTGTTTAGAAATGTTACATTTAATGGTTTCAGATTCAGATACAAACATTAAAGAATGATGGTCAATAAATGTACAGGTCTGCATATACTATCTACTGTAGTGATAGTGATGCACTGCAGAGGGTAAGAGCCATGCTATTACTATTAAATGCTAACTGTAACATAGTAACATTCATTTCACTGTAATGACATGCAGTCACAGCTCACACAGTTGGAGTGAGTGTATACTGTATGTGCACGTGTTCTTATGCCCTGGAACATTCCTTTCCTGCATTCCCAAATTGCTCTTTAGGGCTATTGGTGATAGGATACATCAAGGTAGTGTATCTGTACATTAGAAAAAAAAATAAAGGCACAGGACACAAGCTGAACCTTCATCTAGAACAAAGAATAGGGGAATGATTGAGGAAAAGGCTTGCATAAAAAACATTCACAAAAAAACAAAAAACTTAAATCGACCTTGGGAGGAGCCTTGCAGATGAGTATCATTTTTTCCTAGCATGTTCTAAGCATGCAAAGGGTGCTATAATTAAGTAAACAATATTATCAAATTGGCTTATGAATGAAATCCAAATAGTAAAACACGTGAAAGTGCAGTTAAGTCTTGGCATGGGGCAAAACGTGTTTAGGGTGGAAAATGAAAAGGGAAGAGAAACTATCATTTAAGCGCAGTTGCAGAGATGAAAACAATAAAATAACAATAAAAATTCAGGTGTTAATCCTGACAGTGTAACGACAGTCAGAGGTAAATTGCATAATAAAGTAGCTCCTCCATCTCCTTTGTTATTAGCACAGTCTAACTTGGCTGGAGACAGGAGACTATGCAGATTAAATATGAAATATTTGTCTGGGATACATGAATTATACAAAGCTTGGGGCAATGAAACAATTATGTAGTCATTTTGTTTTTTTGTGTGCTGTTCAGTTTTTGTTGAATATCAACAAACCAAGCAGAGCAAAACAATAAACATTAGCTGAATAGAGATGTCAGTTACAGTGGCTACAGAGCCATTATGTGGAATTCCCTCTGGGGTGGCAGTGTGACTGGAGAGGGGAGGTGGTAGTGGTGCGGGAGCGCACTGGGATAAATGGGTCCAGTGTTTGTAACAGAGAGGAGTGTGGCTGCTGGCCAGGGATTTGAGTTAGAAGGCCTTGTCCTGGAGAGGAACACTTCACACTCTGCCAACTGGGGCTGCCCGTGCAAGGAATGGCATGGGGAGACCTCTCTTTTTCTCCCATATCCTCATCCTTGTGTGTGTGTGTGTGTGTGTGTGTGTGTGTGTGTGTGTGTGTGTGTGTGTGTGTGTGTGTGTGTGTGTGTGTGTGTCTTCATTGTGGTGATATAGTGTGTGCATGTGCACTTGCATGTTTAAGGGAGAGTGATTAAGGAGAGTCTTCTGGAGCACGCCACTCGGTCCTCCTCCCCTATGTAGGCTGACAAAGAACGCGCTGCTCTGGCCTGTTCACAGCATTTCCAGCTTGTGCTGCGGGGTAGCCATGGTGAACTTGTGTTGAAATGCCACATAGTGGGCACCGTATATCTGTGGTGAGAAGGTCTTCATTGGGCTTTAAACAACCAATTTTAACTGTTTATTTTCAGAAACCGGCAGGTCTGTTGGATTTTACCTTTACGTACAAATGGCGCACACAGACAACACAGAAACTCAAACACATATACACACACTCTAATTGCTGTAAGTGAGTGAGCGTTTGGAGCGGGTGGACAGGTCTGGCTGAGTGGACGGTTTCACGCGTTCATGCACTGCTGCTCCAGCAGCATAATGAGGTGTGACGCATCAGACTAAGTGGCTAATGGGGTGTGAAGTCATTAGAACACTGCCTGTATCCCCCTGGCCCTCACTGTCTCTAACTCGATTTCTCTGTGCAACTTTATCACATTTGTTTTCAATATCACTACATTGTGTTCTTCCATCTATTTCTTTTTTGTAATGTCTTTGCTTTTATGTTGCCATGCAAGGCCAATCAGATTTGTCTATCATTTTATCATTGGCTATTACTGTATGCCATCAGAATCGTATCTTGTCTAAATAGCATGTTACCTAACTTTTCTATTCCCCCCCACCACCACCTTCCGCCGTACACAGAAAACAATCTGCAAGGAAGCAACATGCTTTTTGTTCTGCTAATAGACTATATATTGGATTAATTAGATTATGTCTTATTTCTTTTTTCTTTTGTCAAGATTGTGTGTGCAAAGTGGTTGACAATAAGAACAGTGTGCAAAGTTATTAGCTTTAGAAAAGTAAAAGCTAAAAAAAAACTGTACAGTGAGTAAGTTATAGGTTACAAACATAACCCATACAAAAACATAGACACATACAGTATGAGTGTTTGAACATGCATGACCAAATGGCGATACCCATGGAAAAAAAAAAAGAAAAGTGAAGGGGGAGACGACCATCTGTTCCTCGGGATCAGACATAGTTGTAAACAGCTTTAAGAATAGAGGATAGACAGTGAAACTTAATATCTTTGTCCTGCTGTCATTTTGGTATTTTGGCTCCTTCTACAGACGTAGTCATCACTATGTGCCCTGTCACCTGCTGCAGAAAATGAAGACATTAAGACAAACACCACAAAACTAAAGAAAAATCTAAAGCTTTTTTGCTAAAATATTGTATTTATATGTTGTTTTTTGTAATGTTTCTAATTCACAGTTTATCAACCCTGACCAAACTTAAAAAATATGATGTAACTGTTAAGAAGTGTATGGGATGCCCTGATCATCCCCTCTCTCAGTTACGTACATAATTCAGAATTTATTAACCCATTGTTAACACTTATTAATACGTATACTGCATAATTTTAACACATAATAGTTTTATTAAGCATAAGATAAGGACTTACAAGGCCCATATTACTTATTAACTAGTGCTTATTACAATGACCTAAATATGAAGCATTACTACATAATCTAAATTTGAATTTGAATTTCAATTGTGCTGCAAGCATAAATCATTGGATGTGTAGATTTTGCAATCGCAAATGCAATTGTATGGAGCTCATTTTGCAAACCAGTGACTGAGCTTGTCCTGTTTTCCACTGTCTCGGTTAAGTGTGCCTGTGTGTGAGAGAGCACACCTGCAGCTGTGGTACCAGCCCTCTGCATAGTTCCATTAACCTTCATACAGAGCAGTGCATGTACAGAACCTCTCCAGTGGATTATAAGCAGCGAGTCCTCCCACACACCTACTGAAAGTTAAAGCTGTACTGTGTAAAAGTATAAGGCCGTAATCTAGAGCATTCTTGTTTTCTGAGATTTGAGGGGCAGCTTTGGTGATAAACTTCATTGCTTTAGTAGTCTGCACTCAGTGTTTGCACTCGCCCAACATAAATACTCAGTGTAGACTGCTATTGCTAAACAATAGCCAAACCCAACCGTAGTATAGTAAGTAATAAAAATGAGCTGCATGAGTCTTTAGTGTCTTCATTTGTATGAAAAACCTGAATGACTATTGTACAGAAGCATTTGTCAATAGAGACATGTGGCCGTAGACATTGTACTCTGCTATCCCTTAGGGGCCGTCCATACGAACACGGGTATTTTTAAAAACACGTGTTTCTCTGCCCGGTTTGGCCTTTTATCCACATGTAACGGCAGTTATGGGCTACTGAAACTGGAGTTTTTTGTAACCGGAGTCCGGGTAAACTTTTTCGAAAAGTCCTGTTTCAGCAGTCATATGTGGACAGGAAAACTGAGAAAAAAATACTCTCTCTATCTCTCACCACACTTTTTAATTAGCAAGCATTTTGTGAAAGAAGTATGTCCTTGAGTGAGTTCAAGGGACTGTTGAAAGAAGTAATATAACTAGACAAATAAACAAAAGTCCAATGAAAAAGACTACCCTGTGCTGCCTGCAACAGAAACCTACTCTCCAGGCTCAGACAGCTTTAATGTGTGTGTGTGTGTGTGTGTGTGTATGTGTGTGTGGGAGAGTGTGTGTGTGTGTGTGTGTGTGTGTGTGTGTGTGTGTGTGTGTGTGTGTGTGTGTGTGTGTGTGTGTGTGTGTGTGTGTGTGTGTGTGTGTGTGTGTGTGTGTATGTGTGTGTGTGTGTGTGTCTGTGTGTCTGTGTGTGTGTCTGTGTCTGTGTCTGTGTGTCCACACAAATGCAAGCCTGGTGCAAGGAGAGACAATTCTTAGAATGTGGTGAAACATCATAGTCCCTCGACAAAGGCAGACACTGTCCCCAGACACTGATCCAGGTTAACATTCACTTTCTATCATATAACAGTGAGGTCAGGGGCTTTGATAGGAGAATCTGATTCCACACCAGCTCATAGTGATAGCCCATCCCATGGAGCATGTCTCCTCCCACCAGGGAGGACAGATTGGGACCTCATCATTATCCCATAGTTGGACTCTTTAAAAAGGACCATATCAGTGGTTTTGCATGTCTTAGCCGATTTACTGCATGTCACATATATGTGGATCAAAGGTAGAGCACCAACCACTTTAATGTGATTTGGAAATACATATTTTTCTACCATTGCAGGTGACTAATGTCTGTCATTTATTTATGTACTTTATCAAAAATATTTAGAAAGCAGTCTCATGTTGTGCATTTCATCACAGGTCTGCTTTTGTTTTTGTTAAAGTTGTCATGTTGTTATTAGGGCGGAATATCGTTCAGAGAAATTATGATACTGGTACCAATACCAGTACCCTTAAGGTGATACAAATACCAGAGTACTTTTTTCTACTTCATTTGATATCCATCATGTGAATGGAAGCATCTCGGCTCAATGAACTGCCAACTCCGTCAAATGCACTGCCCTCGACATCACCACACCACAGACGGTACAGGTTGTAGTGGTTGCAGAAGTGGGCCAATCACATGTGCCACATTAAATTAAAGCACTTGTGGTGATGAAAAAAATGAACAGAAGGATAAATACATCCAAAATCTTAAATTATAGATCAGTTGTTCTTTCATGATAAACTTACAGTAAGTCTTGGTAGCATATAGAATGTCACATAATAGGAAACACTTACTACATGTTGTGAAACTTAATAAGAAAACCAAATGTTTTTTTTCAAATATTGCTATTGTAGTACTAGATCTATAGATGTGTCTGACCCTCATTCTCAGACCAAACACTGTTGTTTAAAAAAAATGAGCTTCATCTCTACAAATGATTCTTGCTCAGCGATTATATCAACCATCTATTTTTCAACACCACAGCTGTGGTATTCCTGTGAGCCAGCCAAGTTGGGGTACATATTTGTCTAAAAATGATTCACTTACATAAGCACAAAACTGCATTTCCTAACAAAATAAATAAAACCAATTACATTTCCAGGCCAGTGCACTGCCTACTACCAAGGGCACAAAATGTGTCCTTTAGCAAATCTCGGAATGTTTTACTGAAAAAGAAATCTCCTGTTATTTGTATGTCCTTGGACATTTAAATCGGGGTTTGTATAGCAGTATTTTAACAAATTCCACTAAAAGATAGAAGCATTTTGCAATAGTTTTGCCACTGTTCCAATAACAATGAACAAAACACTAACTAAATCTATGATCATTTATACTATATATGACCTAGAGAACCTAGATTAATGCAAACTAGTTGACTAGAGTTGACTATTCGCATTTTTCTAATATTTTTCTCTTTCCCATATGTAAATAAGGTGGGCAAACTCTTATAAATACCTCAATATAATATATGCATACACCACCAGAGTTCTGGCTCATATCCTATCATATTGAGTCAATAAACAACAAAAGAACTCTCGTAACTCTTTCTACCAATGCTGTACCAATACTGTGCATACCAATGCATAAATGTAGGTAAAGGGGAACATGATGTGAAGCTAGGGAATCTGGGTATTAAAAATAATTTATCCTTTAGGTATGTTTAACTAACAGGCAACCAACAGCACCAAATTCTAATTAAATACTAACCATGAGGTCTGTCTCAGTACAAATACTGCACAATAGTCTGACATATCAACATGGGCTGGGTGCTACATGCCAGACACATTTAATTTTATAGCACTCTCCAGAGCAATCCATGTGTAATTAGATCGATACTCACATTTGACTATTTAGCTTTTAATATGAAAAGATTAGAGGTGTCCCCAAAAGGATTAAATGTTCATTTGAGGACCACGGACGTGTGGCCATTACTCATGAAAGGATTAGGTAAACTAATTAAGCAGAATTTGCATCTGGAGCTAATTAGGTGTATACGTTTGGAGAATTGGAGAGATCCAGAAGGTCAGGGTTTTGTTTTATCCTTCTTTTAACCATTCGGATGGAGTAAGTTGTCTTCTCTTTAATAGTGGTCCTATATAGCGAAAACGATGGGATTATGACATTTCGTGACGAATCAGATACAATTAAAGGATAAGGGCTTGAACACAAAAAAGACGTCAAATTGAGCATATGGGAAGCCTTGTGGTGTTGCGAGCAGTAGTGTTCATCATTATTATCGAGAGACTGTGATTTGTTGGTGTGGAGGAAAAAAATACAAAGCTAATACCTGCTCTATTGGCCTTAGTCCCTGTTGGAAGTGTCTGGTCATCTCTGAACAGTCATTGCCGTGGAGCAGGTGTGTAGCCATATGCACTCGGCAATGGAAGTGTGGCCTCGGAAGGAGAACAACAGGAAACTGGGGCCTCATTAAACTGGTGCTAAACCAGGTAAGCAGCCGCGCTCAAAGGGCAGCACCATCAGGGACAATTTCAAGACAAAATATTTGATAGTACCTGAGCAATGCAAAACAAATAAAATGAACATGTCCACAATTTGGACTTTTTTTAAAATAAAAATTAACATTTATCCATCTGCACCCTTCATTCTCCCGCTCACTTTAGCCGCACTTTCCTTTAACTACCAAAGGATATCAGTAAAGGCGAATGATTTGCTCTGGCAGTTCCATTATACCAATGGTTCCCCAACACTATTAAGTGTCATTCTGTGATGTTCATGGTCATAACAGGCGGAGTGAAATTCACTTGCCATAACATTCTGACTGTAGTCCATATGTCAGAGGGAGGCTCCATGCCCTAGCCATTGCAGAAGGGGTCAATCTTTCAAACCTAATGGTTCTCTTTGGGTCATGTGATTTGCAAGTGCTCTGGAACACTCGTTACAGCAGATAGGAGCAGGAAATGATTATCAGGAGGTCAATTTATGCAGGGGAGAGGCGGAGTGACAAAGTGAGGGGTCAGAGCTCGCCCATATCTCTAGGCATTAAAGATTGACATGCAGAATCTGAGAAGGCCCCCTTCGCTGCCTCTCTCCGCACCACACACACGAACTTCTCCATTTAAATATCTGACAGACGATGAAAGTGCAGCCATTAAAATGTCCGCCAAGCGCTTCAGGAATGAAATGGGGGAGATAAAAGAATTCCCCTGGGTAATCAACAGGGCTATGAATTAGCTGTGAGTTTAAGAGGGGGGGTTAAAGGATTGGGTGCATGTTTAAGTCATTTGTTGTTCATTCTTTCTGAAAACAGAAAGGGTGCTATAAGCAACATTTTGCTCTCAACCTATGGTCATTTGAAGCTAGGGAAATGCACATAAACAGCATTTGCTCTCTTCGAAAATGTGTTCTATACTTCCCCTGTGAGTTTATGCAAAGTATACACAACTTATCATGTTCGCTCTTTCTTCTGGTAAATGTTGTTTTTTTTTCCTGTAGATCATGGTTCACAGGAAGATGGCCACCACTGGATGATGAAGAAGTCATCAACTCACCATCCACTTGCTGTAGGGTGGAGTAAAATGAACCAACGTCTCCATGTGCTAAAGGGAAGCATTGACTGGTGTCCCTTTCTTGGGGCAGACAAAATCAAGAGGGTGAGAAGAGGTCAAAACTCAGGTAACAATTTCAGTGCTTCGGCTTGTGGCCTTAATCAAGGTCAAAACCAAGACGGTCAGTCAGGATAGACACCCAACAGTGTTTGAAACATACAAATGATCTACTGAACAATCAATGGCAATCAACCATTATGTGCAGCAAAACTTTCCACAATCTATGTTAGATATCTAATATAGATAGACATAATGTTTAAGCAAACAGTTCATATCATAACAGTCTCATCTTGGCTGGGCCATACCGGCAGCTTTTTCACTTGTCACTACAACCATGCGTGTAATCAACCTGTGCAACAAACAAGCAAAGTAAGTAATCTCACTTCATACAACCCTAACCACTGTCATGTGTGACTAAAAATAAAGTGTGAGGAGGTAATCGATGCCTCTACAGCACAGAAGTAAATAACGATAGTAACGTGTGCATTTGCTTCACTTCCCATTTTCAAAATAAAGAAGGGAAACTGTAAGCAGTTTGATGTCACGTTGTTGTATTAACAAGGCCAGGGCACTCAGGCAGAACATGTCAACTGCTGAGGATAATGAGGTCACTTATAGATAACAAAAAGTGTGAAAAGAGAGAGAGAGAGAGAGAGAGAGAGAGAGAGAGAGAGAGAGAGAGAGAGAGAGAGAGAGAGAGAGAGAGAGAGAGAGAAGAGAGAGAGCATTGGGCAGTTGTAAAGTTGAAATATTTGGGGTTAATAAAGCTGCAATGAGACCTGAGATTCCAATCAGTCATTAAACACTAAATACATTGAATTGCATCCCATGTTTTTTAAATTGTCTGGAATAAGTTTTATTTTATTATAGCTAAGGTGAAGTGTAGGTCCTTTGAAGATCCAGGTTTTTTAACATTCTACTGTGTGTGAACTTGTTCAGCTTCTTTGTGGCTTTTCCTTGGTCAGTAGCTTGAAAAGACTACACAGCTTTGAGGAATTCCTTTAATTCTCTCTTATAGAGTCTAGAGTTAAGAAATATTACATGAGACTTTACTAAATGTTGACTTCCAATCTGCAGGATACATATTTATTAGCTACATATTATATATTTAAGGATTGTGACAATGGTTTTCTATACATTGTGGCTTATAAATTAACACTGTAATACAGTAGCCTAAAGTGTAATGTTCACACTCCTACAATTACTGAAATTGTTGAGTTTTTCCACAGTGAGTCGGATTTAAGCAAGGGATTATCTAGTTTGGTAGTCCTAGACTTGCATCTCTGCTCTTTACTGGTGGCATATTCTTGTTGAACTTATCAGGCTTAACCATTTTTCTTAAAGTGGGGCAGTTTGCAGCAATGTGTTAAGCTAAATGGATGAGAGTCAGCACTTCTAGGCTGCATCCACACTATTACGTTTTCATTTAAAAACATATTTTCCTATGTTTACACCTTGCATCCACCCTTCCCCGGGTGTTTACCTGGCCCTAAAACGTAGACATGCCGATAAGCCCCTCTGAGTGCAGATTATTTCTGACTTGTATGGAAGGAGATCATTTTTGCTTTGGAATACTGTTTTAGAATGAAATGGTACTCTGTACTCAAAAACAGTGTATTTCCCTCTCTGGTTTGGGAGTGCCTTACTTCACCTCAAGGTAGGAGGTGGAAGGATCCTGGGATGTAGGCTTTGCATCATGACTGAACAACTCAGACTGCATATATGAGTGATCCTCCCTCCTACAGTAGCTCAACTAGAGAGTTCCTGGTTTCTTGTAACCAGGACATTTTGGCCGTATACAGATGTATTCAGATAATAACACATGATTTTTTTTTTTTTTTTTTGGGGGGGGGGGGGGGGTACAAGGCTAATGCGTACATTACATTATTAAGGAATGCTAGTGTCATTTTTATTTGGTAAAAGAAAATGAATTCATTTATTATGAAGGTTGGAGGGAGGAGACACAGATGAGAAAACAGCAGAATTGGTTGCACTGAAGTTTTTTTTTTTTAGTGAGGCCTTATCATGTCTTAACCCCATCTGTCTGTTGTAATGCATAGAGAAAGACATACTACCATCAGATACAACTGGTCCAAGGCAATTTAAACCAAAAGTGATATCATTCAGCTGCCTAAGAATGTACACATTGTGTGCGCTGAGCAGTAGTTCCTTCATGAACATATTGCATAGAGAACTTGTGTGGCTTAGTTGTATCAGAGGTACAAGAGAAAACGAAATTTCCTTCTGCCGTTTACCATAAGATTAAAATTTGACTGGCATGAACAGATAAAGTATGATTTAAATGTATCAGTTTACGCAATATGCACAAATATGAAGGTATTCCATGCATTGGCTGCATGCTGTCATTTTAAAGACATTTTCTATAGCCTCAGTTGGTTGTGTTGTCTACTGTTATTCAACACAGCCCTGAATCCCCTGCAACGGCTATAAGAAGAAGCTCTCAACAATTATAAATAGATATATAATTTAAGTTACCGAGGTGGGGGAAAATGAATGCTATTCTATGTAGTATTTGCCTGAGATGCATGATAACCACCCAGTGGGAAAAATAGGTCACTTATAAGCAACAGTCATTGGTACTGTAGAATACACTTTATATATTTGCATGGAAACTGAACTTTTTAAAAGCCAATACAAATGTTAGCTTTGCTTCATTTAAAGTGTTTGTGCTACAGATGGTGGTCTCACTATTTATCACAAGTACTATCTGCATTTTTCTGGAAAGGTATGACTTCCCACAAACAGACATGCACACACGCGTAGCTTAAAAATGTATTAAGGTTGTCTTTTTTCAAACACGGTATTCAGCTGAATTATTAGTGTAACATTGACATTAAATGAAGAAACAAATTGTTGGCCTTACATTTCATTGTTGACTACAGCCAGGACATCTGTTGACAGGATCTAGCTGCATCTGTGGTATCTCCTCATTTTTAAATTTGCCAGTGCTAAAATGTATATGGAAAGAAAACGTATTGACAAGTAAAGAAACGTGCACTTTCAGAACAAGTAGCTATGGTGTTTACCCCGGTGCTTGTCTCTGGGGTGGGCTGGTCTGATGCTGGCTGTGGAGGATGACTGAGGTGAAGGGGTTAGGAGAAGAGCGAGCACAGCTACAAGGGCCTCTGTCCCAGGCCAGGCTGTGAGCTGCAGCCCTTTGCTGATAAGACTGTAATAGTCCTCCTTAGAGGACCCAGGGCTCCGCTCCCCTTATTAGTCATTTATCACACCTGGCAGCCTCACTGAACCATAATTACTCTTCCCTTATCCCCCTGCACTGTCATGTCCATGAGAGCGAGTGGGGAAGAGGGGGAGGGAGAGAAATAGCTGTGAGAAACAGTGTTCAGAGAGAGTGGACTGAGAGAAGGACAGAGGAGTTAGAAGGAGAGGAAGGAGAAAGAGAAAGTGCCAGTGAAGAACAGTCATGGAAGGACAAAGAGTAAACTAGACATATGAATAGTATGTAGTACACACAGCAATGTATCACATAAGACTTTTTACACATGGAAGAGGAATGAAAAAAGCACTGTAGTGGTACTAACTTTTTAAAATCTCATTTTTAATAATGCAACGACGGAAAGGAATGTAATCTCACAAATACACCCCTTGCAAACAGACCAGTCTTTGTGCTACGAATGAGAACCAGTTGTTCTGACCGCAGCTCTCCTACTAACTGTTTGACAAGACAGGAATCAGCAAGTCCACTGGCATGTCAAGGCCAAAACAACTTTGTAATGTATAAATAGGGCAGCAGGCAACTATTAGCACATACTTATTAATAGACTTACAGTGCATTTCTGTTACACAGCATCACTATTGCAATTAATTTCAAAAGATATACCCAAAGATTTATATGAAGGTGTGGAGCAAGACTTAACCGTGTGTGGTGGATGGAAGAGTGATTGAAATAAATTATAGAAATCAGAAATGACACCTCAAATCTCTGTATTGGCAGTGGAGAGCTCTCCTCCTAATGCCAAAAGTTGTTACATTGCACAACCTCTCCTCCTCTTTCTCTTATAAATATAATGCTAAGCTTGTTAAAATTGCTTGCCACACTAACATTTCTTTCACAACTGAGTTACAGGGACATTTCTCTCTGCAAAGGGTTTACTTTTTTGCCATGTGCCTGGCTGTCACGAAAGCGCCCTCCTCAACACTGTAAGCAGATCCAGATGTGAGCCACATGCTTCCAATCCCAAGTTGAGGTTTACCTACTACACCCCAAACCACCTAAACCTTAGCAATTGGAGTCAGGTCTCACACTCACAGGCTGTGGTGTTTCATTAGCAAAAGGGTTTTACCTTTTACAAGAAAACAAACATGCAAATATGTAGTCATTCTGCTCTTGTACTGGGTTTTGTTTTGTTACTGGAATTGCCTTCAATTTTGAAATCATTTAAAGGTGGAGTCTGTGTTTACTGGAGCAAAACTGTTGATACTTGAACTACTTTGGAACTTTAGAATGCGTCAGATTGACTGCCCATCTCGCTCCCACTGCCTATCTTTATACACCTTTGGCCTTTCCCCTGTTCTGTGCACAAACATGAACGGAATAGTGTTGCATGACATGGTGCGAGCCACTTTGTTTCCCATTTACGGAGCCAAGGCTGTGTATGAACACCCTTTTTTTTCAGGGCACACACAGAATGGACAGCTAGTGGCCTGTCAGCAGATATTAGACTGACTCTAATTAGACATGACTCCACTTTTAAGACAAAGATCCAGTCCTTGTCTGAGAATATTGTAAGTGATTTTGTGATTAAGTTCTAAATTGGCATGACAAAAGAGTCAGATACACACTACACTGTAAAACAATTATAATGCACATGTATATCTATAATTTATAATGGGGAAAAAAATGTTACAAAAAAGATAAACATGAGCAAAAAACAATTTTTATTAGATAATATGAAAATGTGATGCAACAATGATCCTGGCCCAAATAATTATAAACATATTTTATAAAGGACAACAAAACCCCCTTATTAAAAATAGTATTAAAAAAAGTCGCTATCCGCAAAAAAAAAAAAAAACTATAATTGTACCATTCATAAAAAAACATATGTGTGGTTTTTTTTTTGTTGTTTTTGTTTTTAGATTAAAATCACAACAGTTATAGAAATACTCAGTACCATAAGAACAGACAATCAGATTAATGTAGACACACAACTAAATTGTCAAGGAGGAACCGTTTGAATCGCTGGGTACCCTGTCCAATTCTGGGCCCAGAATCCCGCCAACAGTTGTCGTCCTTCACAGATGGGGACCACACCAGGGCTCACACAGCCAAGTCCAGATGTGTGAAAAGAGGAAGAACAGAGGGACTGCAGCAGGAGGGAGGGTAGAGAAAGTGGCAAGAAAAATGGGATTGCATGAATTTTGCTGTCATTAAAGAACCCAACAGATGTGCGAGTCCCAAGGGAAAGACATCTGGGTTCTCTCTCTCTCTACCTCTCTCACTCTCACACACACACATACACAAACACACAAACACACACACACACACACACACACACACACACACACACACACACACACACACACACACACACTACATCAACTATGTAAGGTGAGAAAATGGAGAATACTCTTGCCTTTTTAAGATCCGTATTGCTGCCTTCCTCGATTTTAAAAGGCGTTTTATGGAGCAGCTTCCTTAATAGCCACTCACTTATAAAACAAAGCTGTAATGACATGCAAATGACTCACAGGGAAACACTGCAAAGAGGATGTGATGTATGGGCCGTCTGTGCGCTACAAACACACACACCAAAACAGTAACACACAAAACACAAAGAAACATTCCCTCAAAAAACAACCTACAGAATATTTTCCATTTTTCACCTTTCCCATATAATTTCCAATATAAATGAAATACATTACCTGATGGCTGATGCTGTTAAAGATATTAGATTGCTCTCCATGAATTGTGCTTGATTTCACAAGAATCCCAGTGACAATATGACTGATCATGTAACTTGTAGTTACACTTTCCGCACACAGTTCACTTTATAATACAAGTGAAAATCTCTACGTGAGAGAAACAGGGAGCAGATTTCTGCACCAGTTTGGACCAAGCTACTGGCTTAACAGCTGCAAATGAACAAGACAAAAAGGGAAAGAGCATTTTCCTCGTATGTAGAGTAGAGCTGTATATTACAAAAAGGTCATTAAAAAGGTCACTGTGAGCTACTGGATCCCATATTCATAAGCAAGGAGTTGGTGTGCCAGAGTTATCTCTCCATCTTGCTTTGTACAAAGGGGGTTTGCTTTCAAGCATAAATAAGTCAGCAATAAAAAGTGGTGAGAATTTTACTGCATTAAAAATCAAGGGAGACCATTAACACACCTTTTACATGCTATACTACTTATTCTGTCCATGATTGCTCCTTAATACTGCACAAAAATAATTATACAGCAAAATATTTAAATAAGCTATTTACGTCTATAAATGGCTGAACTACTATGTTCGAAAAATAGTAAAAACGTAGTAAGACAAACCATTACTTCAAGAAATCTTCAGAAATATGCCGGCCTGTCTAACAGGTGAAAATAAGTTGGGTTTGTGTACAGGTTTGTCATTACCACCCCTCTAGATTGGGACAGATGATAGGTAGGCTAGTTATGGCTTTATTGGGCACATAGGGGAAGTAACCTGCTCATCATTATGATAAAGAGGTTATCTTTTTCAGTGTGGTGTTAAGGAGCCAACTGTCTCTATGAGATGTAAGCCCGTAGACAGGGGATCATTACCGGGCTAAGCCCATTTTGAAGGGTTGTTCAAGGTGAACTGATTTCCTCCTGAAGTCACAAGAACAAAACAAAACTTTTCTTTTACTTTGCTAATTTGCAAGCAATGTATTGTTGGCCACTGGTTATTATATCTTGTCATGGTAAGGGATCATTACCACCATTAAATAACCAACTACATTAAAAGACAATTACTAAAGTTGAGTAAACCTGCAATTCATTCAGGTGGGAATCGCAGCTAATGTAAACAACAACAGACCCCACTCTTCAATTTTCACATCTTATGCCAGCTTCCCTCAAAGACTGACTTCCCTTGGTTCATCGTCCCGCCTCTGTTTTGGTTCGATCTCAAAAAGAAGGTGAATATACTGTATGAACTGCTCTCAAGCTGCCAGAGCATCTGCATCCTGACTCCAATTAGGCGAACAAACCACAGGGAGGTATACCCACCATCAGGAGTTCAAAGGTCACCTGACAGGAAGAAAAGAAAAAAAGGCAGCCAGACAGCAAGTACAGTAAATACACAGCAGAGAAAGCTTTCTTTCTACCGTAGAAGTGACTGAATTAAACTGCCAAGTTATCTCTCCATCTCTCTCTCTCTCTCACACTCTCGCTTTTTACTCTGCCTGTCTCTGTCACCTCTTCAGTCTGTTTCCTCTTCCCTCTTCTCTTCCTTGGTTTTGTTCTATTTATGACTTCCTCTGAAATCTTGGCATCTCTTGCACACTTATGTGGGCCATAAATCAGCCATTGAAAAGGACAGTGGACAGGAGAAGAGAAAGATGGAAAATCAGAGGGAGGCCTTCACCGTCGTCTGAGCAACCGCTTAAAGGCCCACCTGAGAGCTTTAAACTGAAACCTGCTGGAAATATTAGCCAACACAGGCAGACAGGAGGTCCAGCAGCATGCGGCATAAGCAAACGATGTTGGGACAAGCCATCAGTGTCAAATCTGCTTTGCGACGTTACACCAGACACATACAAGCGGGGTTATTCATTTTTCTCCAGGGTGACTTAATTGCAGTCTTCATATAAAAATAGCCACATTTACCCCCCCCCCCCCTTTTTTTATTTTTATTTTTATCTAATGAAATACTCTGCAGTGTTGCAGCAGTTTGTTCGCTGGTGGCCAGAGCAGTTCAGCAGATGCATGCTAGAGACTTGTATGGGACTCTGGGGTGATTAATTTTTGAAGTGTGTTGTAAAGAGCTATGAGATCCATAAACAGGAGAGTACACATCAGGCAATCCCTGGATAGTGATGGTCACAACACAGCTCACAAAGTACTATGGTCACACATAACAACAGCCAAACATAATTTCTGAAGCTTACTGTTAAAATCAATAGCGTCTTTAACATATCTGTGCACTTTTGACAGTTATGGGATTGGCATTCTATCTAATGTCTAATCTCATTTTTTAAGGGATCGGTTTTCTTCTTTTTTCCCCCATTGCCAAGTCTTTAAAAGTGACATGTTTAACAGCTAAGATAATCTTGATATTTCTTATTAAAATTACAGGTGCTACCTCTACTCTTATATAAATCTCCCTCAAACTCTGCACTTACACATCAAACCGGGGTCTCCTTTAAAACAACACAGCGCTCCTTCAAACAATATCCTGCCAATCTCAGGAAGAAAAAGAACCCCTTGAAGGAAAGAGAGAGGGGCACTGTTTCATTAATATGCCCCTGAGAGTACTGTGGCAGTAGCAGAAGAATGAGAGGGGGGTTATCAGCCCTCATCTGTGAGGGAAGCCCCCCCCCCATCTCTCACTAGACTGTGCGTCCATCAGGCCTCATTACTATAATGGTAGTGGCAGTGATTAAGGCTTCCTGGTTGCAGACCCCTTTGTTTGTTCGCTTGTGTTTCCCCTCCATAAAGAAAGTTTTCAGGATGCTTGTGGCCCTGCTCCCCCTCCTCTTGCAGGGATGCAGTGCAGGCAGACCCCCTTGGACCTTGGAGTTATCAAGGGAGGGGGTTGAGACAGGTTATCGCCATTTGAAGAGGAGAAAGTCAGGAACCACTGGGTTCCTGCACTCACACTGATAATATGGTTGGGGAGGGTATTTAGCTGCAACAATGTTCTTCTTGGTCTCTCTCTCATCCAGCCACTTATTATGTGTCTGCATACTGTATATACTTGAGCAGAGTGTGCAACACTATGCATACATACCCAGCTGCTAATAAACAGTGCAATATATAACAATACTTGCACACATTTCAACTCGGCAGCACAGAAGAGCTATACAATCACAGTTTTAAAATTAGTGTCATCAATTCAGTATCTGACCAAATGCCTCCCATTCTGTTCCTGAGTTATGCCACTGAATAATATAGGAACATTTTGATGTTGCAGAGAAGTTGACCTTTGACCTTTTGGATTTAAAATGTTTTCGTTTTTGTCTCCTTTTAGACATTTGTATGAAATGCTATCATAATTAACATAGGGATTCTTGAATTAATACTGATTAGACTGTGTAATCAGTTCACCATTGAGTCCAAGTGGACATTTGAAAACGTTCCAAAAACATAATGCCTCCAGCCACAGCTTTCAACAGTGCAGAGGCATAAAAACTTCAGACCAGCCATTCATTCAATAAAAATAATGTTAATGCAAAAATACCAAAATAAAAGGTAAGCTCTGTCCTATACTTGGGGTGTCCTCTTCTGTTTTGGTGCATAAACTGTATAACTTTGACATCTGTTCAAGTACAGATAAGGGCATTTTTTGTAGGTCACACTACCCAGACCCTATTTCCTTCCTCATTTTCTTAGTAAAGTGTCCAATAAAACAACCATGACATGAACAGCATTATGGTTAAAACACTTCTTTAACACTGATGTCATTTAAAAATAAAAATGAATCCCAGGAGTCAGCGGTGCAACAGGAACCAAAACCCTCTGACCCCATCGTTATCCACTACATAAGCGGAAAGTGTAGACATTCATTGTTCTTTGTACAACATTACTGAAGCAATCATGTCTCTGGTCTCAGTCAAGTGCGCAGTGATGTGAGTCATTCTGCCTGGCATCTTCAGTTTCACTCAATTCAGCCTTCTTTCTCGCGGCTTCATTCATAATGGATAGCTCTTTGGGTTGCTGTCACCAAGAGTCTATCAATGACTGAATATCTAGCTATGGATCTCAGAGACAGCAGCAGTCACTTCCACACATCCAATCCAATTGTTGCCGTGTTCATTATGAGGACAGATTAGGTTAAAAATCCAAACAGTAAATCCCAGGTACGAATTACAGGCCCCAGACATCAGGTGCAGTCTTGCCCAATAAGAGGCCTAAAATGCAGTCTCTTAAAAATGCTCACTGGGGCATGCACCCGCAACACCTTGGGAGGGCCATCAGCTGCCAGACGCGAAAACTTCAAAAAACGATGACCATACAGAACAATGGCTGTCATGGGAGACCATCAAAAAAAAAAACACGTACACAGAAAGCAAGTAAACAGGCAGAATACGTACACAACGACCATGTGTAAACAAAGAGCTGTATCTGTTTGTCCCACATCTAAGCTGTGAGTAGCAGAGCTGAGGACCTGTGCACAGCTGTTCTCCTCGTGCTGTCAGTGGGCTTCACCAGGCTGGGCCTGTCCCTAAGGCCTGTACTGGGAGGCCTGCACGCAGCCTGGCATCTGGACTACACAGGAGGGAGGGATCATTCCCATTCTCTGAATTATTATATATATATATTTTAAATCTTACTGCCGCTCTGTCTATCTCACTCCATCTATCTCTGTCCCTGTTTGCAACTCCCACTCTCTCTCCTCTCAAGCCTTCCATGGAAGGGTCCACAGGTCACAGTCACTAGGGAATGGATGATGAACAGCTCTAAAACTGAGTCAGCTCTACAGCGGACTCTTTAGCAGAAGGACTGTCCCCTTGTTTCCTTTTACTCTCTCCTATTCCTCACATTTTTTTCGTTCCCTAGCATCTCCTCAGTTCACCTCTCCCTCATTCCGGGGTGCTGAGTGAGAGAGCTGAGGGAAACTCTACATGTGCAGCCTCGGAGGAAAGTCACAATGAACGGTCACACATCACAACAACCTTCAGGTCATTCATCAGCGCTCAGTGCCGTACTGTGTTAATTTCATGGATGAAAAAGATCATACACTACTCGGAAAATATAGAGTTTGTGTTTGTCTTTGCTGTAAATATAAGTAGCACTTCTCTTTTATCATATTAATATGAGAGCACCTTCCTGTAGAACCTAGGAGCTACATCATAGCACGGATGCTCTTTGTGGAGGCAAAGAAGTGATTAATTATATTCAGATCTTTGTCCTTTATTGACCTCTTGGTAAAGGGTGCACAGTCCTCAGCCTACATCTTGACTTCACCTAATGAGCTCAGCATCACTGGCTACACTGACTTTGTTTTCAGTCTTATAAGAGGCAGAACTTATGCTTAAACCTCTGAAATGCTTTAAAGAGCTGCCATAACCTTCTGTTATTCTTCTAGTTCTTTGTTCTTGTCTCTTGCATGATAAGGCATGCCAGCCGCCAAGGTCATGGAGACAGGAAAGCAGAGAAGAAGGGGGAGGGGGGTATTTCTCTGGTTTAAATGAATAGTTATATCTCTCTCTAGATGAAGAGGGAGAACCTCATCAAAATGTTGTCTCTTCCTTTCACAAAACGAGACCACATTCAAGTCAGATGAATGAGAATTGTCACATGCAAAATCATAATTACAAGCCCACATATTCCCTCCAGCACCGGGGAACAACTTCATCAGGCACCCATTGGTCTGTTCTTGTGTGTTAGCAAGGGGAGGATCCTCTAAGCCCTTCTCTTGTCTGCAATCTGCGATTGTTGTATTCCAAGGGGGGTATCAGGGCTGAAAGGACCAAATTTAACAAACCTAATTATCATGCCTTAATTAGTATCAGGGGTAAACCTCGGTGGGACACCTGCAGACTTAATTTATATCCTGACAAGCCAGGAACAAGTGTTAACGTGCCGTATTTATGATAATGCCCCAAAGTGTGCAGGAGGAGCAGGAGGAAGCTCACCTCAACTCTTCCAGAACAATGTGAGAGGCAGGTAATTACAGGTAAAGGGTCTGAAGTGCTCAGGGATCAGCCTGGTCCCAATGTTGATACACAGCAATAAAATAACCACACATGCTGTCTATGGCATATATATATGACTTAATATCTGGGCCTCAAGTTGTTTGCATCTTGGAATATTAACAAGGCAAAAGGATAAAACCCCCTCCTTTGCACAGATTCCAATGCATGCCCATAGAGTACAAATAAAAAAAAAGGTATAAAAGACTGAAGATAAAAGATTAAAATAGACAACCAGGCATCACTTCCAAGTGTCTATGTATCTTGCTATGCAATTATAAGGGCCCCACATTGTCTAAGACCTCAGCTGAGAAACGCAAGCCTTCACAGAAAATTCTGCTACCACAAATAAATGGGACAATTGTTGTCCTATTAGTCAAAAATAGATCTGCCGTTTGTCTGTTGTGCTACCACAAGCATACCTTTGCGATCGAAAAAATAGGTTAGCAGGGCGGGGAAGAAACCTGGAAAATTGTGCATGTTGTGTATAGTTGCTCTATACACTGTTGCAAACCACTACAGACTTCCGCCTGACCTTGTCAACACTCTCTGCAAAGAATAAATGCGGAGAACATATTTCCGCTGATCGGCTATAGAGGTCATGCAGAACCATGTTGAAATGTGCTTCACATCATATCAGAGTGATCAAAGTGTATGATGTAGCATTAGGCTTACTGAAAAAACATTGCGTACATGTTAACTAATTATGAACAAAATTAGGCAACAGCATTCATGTATTTATGACTATCTGGCAAACAATTCAATAGTACCCTTTTTTTTTTTTTTATCCTGTACAATATTAACTGAATTTTATGCTTTTACAGCAGGGAAATAATGAAGACAGTAAGTATCACCAACATGTCAATTTAGAAATCAGCCTGGTTCTTAACTTTAAACACTCATTTTAAATTGACACATAAACTACAACTCTATCTTGTATAGTACATGGGATTTGACATCATGATTTTTGAATCACTTTACAAATCGCGTGCAAGGACACTTTGAAGACGATCATGCGTGGGATACGGTAGTGTATGAGTGGTACTTTGGTACGGTAATTATTCATCTTACCATTTCTAATTTCTAGTTTTCTCAATGGGAGGAGAATATGTCAAGAATAACCTGGTGTTTTCCCTGTTCTATATTACCTTTTTGGTGAGCAAAAAGAAGATTTCATATCTTTTCATCTGAGTGTGTTCATCCGTTGGTTCTTAGCACGTTTTAAGAAACGTGGGATGGATGACACTTCACCTTTCACTTGACCACATAAATGGAGAGTTGTATAAAAAATGTCTACAGGCTGTGGGTTGACCTACTTATCAAATGTTAGTTTTAAAATGTAAACTATAAATTAGTCTGTATGGGAAATACATACATATAGAATGATTCAGTGCATGTGTGGAAATACTAAAATTACTTTCATTATGATTCATTATGTACAGTGTGTTTTGATGCATAATGGTACATAATGAATGTTTTGACATTTTTCAAAATGACATTCTTCTCTTTCCATCCTTTAAGTTCTTGAATGTAACCTCACCCATTATCATCTACCTTTGATTTTATTGTTTTTATGTTAAAAGTGGACCTATTATGCTCATTTTCAGATTAATTTGCATTCTATGTTTACATGCTTCAATGTTCAAAAAACACGTTCATTTTCTCATTATGTGTGTCTGTTTATACCGAGATTCACTCAGTTTTAGCACGTCTCTTAGGGTGCACTCACACTGTCCGTCCGTACCGTGCCCCGTGCTTTAGGGTACTTGCTTTTATGTCCGAACAGGCGCACATAAAATTACGTCAGAGCCGCCGTAGGCCTCTTGCTCGTACAAGTGTGCACGCTCATGCTCGTATATGTGCAAACGCGCTTACAAAAGCCCACCTCCCCCAAATGGTCCGTGGACGGAGGCGCGGTGCCGTTGCACTCACACTTGTCAAGCGAACTAGGCTTTACATATAAAACCTGTTTGGGCACGGTACGGATGGACTGTGTGAGTGCGACCTTAAAGGCTCCCTTCCAAAAAGACCAGTTTGCCCTGACTGGTCAGCATTATCAGGTCTTCTGCATCTGTGCTCTTGCACCATCATTGCAGCCATGGAATGACTACAATGGCACTGTAGCAGGACTTCCTACCTATAGTATAGCTGTGACATCACAATTGTAGAGAAGTCCTGGCAGCTTGTTTAAAGACACACTTAAGACTCTGTATACGGGCTGCGTTTCTCTGTGGATTGAGCGTTGGACTTTCACAATATTTATTTAACACCTTGACCTGCTTTACAATCAAACGACTTAGAAATCTCACTTTTTACAATATGGCACCTTTAATGTGGTATATGGGTTGAATTGAACACATCTATACACAAAACAGTGTTCTTGGTGTGAAATCCAAGAAAATTTCTGAGTCCTAACAAAGTCGTACATTTGGCCCCAAATGTCCTAGCTCAAAGTTGGTGTCTCTTCTCCTGGGCAGGAAAATAGATGCCCTGGAACTGTGGATGATCAATCATGCACTGAAAGCAGAGGTCATCGAAGAGATGATCACAAGCTACTGTGCGGATGTGTGTGTGTGTGTGTGTGTGTGTGTGTGTGTGTGTGTGTGTGTGTGTGTGTGTGTGTGTGCGCGGGTGTGTGTGCGGGTGTTGTTTGGTTTGGTATGTGTGTGGGATTTTGGTGCGTGAAGGGTTGGGGGGGCAGTGAGGGAATGTTTGTGAAGGAATGTTTCTTTCCCCATTGTGGAAAGCAAAATACATAAGGTTTTACAGAGCATTTAAACCACCAAAACCCTAAACCAAGATTTGGCCTTCAGTCTCAAACTGTTTTGTGGAAAATTATGTAATTTACATGTCAAGAATACTTGTTTGTCAAACCCAGTCTATATTTCCAAGAGCCAAAATCAATTTACTTAAATTACTGTGCACTGTATTTGTGCAGGTAATAAAACAACTATGAATCATGGCGGATGTTTTCACAAATGATTTATGTGTTTCATGTTTGACTGACAGTTGCTATCTAACAGACTGACACTGACTGAGATGTTGAGCCTTTTATTGCGAGTTGGTCTGTTGAAAAGAGCCTTCTGTCAGTGGGTTCTAATAAATAATTGTTATTCAGTTTTTTGGTATTACTAAAATCAGCTATGCTTAATTATTTTGGTCTTTTTGAAGTAGTATTCATATGCCTTCTTATTTGCAGAATTTTTGAAGTTGAGGGGCAATCAATTTCATACTTTTCTCAATGAAGACAAATATTTGGAATAATTGATACACATCTATTTTCTTCTTTTTTTTTTTTTTACAAAAAAAGTAATCAAGTTCTTTAAAATAAGCTTACCTTAAATGTTATTTGTTTCAATTAACACTTAAAATTATAAAGAAATAATGTCCCTTTGTCACTGAGACTGTAATTTAGCGCATTTTTCTGTTCAATTGATCGGAGTTTGAGGTTGCATTTACCGTCATCAATGAAGCCACACCTCACAGCCACACAGGTACTGAGAAAACTTTCTTCAGTAACACATAGCAGAATTAATCTTTCCTGAGCGTAAGTTTGCTTACAAGCTTGCTTCTGGCGCAACTCATCGGGCTGTCATCTATGGTTGCTTTTCTTCCAAGGAAGGTATACCATATGTGGTCCATTAAGGTTTTTTTTTTGCTTCTTACTGTTATTGTTTCCTATTTCAGTTGATCTAAGTAGCTTTTGAATTCCACAGAAGTAGGCTGTGAGTGTCAATACTGACAGTTTCCTGGTCTAAGTGAAAATAACAGCTGACCTCGTAGCCTTTTCTATTCAGCTGCTGGATTTGAGGTTGTTTAGAGCCAAAGGTGTTGCTACATTAGATTACACTTCCTGTAAGCAGCACTATTTATGCTAGTACCAGGTATTGACAGGTAGCCGTGAGGCCCAGCCCTGGGAGCTCTTGTGGATTGCGAGGAACATAAATTCTGGATTGAGCAATCAGGCTGCTAGCAGGCAGATAGAAGCCCTCCAGTCCAGCTGAACTGCTTTTAAAAGACCTGTCTACTGTTGTTCCCCCCCTGCGCTGGCAGCTTATCACCCAGACAGATTTCAAGGGCCTTGGCCACGCAGAGAGTACATTTACATGTGAGAAAGCCCAGGCTCTCGCTCAGACAATATGACCCCCTGCCTCGAAGAGATGGAGATAACTCTTCAGCCCATGTCACTGTGAGAAAAACAAAACATCACTGTCTCCCTGGCTTCTATTAGTGTCATCCACATGTCTGGGATACGCAGGGAAGATTGTCTCTCCAAACAGAAGTGAGGGAGTTTACAGTCTCTGCCTAGGTCTGTTAGAGATGATCCCTTAGGGAACACAGCCAATATCACGATCACTCCTCCACATGACTGGTTCCATGTCAATAGTATACACACAGGGGTGTACACACAGAATTTTTCTCAGTCCCCTCTGTTCTCAACACCTGCCCTCTGAAGGTTCTCTCAGTTAATCTCAACATTAATTATTGACTCTGAGTTTAATTTGAAAGTCAGACGCACTGTAAGCCAAGGGACACTGCTTTAAATAATGTATACGGCCCATTCAGAGGTAATCATATTGTCATTGATTAATATACATTGGTGCTGCGGAGCATACCTGATGTGTGTGGGAGCCAGGCACTGGGTATGATAAAACCTGGCGCTGAGAGCTGGTGTCAGGCCGGGAGCATCTCTAGGGCCCCATCCTCCTTGTCTGATGTTTCAATCAAAGCTTAGGAGCTGTGATGCATGGAGGCATACACTATCAACTGACTGGATAACATGAGGAGCCCCAGAGAATCACCACCGCCAGAGAAAAGGTTAGAGCGGAAAACGGAAATGCAATTGGGCAGACAGAGAGGAAAGATAACAATCAAAGCACTGGAGGTGAAAATGTGGAGAAAGTGTCAGAATGAATCAAATACATATTTTTATTAGAGATCAAGTCTTTTTTTTGTAAATGGAGTGGTATGTAAAAGCTATCCAAACCATTAGGGAAGGTATGAGCAAAAATACAATGTGCTAGCAACTGTACACACAAGGATGAGCTGCATCAGGTATCCCAAGCTGACACACTGAGGCTGAAGGATTGGGGTGGTAATGAATTCCCACACTCACACTCCTGTTGACACCCAGATGCAGATGTCACCCTAAGTTTAGTTTCAACAAACGCAGATCTGCCCAGAGAGGAGCAAGGAGTCGCGGCTGCTCCATGCAATGAAAAATTCATACACCGTTGTTACTTAGACGCCATTCAGAGTTCAAAAACATGAACCAATTACAGTGCAAAACTCAACTGTTTGGATAAAACACATGCATGTTGATAGACATACACTTGGGCGCACTCAAACCGATAAAACGTCATGCCACACACACACACACACACACATAGGTAAACAAATCCTGTCCAAGACTCTCCTCCTTCAGGAGATTGTGAAAGCTTTGGCAAGCTGAAGTGAATATGTTGTTTTTGTTAATACATAAAGATTAGGGAAACAGTCTCTAGGCTCCTCTCTCTTTTTCTCTCTCTCCATCTTTCAATCTCTCTTTCTCCCCTTGTCTTTCATCCTCCCCCACCTTCTCTCCGAGTCTGGCAGGAGAGGTGGTCTTGTCAGACAGCTTCTCTCCCACGTACCACGAAGCTCTGAGAGGTGTGGAGCAAACAGGCTGAATGCTGGGAGGCTTCTGTCTCTCTTTCTTAAAACCTTTTGGCTGCTGGAAAATACTCTCTGACAGCAGCCCTATGTGTTCTGCTGTATGTCTGACAGGAGAGGAAGAACAGCCCTGCACCAGATACAAAATAGCACCACAGGCAGATGCTTAGCCAATCTAAGAAAGCCTCATGGGTTGAGTAAGAAACAATATTCTACAACTGAAGAGGGACAGGCAGTTATATGTGGTATATTCAAGACTGTTTATGGGGCTTTTTCTGCTTCCCAACCACAGTGATATGATACTGAGTAAGTAATGGGGAAATAGTGACTTAACTGAAGGGGGTGGTTAAAAGAACGCTCCCTTATCTCTATCTTGTGGTATTGCTGAAGTGGAAGTATGTGTAAAAAGAAACATGTAAATGTAGAGCATCGGAGAGGAGCCCCTTCTTTCTCTACATCAGATATATTTGCTGGAGACGCAGCAACAAAGGATAGCTGTAGATAACAACCTGACACTCTGAAGACACAAGGCAGAAACACTTCTAAACACTATAGTGCGTGTCATTTGACCAGGTCTGTTAACTTTTACCTACTTTTGAAAGGAGAGAGAGCACTGAATGTTCACAAACAAACCAATAACCTATAAGTTATTCACTCGTAGTGTCGTGGACAGGACATTACCAATTCAATCTGATTATCGCTGATGACTGGTAAAAACAATGGAAGCTAACTCCACCTGGAAGTAAAGTCAGACTTTACAAAAAGCATCAGCGGGAAACCACCTCTCTAAGTCTTCCAACTACAGTCTTTCGTCTAATTTTCATCTCTCAACAGGCCTATGAGCAACTCTAGTCAGCCCCTAAAGGAAAGCTTTTTATCATCCAAATTGAGAAGGAGAGAAAGGCCAAATCACATCAGAGGCAACACCAGCTGCACATAAAGAAGTTCTCCCTTGAACAATGGAGCTGCCATGAGCACCACCTCTGTCTCCCAGCTGAGCCACGCAGCCAGAGCTTAACCAATCATTGGGGTCAGAGCAGTCGCATGGATGACCTAAGTGCAGCCACCATAATCTAATTGTCATTGTATTGCCTTCCAATGTAAAAGGCATCTCTTTTCAGTATCATGGAGGGACTAGAGTGTAGATGAATAGGTCTGAGGCTTGTGTAGGCGACTTTAAACTGATTTAAAGGAGTCTAGTATAGTATTAAGATGCACTTTGGAGTAGTGGTGTTATTCAGGCTTCACAATAGGAGTCTGTTGAAATGATGCACCAAGTAATCAAGGCCCAGCATATCCATTTAATCACAATTTGATGGTATCGTTACACAAATTGACACAATGCCAAGGATAGAAGTAGAAGTAGAAGAAGTCTGAATAAAAAATCTACCCATTAGAAAAATGTGGAAAAAAGAGAAAAGTAATCCCTGTTATGGTGAAGCAACTTTTATTTACATAAAAAAGGGAAAACACTAGACAATTATTTTTTAAAAAGGAGAACCAGATTAAGACAATACACAAAAAAAGGAAAACTGAAAAAGACAAAGGAAGATAGACAGAGAGGGTTAGAGGGAAAGAACAACCAAAGTATCTAAATTAATCTCAGGTCATGATTCAAGGTTATTTGGTGAAAGAGATGTTTCTTTGTGTCTTTGTTCTTTCTGCCTATACTTGCTGTTTTACAGCTGAGCCTCTCTTTGTTTCTAAATGCAGGAGGTGATTGGCCTCTCTCTTTCTAGGCAGTTTAATCGTATTTAGCATGGGACATATTAAAACCATTCCATAATTAAATATGAAAAGAAGAACATCCCTTTAGCTAATTTCAACATGATGACTTGTTAGACCATCTAGATTAATTCAATATTTCATGATATCCTAATTTTATCAGGGATAGGTTAAATTGAAAAGCTCTTAACAAAGCCAAAGCATTTTGGCATGTGTTTGTATACAGTAAACACTTTTTTAAATTTATAATCATAATGAGTCCCTCTAATGATTTTTTTGGTCTACTGGACACTTCATCCATGCATTTATTTCATCTTTCATTCACTGTTTTTTTTTTCTCCAAACCTTTTTTATTTATGCAGATGGATATTGTTTCATTTACAAGTCAGTAAAGTGCAGTCAGATCTTGCTCTCATATCTCTCACAGATATGCACGCACATTTATAACACCCTGCGATGGCGATGCCAGCATCCATCTACACTTAGCCGCAGCCTCCTCCTTCATTAGCCAATGGCACCTTTAGCTTATGGTCAGAGCTGCAGCGGTGTCTAGAGTGTAATGAAATTTACAAAGAAGAGCCACTTGGTATGCCAGCGATGCGGCAGCAGGTCCCCATGCTCAGTGAAAACCACACGGTCGTTTTTATAGATTGCATAATGGCTTGCATGAAAATGGTTTCACACTAACATAAATCAAATGTCAAAATACAACCGGAGCAAGACAATTCCCATGGTGCACACATGGATACACGCACGCACACGCACACGCACACGCACAGGCACACGCACACGGACACGCACACACACACACACACACACACACACACACGCTCAGAAGAGTCAACCATCCAAGGAGCTCACAGTCCTGCTTATGCAGATACATGTAGTGCTTAATAGCATACATAATAATTTATTAAGAAATGTTAAATATTCATCAATATTAAATTAATCATTTATAGCAGATCTTTAAATTAAAGGATGTCCTTGAAGTTTTAGATGCAAGGAGTGTCTTTAGCAAGGAGGCAATCCCCTGTGGACATTTAAAATCTCTGATGTGCAACACTCGGACTGCTATTGTATAATGACTATCCACTTTGATACTGTCTTTTACACAGAAAAAAAAAATACACAATGTCCCTGTAAAAGTCATTAATTGCTAGTGCCATAATTAATGTTATCCCCGTGTCTAGAAAATGGAAAACACTAACAGTTCTGAAACGCTGCAGGGCAGAAATTATTTGGCCGGGAACCGGACTCTTACATTGTTACAAAATGCTGCGGTAGTGTCCATGAAAAAAAGAATTGCCATTATGAAGTAAACTGTACAATAGTCACTTAATCAGTTGATTGAAAGAAAAACAATTGCTAGATAATTTGATTATTGATTCATAATTTCAGTAATTTTTCAATCAAAATCAGTGTACATATGCTCCACATTCTATGTATCCTGTTGTATACTGTTTTAATTTGTCATATCATAAAAACGTCAGACTTTTGTTTTTTAGATTATAGGGCCAACATCACACACCACTGATTATTACATTTGGAGAAGATTGAAAGATAAAATTGCAGTTCTTGATCAAAACCACTATCGGAGCATATTTAATTACACACAGCTTGCAAGAATTAAGTCATCACACTATACGTCTGTTGCCATGAGGGCAGAAGAGGGGAAGGACAGGGCTCCTTGCCAGGGCACGCCGGCTGGTGAGACTGCATGGGACACGCTGTTACACAGCAGCTCAGTGCCAACCACACCTGTGTCCACATAGGCACCACACTCTCCAGGGCATGCCGAGGTCACCTGAGTACACTGCCAGCCACACCTGTCCTTCTCCTCACCCTCTCATAGGTCCTTGTGGGAACCCCCCCAGATGGAGCAACATACTGTACAGGATATACGCATGATCGGCCCAGGTCGACCATTTCTTTACACAAAGTCAGCGTTAGAGGAAAGGGATTTTCTACTCTGCATGTACAGAAGCAGTATTCTCTCTCAATCTTTCCATACCATTCCCCTTATCAGCTCTGCTAATGCCCTCAGGCAGGACAGCAGTGAGTCAGGTCGCCCCATCAGTATGAGTAAAAGCACGGTTCGACACAGGGTTAGGCAAAAAGGCAGCTTATAAAAGATTATACTGCCATGATAGCAAATAATCAGGAGCTAATTCATTGTGTGGCCCTCTCTCATTGCTCCCTAAGCCTCCTTATTAGGGGGCTTACATCTACATTTGCAAAAGATGAGGGTGCTTCCCCTCTTTTAAATTTTAACAGTGCGTACCAGACAGAGACAGCACACTAATATTAGATTTGGCCTGCACTTCTCCACTATTTATAATAGTTGTGGATGATATAGAGTCAGATATATGTGCTAAATTCAGCGCCTAAAGGATTGAAAGGGTTTTTTGTGTGAAACGCACAGATATCTGAGTGTTTCATCTCGATCTGATTATATTATTGATAACAGTGAGTGGGTGGCAGGTCTTCAGATAAAAGGCTTAGCCCTGATTAATTTCCCTTGCACAAATCCTTTCTCTCAGCACAGGTCATATTTATTTTACAATTATTATTAATTTCTTTTTAATTTATGTACGGCAGCAACTAAAAAAAATGTTAATGCATGATCAAGACTAATGGATGGAGGTACTTTTTAACAAATCACCAAACTCCATATGTGTCTAACTAATTAGTTCTTTTATCATTTCAATGACAAATTTTGAATTGAGTGCTGGAGAATTTCATTATAGCCATACATGGATATATCATACTAGCATAAACCCTCATCTATGTGGCCCAGGCTTCACCATAAATCAGGCTAAATTCCCTAGAAAGAAGAATACAGGAGGACACTGCACCCAGCACTAAAATAGTATCACCCTGGGCTACTTCTGATTGAATGTTTTATCACAGACAATCCTGAGTGGCGGAAAAAAAGAAACTAATTCATTCATCCTGCTCAAGTAAAGAACTGTAACAACCATGTAATTCCTCTGAGATTTTGCCGTTTCAGAGCACTTTGATTTGTCATGTTATTCATGTCTTTTCATCCTTCTTTCTTCCTGCACTCGACTCTAAAGTGTGGTGGGTATTGTGTGCTGTAATTCAGCTTTTTATAACCCCCTTGCTCATTCTCCTATTGAGTATCTGCCAGTGTAGTACCAGGGCCACATGAGTTCATCACTCCACCTCAGTAAAAGGATACAATAAGTATGTGTCCAGGGCAGCTTAGGAAGGGCATGGATATCCATCAGTAGTGCATATGATGGATCATGGTTGTATCTGGGATGAATAGACATGCAACAAAAAATACAGGGAGGCCAAAGCGGGCAGGACTATACATTACATCCATTTAATCATCCACGCGTGTTAGGAAGGTAAGCAGGCCTTGCTTTCTCTATTCCTGCCACCTTCAAAAGCTTTGTGTAGATTGATTGTGTACAGAGAAGCAGCGAGCATAGCTGCAAAACACCTGCCAAGAAGAGGAGGCAGTAGGCTTTCTTATTGATACACAAAAAGCATGCAAGAAGACAGTGAGAAGGTAAAAAATGGATGAGCTACCCAGATAAATAGAGCTGAGTATAAGAAGCACTGATGGAAATCTAGCTCCTTAGCACAGCGATACAAAAATGCACCAGTCCCACTACAAATTATTGTATCAGTTTGCCACTTGTGGAATGTTGAGAGAAAACCTTGACACTGACAGTTTGTTAAATCTTCAAAGGCGAAAGTTCATCAGAGAATTGAGGTGAAATGTCAGAGGATATCAGTTTCCACAGCTGCGAGTAAGAAAAACCTGAATTACTATCCTGTAAAAGGGAGCGAGTCATTAGGAGGGAATACCAAAACATGGAAAACTGATAAGGTGTTCACTGGCTTTAAAAACCTCATCATCATTTTCCCAGCACGTCTCTGTCTCAATGCCCTAGGCCTTATTTAACCTCAGAGTTAAAATACTCACAGCCTTTTACACCCACATGAAACTGGGCCATTAAGGTCATCCAAGATGAATGTATTCATGAAGTGTGATCTGCATGAATGGAAAAAAAAAGGAGCTGTGAGACAGCGCTGCTGTTGCCGTCTCCACAGTGATGATGTGATTGATGATGATTAGCGATCGTCTTAAATCGATTTTACAGGACATGTCATCTGCATTTCATTTACAGAATGAGAACTGTAGTAGTACTAAAATGTAAACATGTCTCTTGTCCTTAATTCAAAGAGAGCTGACACGTCAAGTCTTCAGCAGCAGCCAGCATGTTTTCACCCAAAAGAAATCCCCCTAGTTTCAAATGAACTGCTCCTTGTCTTAAGATGGGATTTTGAAGGACTCAGTAACTAAAGATAAATAAAGAGACAGCAGAAAGTAAAAACAAGGTAACAGAAAGAGGAGCCCACAGGGGGCAAATTTTGCATCACTTGAAAAGACCCTTTCTATAAAGGGAAGCATAGCTGTTTGATGTTTCTTTTATGAGAGCATGAAGACATAGGCAACAGTAATTTTCCAATATACATGGAGAAGACGAACAGCTCTTTCATACAGATTCAATGACACTCCATCCTCATGAATATAGATATAATATAGAAGAAAAGAAGCATTTAAATAAAAAAACTTCATTTTCATGTTGTTTTACTTGAAAGTCTCAGAAAATACCTGTGTATTTGACCTGCTAAAAGATAAAGATAATGGGTGTGTTAATCATTACAGCTCACAGACTGAACATGCTCACAGGTCCTGCGTTACAAAATCTATATATATATATATATATATAAATATATGTTTATATAAATGTTGAGAATATTTTTCTTATCTTCTTTTGAAAACAGACCATATCAGGCTTCCTTTCTCTCAGCTAAAGATCATTTGAGTGGTATGGCAGTGGAGTGTCTCTCACAGACGGAAAAGAGAGGCCCTCTCACCTCTGTCTCATCTGGGAAGCCCTGGGGTTGGACTGAGGGAAGAAAGACGGCTGAGGGCAGTGCCGGATGAAAAACGAGGGTGTCACAGCATTGTTGCAAGGTTAGCACACCCACTAATGGAGCTGTGCTGGGGCAGGGCGCCCTGAGGATCGACCCCACCAAGGGGGGCATGTACAAGCCCAAGATAAACTACTGTAGGGGGCATGGCACTGCCCCAAGCCCCTCTACTGCCCGCTAAGCACTCACACACACACACACACACACACACACATACATACACACATAGACACGCACAACCAGCACCATTTGCTAGAGACACCCTCCCAATATATATAGCTGACCATCAGATGCAATACTGAGAGATCCCCACTGCTCTTCATAAAGCATTGTGTTTGACACAGCACTATTCAATGTTTATAAAAAGCTGAGTAACATTGTAACTTTACTCTGATAGGCCAACCTTAGAATGGACCACTGTCACATTGTTTCAAACAACTTAACTCCTCTCCATTCATAAATGATGACATCTATTGGCAGACTACTTTGACAAAAATGGAGACATTGATATAGTTTTGATTCCATGCAGTCATAACTGCTACACAACCCAAACCAATCCTTTCCCACAAAAGTAAACATCTCACGTACAAGGGGAAAATAAAATTGAATGAGCAGATTGTGAGCCTGAGTGTGAAGGGACCACTCTGTGGTTCATGTTTCAGAATGATCTGCCAAGCCATGCTGCTCTCCAGACTATTCATGTAGACTACATGGAAACACGCTTTTATTCTGTCTTTTCAGCAGCATAGATGATTTTAACACAAGCAGGTAATTCCTGATTATCTCAACAGCTCTGAGGGCACTGTAGACGGCCAAGAGAAAAACGAGATAAAGTTAAAAATGAGACATATGGCAAGTGCCTGCTATGCGGTGCTGCACCACTGAGTGGTCAAGGGTGGGGAGTTTCAGACAGAGGGGACATGAAGAATGTCATGCCCTGGAAGATCTCTCGATCACATGGGACCTAGAGTTGACATAGAAGGCTCTGTTTGGCAGAGTGGCAGCCATATTAATGACCAGTTTATCACAGTTTGTCAGGGGAGGGAAAAAGGAAAAGATGGGAAGGAGGAAAACGTTTCCCTGCAGGCCTTTAAGTAGACTGACTTCCTGCCAGGAGAGGAGAGGAATGCTGACATCTTAGTGTTGGCTGCTCACAGGCACTTTTGATTGGTCAAGAGGGGATACAGATGGGTCAGTAAGCCATGCTTTGATTGGACAGGAGGGATGTGGAGAGGTCAGTGTGGCGTCCAGTCAATGTCAGGTCCAGGGTGAGGGTTTAAATGACAGAGAAAGACCCTCCAATGGAGTAAAGGAAGGAAGGGGAGGGGGAGGAAAACAGGGACAATCTTTGTTTGTGTGCTGAAAAAGTACCAAACGCCTCTTCTCTTTTGGTTTGCACAATACAAAAAAAAACACCCACCCAGACTTACATTTCGTCCGGCTGTATTGCACCATGAATTACTAGCGTTTTATACAATATTCCGTCAACATGTACGTTTTGCAGGGTTCCCTCTTGAGCTGTGACGTCACTGCTGCTAATCAGAGCAATGTTGTGCATTTCTAAAACTCCATCAGATAACATGTCTGCCTGTGCCTGTGTGCGATCTTTCCATCTATGTGTCTGACATCCTGAGATGGGAGATGAAATAGGTTAGTTTTAGGCAGGATTGAGCCCGCCTAGAATCCAGCAGAGAGAGGCCTGCCCAACATGCTTCACCAAAGCCTCTGTGGCTGATCTAACAAAGCCCCTCTTATTCGGGGCAGCAGACAGAGGCCCACAGGGAGAAAACCTCAAAGACTTTAACAACACCTCAAACCCCAGTCTCCACGAAGGCTTGCTTCTTTCATTATTGAGCTCAAACGGGGGCTCTGTAGGTGCCAGTGTGGGCATGCCCGTATTAAAGAGAAAATAAGCCTCTGCCCACACATTATCGCTCACATGGCACCGACATCCACAGGCATTATTGCGTGAAACTTTCCAGTACCAGCATCTCATCACCCAGCGTAATATGTTTCCATGTGTGGTGGCAATTAAAGTGCCCAAACACAGTGGTAACAGAAGCCACACTGGCTCCTGTGTGCAGAGGCCACCGTGTCTCTCCAAAGACAACAGCGGAGGGCACAAACCTTCCATGAAGAGCTACACTAGCTAATAAGAGACATAAAAATGGATGTGGATGGTAGATAGATGCCACAATTGATAACATAAGTTAGATACAGTAAATCATACTTTAAAACAAAAACAAAAACAAAATCTCACAAGAGGATGAGGCAGAAATTACCTTAGTCGATTATCTCTATTAAAAAATTAAAAAATACATTTTTGACAAATATTTCCAGGAATTCAGAAAATAGCCAGCATGTGTGACTGTTGGAATAGCATTTTCAGTCACAGTATTTACCTCTAAATCCACATGTGCCTGTCTGCTCCAACTGGCCTCCCCAACCATTAAATTGTATCAGTAGTTCTGGACCATGAGTGTTCAAGAAAAAGCACCTGGAAGGAAACCGGTGTTTTTCCATTTTGCCTCCTCATCTGATTTTCTTCTCTCTGATTTTCCCTGAGTTTCTTTATGATTATTGGGACCATTTTAAAGCAGTTTCATTATCCCTCTAAGAGAGTTCATGGAAAATAGTCCTGTATATCCATAAAAAAAACTGACCTGTATATTTGTATATATGCCTGGTGTCAAATATGCATCCGTGCACAAACAAAACAGTACATGTAGAAAGGTTTTCCAGCAACTTCTACCAAGATTGCATAAGAAAAACACCCACAGAACCGCAACAGGACACATTCAACTTCCGCTTTCATCAAAGCGTCGCTATTCCGATCATCTTTCCACCCACCTGATGTCTCATGAGCAATGAGCCTTACCAATGAAAATGGACAGCAATCTATCATCAGCAAACGGATCAAGTTGACAGTTTTGCACTCCTACTGCTCTCTGAAAGTGCACAGGTTCAGTCACTCTGCACTACACCCATCCAACTCTGACCCCTTCATACACTGATGGCATTGTGGTGTTTAATCATAATGAGACACTGAATAAACTGAGGTTACATGGACCTGTATAATATAACATCTGTAAAGAGACCAAAGAAGAGTCTTGAAGTTTACAACAGGCCAGAGTGCGGGGTAAGAGAGGTGAAGTACAATGAGCTGAAGATGGCAAAAGGCTATTTGGTGTTATGGTTTTGAGGGACAGTAGGAAGGGGTTTTGGGGAGAGTGGGGTTAATAGTCCAGGGAAGACAGGCCTGGCACCAGCATGTTATAATAATACATTTGGCAGCTAGAATGGTGTCAACCCCTTAATTCCCCCCGGGAGAGAAGGACACAGCCTAATCTGTATTCAGTCCTGACATTGTCCACATCTGATATGGAACATTAGCCCCTAACTCTCTCTATAGACTAGTGTCCTTCGGTTTATATTACTTTATGTTAATAGAGAGAGAAAACTCCATGTGCTGTCGTTTGTCATTGTTAGTAGGGGTGCTCCCTGAGCCTGTTTGAAATGCATTTGTTTAGAAGAGAAAAAGCGGGTGGGGGGAACCTGACCGCACGGGGAACCTCGTTTCTCCATCTTTATTGATCTTTGATCCAACTGAGGGCCTTCTGTGCCCCCTTCCTATCCTTGTCCTGTGTTCGGCACTCTTCGTTCACCCTCTGCTATCCCTTCCTCTGCTGTACAAAGGATGTGAAGGTGCCTAAATGGGGCGGTTGAGACTGTGAGTGAGAATGAGCAGCAGCATTCAGTACAACTGCTCAACTCCCTCTCTGAATTTAGGATTTGTATCAAGTAATAAAGTCGTAACCATCCAAGGTAGACATGCCATCGTTTCACAATCTCATACCTTGTGGTATATGCTCCTGTAGAAGCCACAAGTCTGTTTGATATCCACTTTATTTCGAGAAAAACATGTTTTATTCGGGATGTCATGGAGAGGTATTACACTACCCACAATTATGAAGTGTAACAGTGACGTCTCTGATTATCTCTAGGTCTACAGTCTTATACCTTTGTCTTTATTTCCATTTTTTTTTTTTTGCTCTGAATCAAATGTTTTATGTTCAGAATTTTTTTTTGTAGTTTGTTATGGGATTAAAATAATTTTTATAAGGAGTTTCTGAAACGTCAATGGAGTGAAGCTGTCCAACATCAACATCTAAAAAATTACACTATACTGAGAATCAATTAGGAACAAAAATAATCATTTAGAGAAAGCCATATGAAGGAATCAAAATTTTTATATTGAGACAGCAAAATAAAAAGGAGGTTAAAAAGAAAAGTGAGATCTACAGCATCACTCCTGAAAGGTTTTGAAGAATCTGTTTCATGAGTGCTATCTAGTTTACATATATATTTGTGTATAGTAGAAATAAAAAGCACTGTTTTAAACAGTTGCTCTACAAGATTTGAGCCCCAGTTACATTGCTGCTTAACATATCTTGCATTGTCTTATTTGAATAAAATAGCACGAGGGAACGTCTGGTGAAGCTGGCAGAGGGAATATTGTTTAAATCTGAGAATATTCTCTGACTTCTGTTGGAATTAATTCAGCTAATTGTCTTCAGCCCAATTAGAGTCTATTCCCCTCTGCAGTCTGGTGAAACAGTGCTGAGCTAATTGGATTAAATCTTTATCATTTCCTGGGAAACACAGAGAGAAGGGGGAATATGAAGCAACACCACTGCCTTTTTTAATTAAATCTAACCTAATGACTATGCTTTATTAACATCCAACGTTTTCATGCTTCCATTCTGTAAATATGGGTGAAAATTCGAAAATAGTCTTTCACACCACTAATTTATTGACTGTGAAACCTTCACTTCAAAGATATGCGTATGGGATCGCCACTGAATGCCTACAGATTATGTCTCTTCTGATCTGCCACACTCGTCATTGTGAGCCACTGGCAGGGCAGGAGAGAGCCTAAACCTGTGAGTGCACAGTACAGTAAAAAGCATGTCCCTGTGTACCTTTCCAGTCCTGCTCATCCTCTTAAATGCCAATAATAATTAATGGTATTACAGCAGGATACTTCTGAGCCTCTTAAACTCTGCTTTATTAGTGGCCTTTAGATAGGCCAGGTGACGCTGGATGTGTGGCGAAAGCAGGCTTTGCCAATCCTTACTGAGACATAAAAAGGGGTTAGTGATGAGGGGGGTAAAACATTGATTGTGGCTGAAATTTATTAATAGAAGGAATTAATTAGCATGTTCCAGAGTGTATCCACACATCATTGACAGGAGCTCTTAGGAAGGTCAAATTGCGTTCATCATGTAAAGTCTCATCAAAGTGCTGCAGTGATGCAGTGTTTTTATTGTCTCTTATCATTGTGAATGACCACTGCAGTCAGACACTTGCTATCGGCTCAGACCATAAAATGGACTGTAAAAGGGCTATTCACATTCATGATAATTATATGTTTTCTCAAAGTGTCCAGGGAATCACAGCCAGTGACATAATCCTTCCTTGAAACCAAAGACTCTTGATATTAAACATAGCATAGGTGCATAATGTATTTATATTTTGTTAACATTATATATTTACACAAGTAATAGATATATTTAGCATTAGAAAAATTAGTTATCTGAAGAATTTGCAAATGTCAGTTGGCGTTAACTTAACTGTGTTGACAGATCTTGTGAGAGGTTTTGCTGAAAAACAGGCCTCAAACAAAGTTTATCTTCTATCTGTGATTTTCATCACTACGGGATATACTATGGTTGTTCTTTCCATTTTTCAGCCCTGCGCAAAGGTTCAGTATTGGACTTAGGTGAAGATACTATACTAGAGTTATATGCACTCTGTACAGTCAATATGTACAGTGCATGCATCCACTTAACCTCAGTACATAACAGCCATATGTGCAACAATCCCCTGACCACTCAGCTTCTTTGCTTCAGATAGAAGAGCCACTGTATTGATTCAGAGAAACCCAGCCGCCCCCCTCTTTTAAAGAAGCCAAGTCGTGTGTCCAGCGCTGCTCTGCTCTAAGAATCGTTTCCTTATAGTCTCAATGGGAGAGACGGGGGAGAGCATCTGGAAAAACAAACAGGAAACCCAGTGAGAGGAAGGTTGGGATGATATACAGCCAGTAGGGAGGACTGCAGCTCACTGCCATGAGAGTGGTTTGGACTGGAGGGCAATTGGGAGCCTGGGGGTAGGGTTGGGGGGGGGGGGGGGGGGGTCATCCAATTTATACTGCATTACTCATGAAAATATAATGAACAGGAGCCACCACACACACACACACCCATCACCGCCGCCACCACCACACACACTCCATGGGCATTAAAGGACACATGATTTTTTTTTTACCATATCATTTAAAAAGGTATATGTATATCTATTCATGCATATATAAAAAAAGACCCTGTGTGTAATGTTTTTTTTTATTACAAATTGGTGAACAGAACTTCAAAATTTAGACCTTCACCAACTTTCTCGGTTGCCTATGCAAAGGTGGACCGATTTAATGGGAAACTCCAAAGGGTGTGATGTGTTGAGTACTCCTGAGTCCCTTGCCTCTCTTCAACTCCCCATACAAACAACAGTGATAGCTAAATGGTGCCCCCAAACGTCAACGACCCGTCAGAGTCAACACATGCCGTTACACATTCTGCATCGGCAGCCTGGAGATGGACCCATGGTCGGAGGCTGTCTCTAACGGCAACTAATTTGCTGCTCCGGTGGGGAGTCGGACACGGGTGGTGCAGAGTGTGTGGACTCTGGTGGTACAACACAACCCTTTTCCCTCGGTGCTGATAAAAATCCTAGTGGAAACACTGACATGTGAAATAAATTGTGTTTCAAGCTGCTAATGCTGCGGAATTGCTAGCTAGCTAACGTAGCCAAATACTGCCTTGAGGGGATAACGTCAGCTAATTCATCCAGACTTCCGGGACTGATCTTGCTGGCTTGTCGCTTGCAAATGACCTTACCAGATAATGTTACGAAGCAAGCAATGCCAGATCCATGCAGCGTAGCAAGTTACAGCTAGCTGGCTAACATCAGTTGACTTTGGCAGATGGAGTGATTTGCAAACAGCATGCTAGCCTAATTGTAAATATGAATATGATTCATTTTATGGCATTATAGTCTACCACCATGATGCTGGTCAATTATATTCTGTCTCAGTGTTTTACTGCCGGTACTCACTCATGGCTATGGAGTGTGTGAGCATGCAAGGAACAGGGTGCTGACTGCAGGTCATTAATGGCCACCAGTTACACAGAGAAAGTTACACAGAGAACCTTTAACTAATTATATATATATAATTAGAACACAGCATAAACACACACACAATAGTATATATACTATTGTGTGTGTTTTTATGCTGTGTTCTTTAACTTTGTTTTTTTGTTCTTTTTTTGGTATAATAAAATAATAGATTTGTTTTTATAATAATACATGATTCCCAATATCTATAAAAATACATTTTTATTCATAGTTTTTCTTCAAGATGACTTTAAGAAGGCCTAGCATAAAAAAATGACTTATAAATGCAAAATGTGCATATTGTGTTTCTTAACTGACCTTAAACCTTGACACCTGAAATAAAAATCTAGATTTGCATAATATCACTAATTTATGATATATTTAAATGACAGTAGAATCTGTTAAAAGCTAAAATATTTCTTTGCTCGGAGACAGACACACGATAAGAGCATGACCACTAATGTGGAGGTTCACCACAACTTGAGTTACCTGGACTGATTACAAAAGTGGTGTTTGGTCTTTTTAGAGACTTAAGGCGCTTTCCCACCTGTTAGTCCATTTCTATTCCACTTCCACAGTGTGCATCAGATACGAAAATTAATATTGTTTTTTCCCAGCTGGTCTGGTTCGCTTTCACACCTACTTATTAGATCAGGTCCAAATCAGTTGATGACGTGCTGAAGTGAACCTTGATGTAGCTGTACTTCGGCTCAATAATGTGTCTGGTGCAGGCACAATAACATAGATCCTGAAGTGCTCTCTGACTGGTCAGAATTGCCATGCTGGCAAACGCTGAGAATTTGAACAGAGTGACAGCAGAGAACGCCACAGGTAATGTCACTATGGAGATACAACTGTGGGGGTTGATTTTGGGCGTTGGTCCTTGGTTATTACATTGTGGGTTGTTGTTGTTGTAGTGACAGGGGCAGTACTTAATAATTACGTAAATCACGTAGCTGATTACAGAAGCTGGATTGGACCAAAAATGTGCAGTGCTTTCTGCAGTTAGTGCGGACGCAGGTCGAATCACGTTCTCACCACAAACTAACCGCACCAAAGTTTGTTTGGAAGCGGTCCGAGACCACCTCTTCTACCAGGTCTCGCCCGCTTATTTGGTCCACTTCTGGTGCGCACCCAAGTATGATCGCTGCATTCCGACCTGCACAAACAAACCATAGCAAATGAGGGAATGCACTCAAGTTTGATTCAACCGAACTAAATAAGGCTGATGTGAAAGCACCCATAGTCTCTAACAGATGCTAAAGCCTACGATGCACGTGGGACATTAAGGAAAAAAGCAATGCTTTAGACACTCAGGAGCACAGGACAATCACATCTGATGTAATTTTAGTGGGACATGAAATATCTAAACCATGTTATTTCATGCCTGTCTACACACACGCGATTCACTACAGAAATGTCCCACGTTGACATTCCCGATAGGATTTCAAGGATCCGTTTTACAGCTGGGAAAATGCTTCATATACTGTATATATATATTGAAAGGGAATGCCATTGCACAGTGCACAGAGCAGAGGGAAAGCGATCAATGCAGATCATAAACAGAATACAATAAAGTAATCCATTGCCATTACCAGCAAATGGCCATTGTATCGGAGGCCTTTGCAGACTGCGACAAGAATTACTCTAGTTTGCCAAGCAACTTGGTTGAATGCACGCATGCAAGCTTGTTGAAAAAAAAAATAGAATAATTTTCCTTGGCAGCTAACATGTACAGATATGCTCACAAATACTTGTATTAAGAGAAGACAGGGGAAATTATGTTGATAAAAGAGAAAATCCAACAAAATGAATGTGGATACACACTGCAACTATGTCCTACACACGCAACTCATCAGGCAACCCTGACACACAGTCCCTAGCATCAGTGGCGTGCAGTGAGGGTTGGGGTTGGGGAGGCACTGACTCACAAGTCAGATTTATAAACATACAGTAGGATGCCAATAGGATGAGAGAATAGGAGAGAATAGGATACTGAAAACCGTTTTAAAACACCAGTGCCACTGTATATTGCCGTATATCTTACCTTTACTGACTGAAAGTCCAGCTTTGAAAAATGTCTTAGTTTAGAAATCAAATCCTCCATTTTCAGGGCAAGAAATGACAGCTTGTCGCTAAGCTCTACAGTGTCGCACAGAACACTTCTTGTGTTTACTTTTTGCACACAGGTTAGAGTTCACCATGACCTGGCTGACCTGCCTAGCTATTAGGCTGCTCACTATCGCCGCCTTCCTTGAGGCAGAGGTACTGCCTGCCTCAAGGCAGCATTTTCCCTGTGGATTTATGTCACATCAATAAGATGTAAATATTACACACATACGTAAAATACATTACTGAACACCATGGAAAAGAAGACGTATACTTTTATTGCATAAAAGTGTCCTCAACCATCATATTGGAAACATACACAGAAATGGGAACAAGCACGCGCCGTTTGGACGCGCTCAATCCAGTTTGTGAGTGATTGCGCAATCTGGAGGGAGGCTCGGCTGTCCGTGCCTCACCTCTCGTCTCCGAAGAGACTCTGTTTATTTCAGCAGGAAATACAGAATTTTCTGCAATTTTTACTATAAAAACGGTCAAAATACATTAATAACTACACCGAAATCATAGTCCAGAGGATAAATATTAATACGTGTTGTTTTATTATTTCGTTTCTTTTTCCTCTCATGATGACAGGGGAGGCACAGCCTCACCTGCCTCCCCTGACTGCACGTCACTGCCTAGCATGCACCTGTGAAAACGGAACCCTTCTCTGTCACACTCCCAACATCTGGATCTGTTAAGAAAATTAACAGCCTGGCCATTCCACTGTCATTTAACCTGCAAGCAATTGAGCTATGTGTTGAAAAGTTTTCTTGGACTCATAGGCCTGCTTGGAAAAGTGCCTCCCTGTCATAAATCAGCCAGTTCCCTCTATTGGGTTGCAGTGTCTCGTGGAAGTTTTCTACACAAACGTCTATGTTAACTGCATTTTAGATCTAAAAGCTGAACAACTGTGTGAAGACAATGCTTGTCAGCTGCCACAAAAAAAAAAAAAGAAACTTAGTTTTTAAGTGTTAAAAACTATATAGATCAATTTTTCATGTTGTGGAAAATAATGTAGTTTTGGGCAGCATGATACATATGTTGTATATACTGGTCCTGTAAAGCTCAAAGGGTTAAAATTTGTGTTTAATCAAAAATGACTCTGTCCTTGGGATGCTTTGGACACCCATTAAATAATTCAACAAAACAAGAAGGAGTAGGTAATAGAGCTGAGGCCTAAAGTAACTCAATCAGAGCTCGCTGTCTGTCGTTCTCACCCTTGCCCCCAGAACTCTCACAATGGATATGCCTGCCACTCTCTGAGGTCAAAGGCTGTTTGTTGACCACAGACCACATAAAATTGGTTGTTCTGTAGCCATGGCCGAGGAAAGACCACAAGGTGGTCAGTGCAAGAACCTGAGTTGCTATGTAATCATGTTACACTCACACCCGACCACCCACATATATCAACAGAATGAATATACTACTTTCACACAAACCTGCTTTTATGTTTGAATGAGGTCATGTGAGGAAAAAAGACATTTTCTTTTGGTGGTAACAATTCACAAAGCACTGTGACATTAACAGTAATTTTCCTTTCACATGATAAAAAGTTCAAAGACAAAATGTAACCACACTTTTCCTGTCAGTTTCCTTTGACGGCTTTCATAACTAGCCCAGAACATGTGAATCACAAACACAACAAAGGTTACAGGTGTTTTCTTCATTATTGCAAAACATGTTCTTGACGTCTTCATCCGGAAAAAAATGTCAACATTTATTAATCATATAATAAGGTCACCGGCTTAATGGAGCAAGAGTGAACATTTTTTTCTTTGGCTTTTCACACCACGTAAGTTGTTGATCTTATGTACACCGCTATTTTACCTGGGGTGGACAGTATTTATGTATTATGTTTTTTAATTGTGTCTTTTATCTTTAGTATTTTGTCTTTTTTTAATGTTTTATGTTTTTATTTTACTGTTCAGCACTTTGGAAACCTCTGTGTTTAAAGTTGTGCTTCATAAATTAAATGGATAGGATTGGTTAAGTACAACGTGCACCCTGAAATGATGCAACACATTGGTAGCTCTAAGACTGTTAGACTCTTTGCAGTCTCAATGCCTCTGTCCAACAAGTGCTTATTATCCATATTAGCACTCCATTGAACCGTGTGCTAAGAATTGTTGGCAGGACATTCTACTCTATTTGCTGCTTCCCGTCAAAGCAAAAAAAACTAAGAACAAAGGTAATTTTAGGCTATTTAAACTGCAGCATATAAACAAAATGTGTTTCTCCTATAATGAAAATATGCTGGGGTATTGAAATAAACTATTTTTTCTAAAGATGAACAAGTATCCCATTCCATGCACCAACGACAGTGCAGTATGGCAGGCACAGCAGATTGATGCTTTTATACTTTGGTTATATGTTTTTATTCATATTATGTATAGCGTTATTGGGCCCGGTGAAAGGCACTATAAAAGCTATTATTATTATTATTATCATATCTTTGGAACTGATAATGAGACAGGTTGTAACTACCGTAGGGCTGTACAGAAGGAAAGTTTACCCCCAGCTGGCTTCTGAAAGCGTAGTACACCAAAAGTAACAATATATGCTGTATAGTCTTTGGTAAATATATTGAGAGAGGAAAAATGCCAAAACGGAGAGTGAAAAGAGAGAGAGAATGCGAGAGTGAGAGAGAGATAGACTGAGAGCTTGTCCAAGAAACTGACCAAGATCAATTAGTCTAGCTGTACAATAGCCGGAAATCTCATATTGGGGTCATGAATTCCTTATCAGTGAAGTGAATTTTCACATGCCAGATAATGCTCTAATGATTAATGAAGTTGAATGAATAATGGTGTAGAAAAATAGTGTTATTTTTACCCTGTGGCAGCTGGTAGCACACACAGTTAACCTAAAAAGTGAAGATCACACTTAAAGGGCACTCTCTCAAGTCCTCCCACACATGTTGGACGATAAAAAGGAGCCTTTGGTACAATTAATCTGCGTTGACATATATTTAAATACAAATACCTTTGCAATGATATTTAGTGAATTACAAAAGGGACTCAATAACGGAGAATGTGCTTTGTGTGTAACATTTACATGCAGAAAAATAAATTCAAAGTTATCACTTGTTGAGAAGTGCATTCATATTAATTTCTGTGATGCAATAGTCGCTCCTTAGGAACACTTATAACTGTCATGACAGCCATTGCCAATCCTTCAGCTGAACATTTATTGGGGGGCAGTGCAGCGCTGCATTGTGGATGGAGGTGATAGTGATGGCAAATTTTCTTCCCCATCCTCTTCTCCAAGTAGGTGTTGTGTGGGTAAACTGGCACTGGTGGACATGCCACTCTAATTTCCTTGACAGGTTTATGACCTTTTATGTTTCCCAGCTGCCATGTTTATGACAGGCTGACTGTGCGTTCATGTTCAACAACATTAAACATGCATAAGCCAGACACCGTGGCCGACCACACGGAATAGAATAGAATAGAATAGAATAGAATGACTTTAATGATCCCAGACTGGGAAATTATTTTGTAACAGCAGTAGTGGGTCAGCAAATATTAACTTTGTACATAACATAAATAGAATCCAATATATACATAGTGTATATATACAGTGCACAGTGCTATAAACAATAAACAATAATAATATATACAACAAAAATATGCAAAATATATTATTACAATAATAAAAACAAACATAAAAAAAAACAGTAGAGAGAGGGAATGTTAGGATGCAGCGTCTGTATCCGGGCAACAGCGGAGTGGATGACGTCACAGGCCAGCGCTGCATCAGCTGAAGGAGGAACGTACACACCGACAATGATGGCAGAGGTGAATTCCCGGGGCAAACAACAAGGCCTCATCCCCACATCAACAGTTCAATGTCCGGGGCACAGAGACGTTTCTCCACGTGAACGTGTCCACCACCTCTCACTCACGTACAGTGCAACCCCTCCTCCTTTTTTCTTTCCGCTGCTTGTCACGTCCCTGTCCGCCCGAACAGTGCTGAAACCTGGAATCGCCACGCTGTGGTCCGGGATGTGTGAGTGAAGCCATGTCTCTGTGAAACACAACACACTGCACTCACGATATTCCCTCTGAGCCTTTATCAGCGCGGCGAGCTCGTCCGTCTTTTTAAAAACTTAAAAACCCACGGGAGCTGATGTTACAGGCTTCCACCTAGTACGGCGCCAAGAATGCTCTCTCCTGAACATCTAACATGAGGAACATTGATTCGATAGGAGCTATAAAAAACAAGCACAAATTGAAATACTAAATAACACATGTATAGATGGGAGCTCATGGGACTAAAATAATGGATGCAAAAACTACAAATCTAAGCCATCATCGAGCCTAATTGTATAGGTTTGTTTGGCTCACCTATGTGACTGTGTATACGATTTTTCTTCACTATCTGCATAGCCAGGCAAGGTCAGAGGAGGCAAGGTGGTTGGACCTACACCACCAGAATCATCCATACCACAGGCCCAACAGCATGTTGGGTAATTAATAATACCTCTGGGATGTTCTCCCAAAAAACAGGAGACATACTTTTTCCTGGAGTACAGTAGAATAGCCTTCAGAAAGAGGAGCAAAAGGGTAGCGGGATAGAGAGGACACAGCCAATAATTTATAGACCATTGTTGTTTGGAGGGTATTTGGCAAGAGTTGCTGTTCTTATCAAGCATGTAGGCCTCGGTCTCCACCAGACTTTCTGACCCTTCAATTCCTAAATCTTTAAAGTTTCACCACTGGGAACCAGATAAGACTAACAGTCTCGCAAGTGAAGTCAGTTGCTTTTATATGATGGGATGGAACACTCCGAAAAAGTCAAATAAGTTTGTTTTTCTGATATTAAAATTGTACTAAAGATTGTAAACTATGGTTTGCACTAATTAAAAAAGTTTAAAAAAGCTTATTTAGTTTTAGTGCATTTAGTGAATCTTACTGATACGGTATGGGCCACATTTCATGAAGTCAAACTGTCAATATAGAGGAGGCAAGAGATATTTAAAGAAAAGATGAGAGAGTGATACAAGAGACATACAAGAGTCACACAAGGGAAGACAATGCAAAAGATAAACAGAAAGAGATGAATATTGCCTGTTATTTGTCAGTGAAATGCCCTGAAGCCAGTGGAGGAGGCATTGGTATTACAGGACATAAGGAAACATGTCAGGATCATTATCAGGCTAAAGATATGATTAGATCACAGCTTGCCATGAACTCTTCTCTCATGAGGAATATATTCTTCTCTGCTCGCCGTTTTCTTTCTTTTAAATGGCGATTATAATTTGGTCATCTGGAGAGGTGCCAGGAAATAAACTGTTTAGTGGCATAGCCGTGCCTGAGCAGGCACACCATGGCCCAGGCCCTGCCTAGGGACAGGTGCCAGCTTAATGCTCCATTTAACACGGAAGCCATGCAAGCTTTGTGTACTTTACCTAAACTGCCATAATGGAGATGTCTTTCTGAGACATTTTTGAAAGATGGGTATAAGTAGTGCGGTCACAACATGGGTAATTGAATTGATTGTTCCCACCTAAATCCACTTACACATGAATTGCTTTATTGGAAAAAATAAGCTATGTTTGATGTGCATGAACAAATTGTGAAAGAGAAGGAGCAAGGGGTAAGGTACAAGCTAAAGTTACATTTACTCTGTAGGCTCAGATCTCCACAAAGCCTATGTAGGGTTTAAGACTTTGCACTTTATTCAAAGCAAACACACGGCTAATAAAAGCTGATGTAAGAATGTTGAGACATGAAGCTGTTTCCTTTTTTATTTCAGATGTATGAAGCCCTGGGGTCTTTGGATCCTTGGAGCGGGGTTATAGTAAATGATGACGGCTTTACCGGATAATATTATTTTGTTTCAGGGTTGGGAGAGTTTTTTAAATAGAAAATTCTGTATATTCATTCCAATGTATATTTTCTTTTTGTTCTATCATACTGGTTACTTGAGGCAAAAATATATAGAAAATAATAAAAAGGATACTCTGATCAGTCATCTAATTTGCAAACAGTTATTTTAAATCAGGATCTTTCCAAAAAAGAGAAATGGAGCGAAATTTCTAATTCATTGAAGGTTTTTCCACAAATCACCCAAGGGTATAGGAAACCAGTGTTGTGAGCATTACTTTTTCATCCAATCGTGAGAGTTGTAATGTGTTTTGTGTTACTGCTGAAATATATGTGCTAATTATTTTTTAATAAAGTTTTGTTTTATATTATATAGCAAGTCTTTAACCGGAGCAGAAAACAAAATAGCAGTAGCATCGTGTTAAGAGGAGGAAAATGATTCCAAATGTAGTGGAACATGTTGCATTTTAATAAGCACACAGTCATAAACAGTGGCAGTCTCAAGGAATTTTATGATTAAATTTCATCTGCTTAATCGCTGTAGCCACAGTATTCATAACTCAACGGTATAAGGACAGCTGGGATGCTGTTCAACTCTGTTTAAGTGAGCGGATGGAGGACTAAACACCATTTAGTAGAAAAGGATTCACTGTCCTCCTGTATCTTATTATAAAAATGCACTGGGATCATGTGTCATAGGTAAAAGAAGAAACAGTTGCAGGAATACCATTATATCATGAAGCAAATAAAGAAAGAGAGGGATGAAAGAGAGGACATGCAGAGGAGACTGTCCTTAGAGCAGAAGAAAAGAGGTGGAGCAGGAGGTGGAGAGATGCTTTAAGCTGATTTATATCAAACGGTAATAAACTGGGCATCTCCCCCCCTGCCTGTTTAATATGCGAATATGCAGAGCATCCCACTCCTGACAGCTCCCCATTAATAAAAGCATGGCTGGGAGCACAGGTAGCCATAGCTCATCTATATGAAAATACATGATGATGGTTTTACACAGAGTCATCTTTTAGAATGGAGCCCATGTGCCACAGCAGGGCTGATACTGAGAAGTACTCACACTCATAACTCTACATACGTCTGTAGTTCATTTCTGGGATTCTGTCTAACCTGCAGTGCTGGTGAATGGAATCAAATCACAATGTGACTCATGCATGACAGAAGCCTAGGGTAGATGAAATTCTCTCAGAAGATTGTACATCAGTTTCATACTCAACAAATTGCCTGCCATGATGGTGCCAGACCATATGGTACAGTGCCATTTAACCTTACTAATTAATGAAACCATTCTTTTTATGCACTAATGATGGATGTCTTTGTTAGACACTACTCACTCTCAATGGGCCAAAAGTTTGTACAGTTTGACCAATCAATTAAAATTATATGGTGCCTTAAAGTATGTGTGAGGTCTTTGAATTGTAAGGATACCTTCTATTCACCCAGAACAGTCAGAACAGTGTAGTTGCCTCTAAAGGGTCACCTTGTGATTTTAAAAGTTAGTATTTGAGATGAAGAATGATTCATAAAAATGTATAGACTGCTCTGGTGAGTTTTTTCCTCCTCCTTGGTTACAATAACATAGGTATTAGACAAAGATGCATTTCCACAAGCCCAATATTCCTATAACTCGCATGTACAGTATATTACCTTTGTCCGCTTTCTCCCAGCAGACACCCCCATAAGGAGGAGAGAACAAGGGAAAGAGGGAAACACAAGGAGGCTGTGGACCTGGTATGTCCAGCCCCTGGAGGCCCGGGTAATACCCACTCTTAGTCCATGTATTTTACATGAACAATCCTCAGAGGGCTCAAAGAATAGGAATCTTACACTATTTAAATACAGGATTTGGGACATCAAAGCCAGGCTGATATTGGAATAACAGAAATAATTAGGGATATGGAAGTTGCAGAAATAGCCACATTTCCATAAGATGATAATTAGTCCCAGGGCTAGCTGGGTCAGGAGAAAGCATGTTTGTTGAGGCTTTGTATTAGCAGGGGGCCTGCAGCTGGCATTCCAGGTAATTACAAGGGGCTGCAATATTATAGCTGAAGTACTGATTGAAAATCAGGTTTAATTTCAGTCCATTATATTGCTATTCCTTGTAAACAGAATTGAAGACATACAAGTTGTTTTTAATTTAAATAATGTGTTAAAGCTGAATGAGAAGGTGGTACGCACAAGAAGCAGACTTCAGTTAAGTAGGTTAACACACTTTCATTATAGGTAGTTTTCAGTTAGCCAAGTGGAAAATATGATCAGTATATTTAAAACAGCACTTCACGACAGAGAAGATCATAGAGCATTCTTTTGATGATGCTCAGCGACTACAAAGGCTTGTAAAACATGCATGCTAAATGATTACGTGACTGAGTGAATCACTTGCAAGCTGAAAAAACTGAAACCTCAATTAGCCTAAATCTTGAAACGGATGAGACCGGGCCACAGGTCTGCTGCCGCACTGCTCTTTCTGTGTAGTCATTTGCTTTGTCTTGTTCTATTTCCAGTTATGGGTAAACAGGGAGAGGGTAAAATAATTTTATTTTCTCCTGCTGAGAGGGATGTTAAGAGGGGCCAGAGAGTCTGTCTCCTTATCTAATAACCCTGCCACAACCTTGCCAACACAGGAGAATCCTGGCAATGAGCAAGGAGGGAGTCACAGAGCCATTTAGAATCCAAGCTTGGCTCAGACAGTGAAATCCACACTGCTACTGGAAGTAGACTGATGCTGGTAGCTACAAGTCTCCCTCCACTTCCTCAGAGGAGGCAGATACGATGCATCTGGCAGCATCTGGCAAGCGTTTGCGTGTCTTTTGATATCCAATTGTTAAACATAGTTTAAATCACAGTGCTGTGCTCTGATAGACAAGACACTACACGCTATGAAATCTGATTCATTTACAGACATTAAAATATCTCCCCAGGGACACATTCCAACCCCAAATAAAATATAAAGGGATGCTTGCTAGAGGAGGAGTGGAAAATGGAGGGTGGTAAATATTTTCCTTGTTTGCTTATTGCTGTGGATAAAGTGTTTTGCACAGATTACTGTACCAGAGTAATCTTGTACAGCTATGCTAGAAGTTCTGTGAAGCTGCACAGCAATACTTTAAACTAATTCTAATTTTAACTTCCATAGTCACAATAGCAAAGCTAACATGCTGATGTTAAGCAGATATACTCTTTACCATTAACGCCAACTTACAGTAGTTTAGTGTATTTACATGCTAACATTTGCTAATAACTGTAGTAAATAAACACAAGGTAGAGCTGAGGCTGATGGGAATGTCTTTAGTTTTGCATGTGTTCAATCATAAACCAAAAATGTACATTTGTTGACACAATGATGGCCCTAGTGAAAAAAGTCAGGGGATCACCAAAGTTATTATGATTTATTCTGAGGGGAACATGAATGCTTGCATTACATCTCATGGTAGGCTAATGCAACCAATAGTTGTCGAGACAATTCCCTCCAAGCAACAAATGTCAACAAAATCAGGTGATCATCAAAGTCATTAGGATTCATCATCTGGGAACCATGTATGTCTGCTTTCACGATTAAGTGAAAACTCGGGTGACCTGAAAACACTGGAGGAAAAATCAAGAGGTCCCAAAAGTGAGTTCATCATCTATTCAATGGTTGTCAAGACTCAAAAATCTTAGCATGTAAACCTCATGGAGCTTATAGAGAAAAAGTCAGTATATCACCAAAGTTAGCATGATTCACCATCTCAGCACCATAAACCTTTGCACAAAATCCCCTGGCAGTCCATCAAATAGTTAATTCAGTCTGGACCAAAGTGGTAGAACAAATTTACCGACAGACAGACCAACCAACAGATCAACATTGTCATCCCCTGACGCTCACCCGACCAGACCACTCTAAGCTCCCACCATTGACCCTATTACACAATTGCTGTAACTATGATGGGAAAAGAACTGCTGGGCAGGTGATGTAAGAAGAAGGAAGGTGGAAAAGTAAAGAGGAACTGGATGACACTGGGATTTGCTCAGTGATTAAAGATGTTTTTTCTTTAAAGACAAAAGGTTCCACCTCAAAACAAATTATTTAAGCTCAAAACTTTTCTAAAGAGAAGATCTGAGGATCCTTCACCTTATTTTGTAGAGAAGCCATCACAGCAGGTGACAGAATGATTGGTGATTGAGACCTACTTAATGTATTGGCAGCTCTCAGGACAGCCTGGGAGACAGTGTCCCCTGGTGTCTATAATGTCTCATCTATACTAGATCTTCAGCCTAAACACAGTAATTTTGCTTCCCAAACAAACCTCATAAACATATTATTTAAAAGTCATATTTATCCCAGTGGCCACCAGTCAATATTTAACGAACGTTTTATAAGAACCCCCCTGTCATAATGTGCTACACTAGTGTTGGATGTTGCATGTGTCTTCAATCCAAACATCATGGAGCAATTAGATTTTTTTGTTCAGTGTTAAGTTGGACCAGGAAAATTGGACCTTTTTGTTGGCAAGAGAGAGCACTTTCAGCACCAGAAACCATTCTGGCAGCAAGGAAGAGGTAATAAACATCCATCATAAGTGTGGGCAAAGAGGGTGTTCACTCCCTTATCTCAAAACTGAAATCATTACGCCAGTTCTATTTAAAAAGATTAGGCATGAGTGAGATGCAAGTGATGACATTTTTGGCAACTGACTCAAGACAAGCAGAATCACAGCTTGTAAAAATAATAAAATAATAATAACTGTGACCTGTATGGTTCAAATGTATTGTCTGAACAAAGTGAAGCCACTTATTCATCTCTGAATGAATTTTTTCACAATCTTGTCACAGCACACCTGTTGCCCAACAGGGTTCTGGGCATTCGGTGCCTTTGTGGTTGGAGGAGCAGGCCAAGCCCTGGGCATTACAAACTGCTGACTAAACACAATCTTTGTTGCAGGGTGGGTGCATGTGACATCACGTCATCCCCTGGGGCTGTGTGGGATCTAGGGCAGGCTCAAGCTCTTTGTGTGTCCAGAGCCAGAGCACCCTATACACGTGTCCTGGATCATCCTGCCATGTCACCTCTTTTGTCCACAGGTCTGGACGCACTACCCTGGCATTCTTACCCCATGAGGTAGTGTGGGAGAAACATTCTCCGCTTGTCATGGTCCAGAGGTTACCTCAAGTACATTTGATTTGAGACACATGAGACTTGGGAGAAAACTGCAGTAGATTGGAACAAACCAAACTGCTAAACATACCTACGGTATATCCCTGGTGACTTATTTGATTTATTTAGAAGCCACGGCACTTACCATGCATAAATACACAAAACCGCAACTTTTTAGGTTTCTATGGTTTGGTTTATCCGAAAACTGAAAGAATGATGCCATATACTAACATTCTAATACTATACTGATTTTGTACTTACCTTTGTATTAACCATTGAGCATTATGTGTCCTAATCTTTATGGGGCATTCCTGCCATCTTCTTCCACTCAATAAGTCCTCCTTCTTACATATTCTTTTTGTCTGATGTCAGTATTACTACATTTTCCAATCCAAGAAGTGAAAAGACATTAACCCTCATATTAGATCTATGTGAATAACATTGAGTTCATTGAATGACGCAGAACAAGGAGACCACAGTCAGCTTGCCCTATTAGTGGTGGGCAGGAATGTAATAAGTGGGACCATAATGTCTGGCACAGGTTCCCTCTGATGCAACCCGTAGTTCTCCAGGCGCAACAGCACCTAGATAGATCTTCAGAGAAAAGAAAAACTGCCACATCCCTTGCAGTCAGACGTATTCACGACACTCTCCTGACACCAATCTTTTCCACATGGATGGCCTATCGGTGTCCTCTTTTCCTCAATCTGTTATTTCCATAATCCGGTGGGTGCCATTGCCTAGGGTTAATGGATGAGCCTGAGTGTGTGAGATGGCAGGGCTTTGTAGCCCCTAACGAACAGTGTGCGGTCTGATGAATGACATTTGGGCTGCAACCACGTCACTTCTTCCATTAGCAAAGCCTGTCCCAACTCCGCCGTATTGAACCATGGCTTTCAGCTATTAGCCTGATGCATGACACAGTCAATTCCAGTTACGCTTTAATAAGTGAATATTTATCTTCGCCCACCCTCAAAGAAAAAAGGAACAGGCTATAAAAAATGAAGAAAGAAGAACCAGAATTGTATTGTAGAATTCTTATCTCTTTTCCTATATGCATGCATGTGTGTGTATCTTTCTTTTGGTCTAGCTTACTTTTTTCAAGCCTTTATTATATAGGACAGACAGGAATTGGGGTGTGTGAGAGAGAGGGGGAGACATGGAGCAAAGGGCCACAGGTCAGAGTCAAACCTGCGGCCGCTGCCTCGAGGACCTTCAGCCTCTTCACATGGGGCGACTGCTCTAACCACTCAGCCACCGGCCGCCCCTTTACTTTTCATCTTTGCTGGAGTTCGATTTATTCATCACCAGCAAAAAACCTGGTGAGCTCATGCAAGGCTCTGAGCTCAGTATACAGTCCTAAGCTGTTTTCACATATGAACCCTGGAATTTGTCAGGAGAAACAAGGCCCAGAGATAGGATTTTCTCTCTCACACATGAAGCATAAGACCGGTGATTCTTGGTCTCAGGTACATTCTTACTTACTAGAAATACTCCACATGGGTTGCCTGGGTTGAGCGTACAGGGGGGAGGAAATCACGCAAACTAAAGCACACCAATGGAGCCTGTTCTTGATTTGGTAACAAACAACAGAGTCTCTTGCCATTCTTTGAATATGTCTGATGGTTTTGGTGTCGGCCTTTACGGCCAGAAGTTCCTGAATCTGGTCGTTAGACATTTTTGTTGTTGTCTTTGTGTAAATCACCATTCTTCTTTACAGTCAGACCTTTGTTCTGCACCACAGTTGGACGGCGCATAATATAAACGTCATCAAGACACCTCACTCAACAATAAGAGGCTGTATTCACACATAAGCCCACCCGGAGATTACCTGGTGTTTGTACTAGTGGGCAGGCGGGATAAATAAGTTAATGATAGGTTTGATGTCCGGTCCGACTGAATCGGACATTCACACATACTGCCCCGCTGGTTAATGTCCAGATAATTTCCTTCTCTCACTAATGACTTGTGAGTATGTCTTATATTTCATATTATAAAAAATGTGTGTGTGTGTGTGTTTGAGATAAAGAGAGAGAGGTGTTGATCTGTGTGACCAAGTAGAGTTGAGTGCCACTCTGACAGGCTATTAGTCATAAGGCTTTAGCCACTCAGCCCCTATAACTAAAGTAATCCATACCATCAGATGGCTACTCTACACGTTTCAATACAGACACTATACACAGACACATTAACACATGTGCACATCATCATAGTCAGTGGAAAATATCACTTCACATGGCATTTGACTTACAACAAGGTCAATCGAGGCTGACAGGTAAAAATCTAAGTGGATGATTAATTGATCAGTGAAGATATCAATCATTGTAAGTCTGAGTGTCAAACAGGCCACAATCCTGTCACCTCTTCAGTTTTAGGACACGCCCCAAGTTCACCTCAATTTCAGAAAGCCAAGGAGATACATTTAACAGATATGTGATATCGCTGGTGTATATGAGTCATGTCAACATAAACATACTCAAGCAGAATTATGCACATATTCACAAGAAACAGTGAATGCTATTTAAAGAGAGATTATCACAGGATGTTGTGGAACTCTCAGAGTTGCTTGGAAACTGAGAGCCAATCATTTTCTTCTTCATTGAGCCACGGGGGACTAGTTTGGAGTTAATTGCAGTGAATCCAATTTTTTAATTAAAATGAACATCATGACGATCTGACTGGATTGGGATTTGTTATTGCCATTTCTTTCTCTCTCCCCGTCTCATTTTCTCTCCCCTGCAGGACAGCTTGAAAGAGTCCTGTTGTTTTATTTTAATTGGGGCAGTGATGTAATTGGCCTACTCCATGCTGGTCTGTTCAATTTAGATCCTGGCATGTGTGTGTGTGTGTGTGTGTGTGTGTGTGTGTGTGTGTGTGTGTGTGTGTGTGTGTGTGTGTGTGTGTGTGTTTGTGTGTGTGTGTGTGTGTGTGTGTGTGTGTGTGTGTGTGCGTGTAAAGACATGAACGAAAATAAGAGGAAGAGAAAGACAAAGTGAAGTGTGTACAGTATATACAATGAAACAAATAGATCTTGCCTGTAGTGAGATCTCTCTCCGCTCATAAAGGTCAACATGACAAAATGGCATCACAATGAACATAACTCAAACAAGACATGAAATGAAAGAAACAAAATTATCTAAAATGTCAATTAAAGGGAAAGTTCAGCAGACAGTATTTTATTCCTTACGTGGTGTCACCACAGTCATGTAATCCCACTCTGGTAACTTTTTTAACACCCTGTGAACACACTTCACCTAGGAAATATTTCTATGCAAATATCCTGACAGGGAACACAAAGCAAAGGGATGGGGCTCGGTGTTACATGGAAGGGGATGAAGTGTACTTGGAGAAAAAAAATGCAAGCACCAAGTGAAATCTGAAACACACTTTGGAAAATCGATTCTTCCTGCGCTCTCTCGAGGTGCGTACCTTGCAGAGGTGGCTTAGTGATAAATATTCATGTATTTTTGCCCCTCAAAATGACTGCTCAAAAATCACAGTTCAGGAGAGGAGAGGGATGAGAACTTTAAAAACAGAGACAACAGCCCAATCATTTCAGAGCTGCCTTCTCTCTCTTCAATTAGATAAAGTGTGGAGGAGACATAATAGTGACAATGTGACATTTATCGGTCAACCTTCTCAGTGACAGTCCCCTGATTTGTGAATTATGTGCAGGCAGAGATAGCATAGCTTTGAGCACAGACTCCCACTCGTCTAATAATATCTCTGTAATTAGCATATGCTGTGATTATAAAGGTCACTTACTTGGCCTAACGGAACATCATATGAAGTGTACCAGGGGAGGCTTGTTTAACAGTCTTTTTCCATCCCTTTTAATCTGCATTCAACTATGAAACATGTCATATTGCCTTGTGTCGAGCCAGTGAATGTAGTGTAAGACACACTGCTAACCCAGAGGAGATGTGCTTTGCAATTTTTTTGCACTTTTAATCACATTAAATAAGGGTATGGTAAACTTACACTGATTTGTACCATGTGATGGCTGTTATTAGACTTTTTTGCCACTTCTAAATATGATTAGAAATAAAATAGAATAGAATATAAATACTTTATCGATCCCAAGCTGGGAAATTGCATCTATTAATTTAAGGCATTTTAAATGACTTGGTTACCTCTTGGTAACCTCTTGGGTTGTGTCCAAAATCACTCCTTATTTACTATACAGTGCACTTAGTGCATTTTACGAATGTGTAAATATATTCATTGTATGTTTGCTTTTGATTACTATATCTAAAGTAGTGAATGCGTAAACGAGTAATTTCAGACAGCCTTCATACCCTGCTTCATATATTCCATAATCATGCATCTACTCAATTCAATTGAGCATTGACATTTTGCATCTACTGATACTATACTTATCACTCATACTGTAAATTACAATTACAAGTAGGCTAGCATTCACCTTTTTAAATACATAATGTTTAGGTCAGGATGTCGCACTAAATATGATGGAATACATACATAATATGAAGTGTATTGTGCACATGAATAATATCACATTAAGAACACATATTGGCTTAAGCAGTAGCTGAAATAAAATGACTTGATTGCTTTCAGTGGATATTCATGTTCCGACAATTACACATGTGCAAGCCTATATAAGGAGAATGTTAAATATTTTTTTCTTTTCTTTCCAAGCCGATGCAGCAAAGATCAAACAGAAAAGGATGAGACGGTTTGCATAAAGCTAATGCTGTTTACAGATCAGTAAAGCTGGCTGCTGTGAACACATTTACAGCACCGTCTGCCTATAGATGGTGCTCTGCTTGAGCTTGTGGGCTATTTTAAATCTCCTCTTGCAAATACACAAACAGAGAGGGAAGCCCCCTTGGGAGACCATTGTAAACAAGTGGGTATGATGCACTGAGTACAATCCCACTTTTTGTTTTATAGAAAATATGCTTCTTTCATCTGAGACAAACAAGTAGATAAACCAGCGCCTACACTCACACAGCCAGCGTTAATTACCACATTCATTTACAATGTTTAATCTGTGTGCGAACTGAAAATACAACAAACAAACAAAAGGAAGACCAGAATTTTCCTGTTGTTTTGTTTGTTTGTACGGGGGAACATTTAGTAGGGAATTCTTATCTGTGGAAAATTGGTCTGCACAACAATGTCCTGGTTTTGCCTCCTTCCATCAGTTCTACAGAAGATATTTATGGCTTAATGATCGAGGTTACATGCAATACAAGAATGTATTAAACAAAAAAAATCTGGGTTATGAACATAGAGTGAATAAAAGTTTTCTTTTGTTATATTTAGATTTTAGGTCAAGTAAAGCTGATGCCCAACATCTGATCAAACATTTAAATCTCTGTCCTGGTCAGCAGTCCATCTGAGACTTTAAGTAGAATATGACTGAATTATTACCCTAATTTAAAAAAAAAAAGGTTATCACATTGTCAATAGTACTTCGAGTCAATATGCAGCAGAAACAACCACAATTACAGCCAAATTAAAATAGAGGAACTGATGTTTTCATGTCAGGTTACTGTAAGGTCCCACTATTACCTTCAAGCCTATCAAGCCTTGTCACCTGAGCTCTTTCCATTTATTATCAAGCACACAGCACATTTGAACCTGAGGGAAATATGATGCCTGACAACTTCTGTGTACAGCCAGAAAAAAAAGTAGCTGAAGTTTCACAATTATTGGTGACCCGGCGAAAATGAAAAATATAAATAAATAAGTCAAAATCTCTCCTACATATCAACACGCAACCCTACACCTGCTAGACGTTATAGATCACTCTGCGGTTGCGGTCAACAGGGTGACTCAAGGTATGGGAGGGGTCTGACCATCACAATGAAAATATTCAGTGATTTCTAATATTTTGACATGGAAAGTCAGCGTTAGCTCTCGGTTAAGTCCTTGGTGTAAATTAATTGTTAGTTTTACTGATTTGATTGTGTTAAACTCTGGACACGAAAAAGGTTTTTCACATATGCAAAAAATATATTTTTTCTTACAGAGGGTGCATTTCTTTCAATTGCATGGGGAGGACATTATTCTGTGATATTTGTAATTGTTCAACCATTTTATTGAATGGTGCCTTAATTAAAGTTAACTTATAATCAGAAGTCTGAGAGAAGAGGGGTTCACACAGAGATACTGTGTGGGGAAAATTAAACAGGATGCTTTAAGAGAAAGGTCTCTACTTTCTCAACAGTTGTTTCCCTTTTGATGTGACTTAAATGGTGCTATTTTAAAAGTCTCATAATTAAACTGACAGAACTCACATAGTTACATTTGAATCCTACATGCGGTTCCAAAACAGAGACATGTGATAAAGGGTATTTTTACTACTGCTATGACAGGGCCATGGACACACAGGTTTGTTGTCTCTATTCTCAAGCTTTGATCAAACTGCTGTTAGAGAAGATGAAAAGGTTCAGAAAGAGCACATCTGGAGGGAAGTCCCCTTTACCCAGTACAAAGAGACCGGAAGAAGGAAAAGAAAGCAGAGGACTCGAGACATAAATGACACAACATTTCAATCAAACTCACTTGAAACACAACAGAGCAGCGGGACAGATACTATACTGCCCCAGAAGTGTCTCTTTTGTTTGAGTGATTGTTGATAATTTACAAAAAAGTGGATACATTAGGACACTGTCCATTAATAGGAAGGTTATAAGTTAAAGCTTCAATGTCAACAAGTTTTCCTCACAAATTGTCCTCTAGCAACAAACACACTGAAAACCTGGTGGGCTGCAATACTCCTACAATCTTAATTATTGTTATCATTGTATTTATTTATTAATACTGCTAACAAGAAAAAAGGAAATTTGACAACGTTTAACATGGCCACCCAACATCAAAGCAGAAAATAGAGGAAAAATTAGAAGAAGCACAATATGTCCCCTTTAAGATTGTTATACCACTACCAGCACCAGCACCTTGACAGATATTACATATAGTCTTATATTAGAGTAAGTATTCATTAATCCAAAAAAACGTTGGGTGATATTTGTGCATGAGAACTTGATAGCAGAACCCTCATGGACGAGGATATGCAGCTTAACCCACAGTGTCTTTAATAACCTCTTCATTAGAATTGAGGCATGAGAAAGTGTACTTGCAGCTGCACGCACGCAGGCATACACTCACACAGGGTTTCATTATCATAACTTACCCCCTCCTGCGTTAGCTTAGACAAGAAGAAGAGAATTTCCGACACATCTGACAACTACACTCTGAATTTAACAAATATTAGAGATGACCTCCAGCCCGTCTTCCTCAATACGAAACACATTTCCCTGATTTTAAAAGAAGAATCTTTCTTTTGTAGTTATCAAGACAAAAGGAAACAGTCTCCACCCCAAGTTGCAATGTGCAGCTCTCCCCCTTGTTCACCCACACTTGAATAGCAATTAAATTAATTCTATATTTTTTTTCCACATTTGGTCTTATGGGCCTTTTGTGTTACAGGGGATGGGGAGAGGAGTGACACATCTAATCTAGCACAGTGCATCTGGTGGAAGACTTATGAAATGAGAGGAAGTTGGATCTTTATCAGTGTGGAATTAGTGCTTCTCCGTTCTTCGTCCAGGAAGTGTGTGTAGTGATTCCATTATAGAGAGGGAGCCTTCAAAGAGGCAAGCACAGCCAGAGGACACCTTGGGAGGAAAGAGAGGACCATGTTGAGGAACAGGATGGAACCTTGCTGAACCAGCACTCTGCAGTGAGAGATCACAATCAGGCATTTACACAGGGCCTGCACAATTACCTCCCAAATAAAGGTCATTTTTACATCACTCCAACAGTTGCATGGCAGGGAAAATGGATTATAGTTATTCTTAAAGTAGATTGTGTAGAAGTGTAATGTATTAAGCTCTACCTATGGATTTATAAGCAGAACCCGACCTGTATGGAACGGAGTAGAAAACATGTATTCAGGTAGGCAGTACGCATCAGTGGTACTTGGTAATGGTGTATTGCTCAAACTTTCATGGCCATGTACCATTACTACTAAAAATTATGAATATCCTCATCAATAATTACCAAAATATACAGTATAATACATATTTATGCTTCATGTGTCTAATATTTGGATAGTTAATAATATATATTTGTAACTAGGGCTAGTACGACTATTCTTCTATTGATTAATCTATCAACTATTTTATCATTTAATCAATAAATCTTCACGATTAATTTTCCTCCAAAAATTCAATCGATTGTTTCATTTAGGCTTTGTTCATTCTATTTTGACAAACTGTACGTCATTGTATACAAAAGACAAAGAAATAGGCTAAAATAACAAAAAGAGGGCTTATTTCTTCATTATTGGTGAACCAAACTTGTTCTACCTCCACACTAACTCTCTTCTTTAACAATTTAAAGTTTATTTGAGTAATTTATTTAGTTACCTTTCCAAATCCACATGAACCATTCTTCACATTAGCATAAATTAGATCCACAGAATGTATTTACAAAGAAAAGACGTCACTTTTAAAGCCGGTTCCTGTTACTACCGATACTTACTTCAAAACACTCTGTCAGCTATGTGATTTACGACCACACCAGTACCAGCAACATAATGTTCACTTCACCTCTCCCTCCTCTGCTCTGCTCTTTCTGTGTGTGCAGCGCGATGAACTCACACACTGTAGTGCCGCAGCTTCTGTAGTACAGTATAGCAGCTGTTGATTCTAATGGACCAGCTCTGCTGCTCTATGTTGGGCATGCAGGCAGACGTGTGACAGGGCCTGTACGTGTGGATTTTGACACTCAATAAAACACGAGAGCAGAGGACATTAATGCTCATGCGAAATCTCAACAACGGCCTCATCAGCACCACTGCTGCAGAATTAATATAAGACTTTTGGTTTCCAGGCTTAATAACTTTTCAGGGGCAAACCCTATACCAAGTGCACAAAGTCATCCTTCTGGACTTTAGGGGGGCTGACTCTGATTTGGATTTGATTCAGGGATGCATATGCTGCCAGGTGCAAACAAAGGCCTATTGAATCTCATCACACCCACAGAACACTTCAAGTGAAGTATGAAGTATAAATGAGGGCAAAGACAGACTACACCGGGATCTCCGCAGAGCACATGCATGCAAAGACTCTGCTACTTCATCAAGAAAATGACTTGATGAACACACATAGTAGAGTGCAGGGAAATGGCATGCTTACAAGCCTGTGTTAATGGTTGATATCATGCAAGGGGGTTTTAGAATGAAAACATTTGATGTAGTTTTAGGCAGATCTCGTATTGTTTTGACCTCAAGAACCTCGTCATTTTAGTCAAGGCTTCAGTTTCTAGAGAGTAGACCAATAGGTTTTATGTATAATGTTCCTTTGACAGGGACATCATTGGTCAAACACATCTGCACCATTAGTGGTGCATTATCCTGATGCTTTCACAGCCACCACATTTTGTGTCTATTGCTGAACAAGTTACCAGGTTCACACCTGGGGCCGGGAGTCTATTGAAGTGGACCCACAGGGGCTCTGAAGTTACTGAGGACTGGCATTGTGGTTTAAATGATCTGGCCCTGCGGAAATGTAGAATTTTACTCATGGCAGTAATTGTACCTCACAGCTGGAATGAGAGCAGAGAGAGAAGAGTGCATAAAAGGGAAGAGGGAAGAACATTTTATTGCTTGTCCAGGTTATAGAGGAGCCAATGACAAGAGTAATACATCTATCTTTGAACGTCTATATCTCTCAATACATCCGTTTGTTACTATTTTATTATTCTTTAGTTATTTTCAGATTTAGAAATTCAGTGATACTCTTAATTAAGATTCAAGCATTATAGTTTCTAATTCTTTTTTGATTTTAAATGGCCAGGACTGTAACTAAATCAGGGTATGCATTGGGGCTGTCATCTTTGTTAGTTTAATTTGTCATTTGGTTGTGCATCATGTTGCAGCAACAAACAGTTACAAAACGCACTGCTCTGAGGGCTGTTGCACGAAACCTAGATAAGGGATTAAGGGGAATAAGGGATTATATATATATATATATATATATATATATATATATATATATATATAGAGAGAGAGAGAGAGAGAGAGAGAGAGAGAGAGTGAGAAAGAGCGAGAGAGAGAGAGAGACAGAGAGAGAGAGAGAGAGAGAGAGAGACAGACAGACAGACAGACACAGAGAATAACATTAAATTGCACTGCTCTTTTCAGGTGTTCACCTGTTCATTTCTGAAAATGACATGACACAAATGACAGATGTATATTTTTGAACACTTGCGCACTTTCAGTTGGTCCGATATTGCCTGTCAACCCCTTTTCTCGTTGTTCAATACTAGCGGTCAAATTTAGTTTTTTACTAACGACATGCTTCACTTCCTCATAATTTTCCATTTGTTCTTGCAGTTCAGACGCAGAGAAGATCGCTGCACGCATTTTTTTCTGTTTCTTTATCAGTGAGTCTGTGGTCGATCTCGGGGTCTCCCTTTGAAATCTGTGAACACACACTCAACAGAATTACTTACACCTGGCTTGACACTGCCACTGCTTCTCATTCTGGCTTGGCGTACATGCAAACGATTAAGCCAGAATGATCAGACCAGACTAGTTCAAGGGTGGCTTTTTCATTTATCCAGGATGTCTCAATTCTGCCTTCGCGCAACATCCCCCTGAATTGTAATCTTGCCATGCTGTGCACAATGCTGAAACAAATAAGACAAAATTTGAGTTGACCCAACTGTCAATATTTTTTAGCTGAATACAGTTAGTTTTAGTTTTGGAATAAACTACATGGTTGCCAAAATTATTCGAAGTTGATTTGATCGATTCCCTGTCACACCTATGGTATTGCATGGAGGTAGCATCTGCAATGCATACCTATATTTGTAACCAATGGACATGATAACAATATGCAATTAATAAATACTGTTGTTATTTTTTGTGTTCAGAATTTGATAGGATGTCACCTTAGGCTATACCACTGCTGTACTTGTATACAAGTAACCTTCGTGTCAGAAGAGAAGGTTTAAACAATGTTTTCCTAGGGCTATAGGATTAAAAAATGAATAGGAAGTGTAAAGGGCCTTTGCTTTAATGACTTCAGCAAATCTGTGCCCACAGGACATCTCTAGTTTCACACACTGCTCTGGTTTGATCTTGGTCCAGTCTTCTTACAGTCTTTTCCACAGTTTGGTAACTGTAGTGACATTAGACATAACTTTGTTGCCAAGGATTTTCCAGAGATTCTCTATGGGGTTTAGATCTGGACTTCTATTAGTACATAGAGCACAGCAAGCTGTGTGCGCAACCTTATAATGAGTGTGTATGTGGAAGCGAGGGGTGGCGCTGAAAAGCGCCCTCAACCTCGTCCGAGACCTGTATATTCGCAAGACCGGCTTTCCTCCTTTCAGAAGTGGCTTGGCTCAGCTCGACAGAGACAGATGAGAGATAATGAGATGAGAGATAAGATAAATATTCCAATGCAGTCGTTGCTTTTAGTTAACTTAATTGCAGGAAATGCATTATAAGCTTCTTATTGATTACATAATTGTTATCATAGGATGAAAATAATGAATGAATAAAATCAATGGAAAGTGAATTAATTTCAATCTAGAGCGGAACATGTAGTTTATGTAGTGGAACTAATGTTGCCACTGTAACATTGGAACGCTGTTGCCTCAGTAACATTGTAACAAACATTGGAATGCAGAGCAGTTAATGTCTTGTTACTCTGGTTATGAAGATGCTTTATGCAGATTTGTTTAGATGTTTGTGCTGTCATTAAAGTAAGTATATAAAGGGATCAAGCTGACCCTCAATCATTTTACAGAGGGGCGGCGCCCTAGCGCCCTCTATGGGCCAGCCGCCACTGGTTTAAACTTTGTGAGAACTTCCTGCACTGCAACCGGCAATGGGAGAAAAACGAATCTTCTTATTGGGCGGCCATTCTGTAGGAGATCTAAAAACATTCAAATTAGATATTTGTTTCTGTATGCCCTAGAGTGGTTGTAAATAGGGGAGGTTTATGGTTGGTGCGGGGAGGACTGCAGCCCTCATGCCTATTTCATGCTGGGGCGTCTATGTGAACGTAGCAACCAACCAGGCCGAGATCTCCTTTTATATTTTAACCAACTTCACTGCAAAGGATGTGTTTTCTCTAAAACAGACCTATGTTAACAGGGCAAAATGCAGAACAAACACAGTGTTCATGCAGTTGTCCGTGTGTAAGATGGTAAATTAATTGTAGTGATATATTTACAGTACTGTCAGTAAGTATTATAAGATGTAGACATCAAAATCTAGAGTTTTCTTACTATTTGTCTTCTGGAGGAGAGTCTTCAGCCAATCAAATCCAAATAACAGAAAAAACTACATCTCATGTGAGCATTAAAGCCCCTAAACACCCTGTGTGGGTGTTTTCAGTTAACCCGTTTGATTTGACCTCATCTCAGGGCTGTGTCGGTGTGTATGTAATTGATTGACATCTTCCTGAGTCTCCTGTTAGCTTTGTTTCACCTGTTAAGACAGGACAAAGCACACTTTTATCATTCTTAGTGGTGACTGACATTTATGACCTCATAAATTCCCATCAAATTCTCATCAAAGCCCTGCCCTCCTTCAAGCCAAGCAGAGGTCTAATCAGCCAGAATAACTGAAAACACCTGTGTGGGTGTTTAGGGGCTTTAAAAAACAAATCACTTCAATAATACAGTTGTCATGTTGAGACCACTTGTGATTCATATGCTTAATATATCACAATATGAATAGTCACCTGGTCCAGGCAGGCAGGCATGAAGGAAAACATGGTGAATCTTAACTCGCCAAAATACCATAGTGTCCAAAACAAAAAACATAGCAAAAATCTGTATTCAGTAAACTCAGATGCTAACAAATGTCTTATCAAACTCTGTTTTCTAGACAAAAGGCTCCTCATTTGTTTTTGACTGTCACTGCTTGAAATTACAGACATTGGTGGTAGTTATTGTACAACAGGCACCATCAGAGGGGTGACTCCAGAAAAAATGATCTACTTGATCGTGTCAATTTAAAAATGTAAGTATACTTAACTATAACTATGATTCATATGATACCAAATCGTGAATTGTATTAGCTTTTATGATATTAAATATGCTAGATCTAATTAACATTTCATGTACAATGCTGCTCATCTCATTTTCAGGAAGTGGGTAGTGAACATGAATTAGGCTGCCACAAAAAACTGTAGTGTAGTGCCTTCTCAATTGACAATGGTGAACACATCTTTGATTATATTATTGTTTTTGGTTATATTAGTCTTAAATTACTTACTAAAGATTCAAAGATTTTAAAAGAAATGTAATGCCATAGAAGAGAGCAACACATGAAGCCATGCCCCCATTCCAGTGAAATAAACGGCCGGCTTTGACTGGTGGTCATACAAATCCCGCCATAATCTGTCCTGATTTTGCCTATTTTACGTAAACCAGTGTGGAAACCTCTTGCAATGACTAACGTTAGTCAGGCAGACAGCTATATTACGTCGTCGCCAAGCGCAGACCGGTATTTGTAAAAAAAAAAATCAAACAAGAGTTAGGGAATGTTTATCCATACAGTTTACATGAGGAGAAGTGGCCAGAGGTGACATACCAAGACATTTATGTTCCTACCTCATTGAATCACCAGGTAATGCAGACCTTTTTTTTGGGCTATGTGAAACAAAACAAACAGCCGAGGCTTTTGTCCACCTAAATGAGGTTGAAAATGTACTGTCTTTCTCTCTCTTACACACACAATCACTGCCATCTTTTTGACATGATTCTGTCATCTTTCTGCATACTATCAATAAATATGAAAAAATTACTTGTAATTCCTCAAATATAATCTGATTTATTTTTTTAAACTGAGTACTCACTTCTGTTTTTCGTATTAGCACCTTAAGAACACTGAGGTCTTCTCCTTTGTTTTCAATGGCGAGGGAGTGTAGCCTTTTACGTGACGTAGGGTTGCTGTCTTCTATCGTCCCATAGAAAAGAGGGCCCAACAGAAGAAGTCAGTAACCATGCAATTTGGTGCCTCACTGATGATTTATGTGGAAGAAAGTCAAGGTGTTGTCTGACTGGATAAGCACATATGCTTGCCTCTCAGGTATGGCAGGAACTGCTTGAGCGCTAGAGGCACAGTCCGTTAACCTGACTATCGCCAGATGACTTTCGTTTCGGCATGCTTTCGTCTTGATTCCGCCTAACTCCACTCAACCATCTGGGATCGCTCCATTGCAGAGGAATTTCAGGGCCCGCAAAAAATGGTCAGGCCAATCAGGAACGCTGGGCAGGGTTTTATAGATGTGACATGGCGGAGAAGCGGCTGTTTGTGACAACAATGGCCGCTCGTATCAAGGAAGCAGGCATCAACATCGGTGCTGCTATTTCATCCGTGTTGTCCAATCTTTCGAATATTTCTTCTTTAAAAGAACACCAGAGAACAGCTCTGAAGGCTTTGGTTGGTGGAAACAATGTTTTCGCCCATCGCTCTCATCAGCGCCACTGGTTGGTTTCAATGTGAGTGGTTGAAGTAGCACGTCAATAAATGACGGACAAGTGGTTTATCCAATCAAATGCAAGGATTTTTTATAAGGCCCAGCCTCCTAAAATAACTTTGTTATGGAGTAATCCCAGATGGATGAGTAAAGCAAGGCGGAATGAAATTCATCTGGCCAGAGTCAGGTTAACAGTCTGTAGCACATTGATGTGCTCGGCGAAGTCCTGAACAGACCACTGCACTTAAGCTGTCCTGTTCTGCCACACTGCGCCCCACTCTGAGAGGCAGGCATCTGTTGTAACAGTCCCTCTGTGAAATGGAATGGAGCCCACAGGCACACCTCTTAACAGATACAATCTCTCTCTCCATGGGGATGGGGGAAGAAGGCACTGCTGTGACACCCTGAGCTTCCTATACCCATGCCACTTGGCATCCAAGTGGAAGCTGTTCAGCCATACCAGGTTGCATGTGTGTTTGTCTCTCTATCTTTTTGCATCTTTGTTCATCTTTGGAGTCAGTTCTTGCATTATCAAGTGAGCACACTGGATTAATTTGGATTAATTATTTTTATTTCTAGCAGATTTCGGACAACTTGGACTGGATTACTTGGGCATTGAAAAGCTGAAACCAAGGTTGGAAAGCAATCTACCAGGGCTCTGATTACAGCAATAGGTTTGCTATCACCATGCCCTGCTCTGCTAATATCTCTTGGTTTCAGTGGCCCTGCTACCTCCACCACGCTTTGCTGACATCTCTACCCTTCTACAGACCTGCTGCCCTGCTGATGCAACCAGGCCCTGCTCTGCTCACATCCCCACCTCTCATCAGCCCTGCTGATACCACCAGGCCCTGCTCTGCTAACATCTCCACTCTTCAAAAACCCAGCTAGTACCACCAGGCCCACCAGGCCCTGTTCTGCTATCATAGCCACTTTTCAAACTGCCCTTATTACATCTCCAGGCCCTGCTAACATCAACAGCCCTGCTAACATCTCCAGGCATTAACTGCCGGCTACTCTTCGTAGGCTCGGTAGCATAATCTCACCATGGCACTTCTACTGTTTGCATTCCTGCTCTTGTTTTGTTTAGCTGTCGGTGAACATGAAGGAAATGCGGAAAATGTGCATAGTATGAACAGTGTATCCTTACAAAAAGTCAATTTGTTTGATAAATCAAAGGTGACAAACGCACATTAGCTAATAGGCTTTCAGGAGTGTATAGTATCTTGTATTTGCTCTACCTTTCAGCATGCACATTTTAAGTACCTTTTAAGCCTCCTTCTGTTAAACGATTATTGTATTCCATCAGAAATCTCTTGGCCTGTTTTCAGAGATCTGATATTACAAAAAAACACACATAGCTGTCATTACAGACACACACTTAAGTCTATCATCACACTTATGTTGCTAATATCTGGACATTGTAGTCCAACCCAGGGCCTCTCTCTACCACACTGTGTCTACAGACACCCACTGACTTTTTAAACAGAACTGATATTGGTTTTATGCATATTTGATTCCTTTTGCCAGAATTGGATATGGTTAAAATATGGGAAAAATCAACAAATGTTGATGTTATAGTTGTATCAGAGACAAGGTTGAGTAATTTTTTTCTGGATAATCATGTTCATTTGAATGGGTATAACATCTTGGAGGAATGGCGATTTATACAAAGAAAACATTTTATTCATCAGTTCTAATTTCAAAATCCGTCCCTAAACGATATGAATTACTCGTGTTAAAGGTTGAATTTACTAAAGGTTGTGCTATGACAATAGTAGGATGTTACCGTCCTCCATCAGCATCAAAAGATACATTGTCCTCATTGTCAGAGTCTTTAGCTAATGCTGTGTTTCCAATACATAGACCAATGTGAGGAGCTGCACCCCAGATTGATTCCAGGTTGTTGTTTTTTTCAATGTGATTTTGAAATATAGATAAAGAGAGGGGGGCTGGAAAGCTCCAAGGAGGATCCAATGGGGTTGTGGCTGTATTGGGGTCTAAGAGGAGTCATGAAGTCATGAGAGTTATTCATAACTCTGCCAAACCAGTTGCTGCGGACCTCTAAAGTCAGTCTGAGTGAGAGCAATCCCCCCTGAGCAAGGGGTCATCCAAGGTCCCACGTGACTTTGTTAATATAAATACTCGACCAGTGTATGGGCGAGATGGAAGATATTCAGTGTTAGGCACTGCCTCTGGCAGTCAGGAAGAATGAAATAGAACTATATCTGCAAAAGGCCACTTTATGATACATAATAAAACAAAGGGCTCTCTCTTCATAAAGATGTGCTTGTCTACTTGCCTAACTATCTTACAGTCATTCTGGTCTGTATGCGGGTCATTTGATTTGATATTTTGGAAAACATTCTGTACATAATCTCCAACAGGGACCCACTTTAACAGAACTCTCCTTGCAAGTATTCAGATTTCAGTTTAGTCAAGAACTACCAATCCATTAGATTTAATGTGGGTTATTAAGATGAAAACATTAAAAAACTTAGAGGGAATTAAAAGAACCATCAAATAAAATAGATTTCAGAGATATGGCCAAAACGAAGCATTTTAACAATCAATAGAAAAGATTTCAGTGAAACTAATGTATCATTGCCAGAAAACCATGATTTTATTACAGTTTTACTTTGATACTGCTTCATTTCTGATTTGTGATGAGCTATCATTATTATGGTCTGATAAGATTTCTTAGAAACCATTCAATAGATGAGCATATATAAGAGAGGAATATCAGACGCTGTTTCAGCACTATTATTCATTTAGAGTGGAAATGGAGACATATCAGAATTGAAGTGATTATGCCCACTGGAACCCAATAATTATGAAAGAAGAATTTTTATGTGTACAGTTTAAACAGTTGAGAATGAAATAGTTTCTCACCATGCTCTCGTTAACCTAAAAGTACTGTAATTGTGGGGACAACCTAGACAAAGTAGGCCCCCTCCCATTCAAAAAGATAATGGCAGCTCACTGTAATAGTGGCAATAAAAGTCTGGCTGCGTCTTCACAAGGATGAGAGAGAGCCACTGAGGGAGAGAACAAGTGTGTGAAGACAGATGATTGACCGTCAATACTGCAACAGGATGAGGGAGTGTGTTTATTGATGGAGGATGGAGAAGTTTTCTCTGCAGGAGCCACATGACCCTCCTACGCCCATTGCATCCACACAGGAGCACAGCACACGTTTGCATTCAATGCAGAATAAAAGACAGACATTAAAAGATCTCTACACAAAGGCGCATGTATAGATATGCATACATATGTGTATACACACAAACTGACAAACACAATTTCCATATTTACTGTTGGGAAAGAAAAGGAAAAGGAGGGGAGGGCAAAAAAAACCTCATAAATAAATGACAATGAACAGCTTGCCCTGGAAATAGAAGCATCATTTTGTTTGTATTATATTCAGGCGGGTAAAATTTAATCTCCCTTTTAATACCCTCTATTGTATAAACAGGAGAGAGGTTGCTGAAATATAAACATTAGGAATGTAACCTTATGAAAATCAATTTGCCATTGAAAAATATTATCTCTGCCTGGTTGTTTATTAATGCAACTTCAGGCATGTTGACACTATCAATACGAAAATCCCCTTATTTTATTTTTATGTTGTATTGGAGAGATTTTATAAGAACAGACTGTGGCAAAATGCACTATGAAGTTTGTTAAAATAAAACATTTGCAGTATTGTTTTGAATAAGATCGTGATCACAATGCATTAATAAAAGGTCCTTATCATGGCCAGAAACAGTTGCAGAGAAAAAAAAATGAGAAAGGTATCCTTAATATTTCTTACTGCTGAAAATTGATAAGTCTGGTTGAATGGATAGATTAAAAAAAGCATGAGCTTGTTTATATACTCGATTAGTAGGGTGTATGAGATGTTATATTGTGCCATACCAAAAAACCCATTAACAATATAATAACATTAATGATATATGATCCAGGGGGACCGCACAGCATGTATTATGATTTAAAGCATCACACATGGTGCCAGAAATTTGAAGTGAAAGTTGAGTGACAGCAACCTCTGTTTTTTTTTTTCGTTTGTTTGTTTTTTGTTGTTAAGAACTAGATCTGAACTGCTGTTATATCATACTGTAAATGGTTGAGCCACAGAAACTAAACAATTCTGCCAGCAGACTAATCACTTGGGCTGGTAAACCAATCCTCCACAGACATGCACCGCAAGTATGAAAGTGTGTCTGCAGCCCCGATTATTTATTCATTTTGTTTGATTCAGGATGATGTTCCTCCCTTGGATTACCGTTTTTCCTATCTGGCAAGAGCATTGGCACTATGCCCTCTGTTTAAGATATCAAAGATTTTGTGGCATCTCGTTGCCTTGTGTTGGCTCGCTTGGGGAGTTTCACTAAACATGAAATGGATAAAGCCACACTGAGGAATGAAAAGAGAGAGAGAGAGTGAGTGAGTGAGTGAGTGAGTGAGTGAGTGAGTGAGTGAGTGAGTGAGAGGGAGAGAGAGAGAGAGAGAGAGAGAGAGAGAGAGAGAGAGAGAGAGAGAGAGAGAGAGAGAGAGAGAGAGAGAGAGAGAGGGAGAGAGAGAGAAGGTTTGTAACGGGTTCCTCTGTTTCAGGGAGAGAAGTGCTGTTGTTGCCTCCGGAAGCTGCTGCCTTCCCTGGGAGACAACTGCATGGTGATCTCAGGAGAGCAAGTATGTGGGAACGGTGGCTTTAAAATATCACTGGAGAGGACTGATTGGGACTGTATGTTTCTGCAAACTGTTTATATTGTATACGCCAAATTAATTCATTTTCCAGCTTTGGTTTCATCTAAACATTACGAGGTGGATTACAACCAGAGGAGCTAAAATTAAGAAAACACATGCCATTAATTATGAAGGGCCTTTTGGACTTTATTCTACCCTTAATTTTAGCAAGGGAGTTGAACATAAAGGAGAGATACCTTTGCAAGTAGAGTACATTGCTCATATACAGAGTTTTTAGTGGATCAGGCATATTTTCAGGGTGCAATGGCAGCTCCCCAAGAGGTTAGCGTAGATGCTGCAGTAGCATCAGTTTTATCAGAATTGGAGAGCATTTCTTCATTAAGAGGAAGGAGTGGCCCTGAAGGCTTTTGATGATGGAAAAATATGTTTTCCCTCTTCTCCCGATTTACTTTGGCGAGACTTTGATAGACAGATGGTTCAACCAATCATCTGCCAGGTATGTTCAAAAAGTGTCTGCCCTTTCAAATCAGTTCCTAATCTGTGTAACAAACCATATGATGAGTAAGGTTATTCAATTACAGTTACAAGTTAAAGTTTTGTTTTTCTTTAAAAAAAGGGAAAAAGGTAAGCAAAACTTGATTCAGTGTCATTGAAACTTGCAAGTGCAAAGAAGTGTGAATCAAATGACTGACACAGATCAAGTACTCAACCCCTCCATTAATATTCTCTTAACACCACACTGCAAATGAAACCAGGTGCTCTTATTTGGAGGAACATGGGCATTAGTGGCACACGGCCATCTGTGTCAAGCTCTTTTCTAAGGAATACACCAATCACAACAACAAGATATGTATCCTCAACACGGAACCAATATAAAATCACCTCTGCATAATGGGCTGGGATAACAGGAGGAGACACTGGGGCTAACACCACACTAGGTTTCTGATTTCCTGTCTAAATCGGCATAAAGCATCTTGCCTTCAGATGGATTACCTGTCAGTGCATTAAGTACAACTTAGACCACATCTGAAGCCACAAGAGACACCAGCTTGTCTTCCAGAGGCGCTTTAACCATGGTCTCTTCAAAACCACAGGGCTTTTACATCTGCCTGTTAAAAGCTTTGAGGGAGGCATCCAGTCAAAGTCAGAGCTTGGTAGAAGCTTCTGCCAAGGTGACTAAACGCATTCCGTCCAGGTCCGATTGTTCCTGATGGAACTATGGTCACTTCCCTCGTTTTCGCACTACCTACATTAACAGCTGAAATAAGAGTCACTTTTCTTCACCACCTGCTTCTATGTCTTAAAGACTGCCAGACAGACAGATGTGTGAGCAAGACAACATAAAGATTCAGAGAATAAATGAGAGAGCAAGACACTGCTTCAGACTATACAAGCCAGGCAGAGAATCAAACATACAGGAGGGGTATTTGATCAATGGCCTCGATTGAGAAGCAATGGATTTCGCATTATAACCACCCTGTTCATTATTGGCTGAGTTAGCGTCTGCTCGCTAACGCCCACTCTGTCCTTTCCTGTTGAGGAATAGTGATCAATTTGGAGGGATGCTTTCCTCTTTACATACACACACAGACACACTCAAGTAGACACACATAATATCATATCCCATCACTCGAGAAGCAAAAGAGTTAGTGTGGGCTGGAGAGATCTGGGCCAATAGAAAATCTCACTGCTTACATGAACAATAGCTCAATTAGAGAGGTCCGTTCATGTTATGATATTGCTTTTCTTATGCTAATCTCTACACTTAACTAAATGCTCTTCAGTATGGGGGTTTGTGCTCTCCTAAGTTAGCTCACCATTTCATTATGTAGTCACGTGTAAGCAGTGCTACACATTGACTGCCTTCGTAAATCACGTTCATGGGAGGAGGGATAAAAGTGCCTTGCTGATATGTAAGTGGATTTCGGGAGTCGTTTTCCTATCCTTGTATTGATAAAAGCTTCATTAATCAATCATACATCTCTTCCCATTGATGGTCATGATGAAGTGCAGCTGTGGTGATTGTGTGTGTGTGTGTGTGTGTGTGTGTGTGTGTGTACATGTGAAAAACTTTGGCTTAATATTCTCCTAACGATAAATTACATATACCATGTTGGAGTTAGATGTTGCATATCTCAGCAAAACATCTTAATAAGAGAGGATATTTATCAAATGGCCAAATTTGACTAATGATAGTGTGTGGCTTTTTTAAAATAAACTAACATTAGCAGGTACTTTCATATTCCTGAAATATTTTTGAACCCACTTACATCTGAGACTAAGTAACTAAGCTATCTGCTGTGTGATGCTGTACTCAGGTATAGCAGTGATTTTAGCTAAAAGCATGTTAGCCTACATACTAACATGCTCCCAACAAATCTGTTGGCCATCTTAATTTAGCAAATTAGCAAGATAACAATAATGGGTGACAGGAATGTTATTAATTTTGGTCATGAAACAAAGTGTTGGACAAATTGAAATTTTGACCTGATGATGATACAGCTATATGAAATGTCAGGGAATCAACGTTATTACAGTTCATCCTTAGAGAGGCATGAATGTCTGTACCAAATACCATGGCAATCAATCCAACATTTTAACCAAAACCACAAATGTCAACCTGCTAGTGGCAGTAGATGAAAAGTCAGGAGATCACTACAGTCAGTATGATTTATCATCCGGTCATTATGGGTTACATGCCAATTCCCTTATTTGATCTTTCCTCGCTTGATCCGAAAGTTGTTCCAGTCCACCATCATGAAGGCTGTTCCAAAGCTCTTAGTTCTGCTCCATGGAGGGGGGCTCGAGGAGGGATCTCTGAGCAGACATAAGCAAGAGTACAATAAAAAAGCCTTCACAGAAGTCTTTTACTGGACCGACACACCCCTTTATTGGAAATCAGTTAGTGATTGGACGGCGCAGAAGAACTGACTGAGCTGAGAACCGCATTGTAGCCGTTTTATAATGACAAACAAATAACAGGGCCACAACAGAACTCCCAAATTTTAGATTTTATTTGTTGTCAGATTCACCAACTAGTTCAAATAATGGATCTGTTAACTATATGTCTGTTGTCTGTCAGTAATATAATATGACTTATCTGTGTTACTTGGTTAGATACAATAACAAACAGACCAGATCAAGTGAAAGATAAAGAAAAACATTTTTCTTTCTTTTTAGGGTCCTTTCCATAATTATTATAACAATTTTAGTGGACAAATGTATTGATGGTGCGTGATTGTCTCAAAGGATTATATTGTACCTGGTTTCGCAGCTGCTGCGCTTCTGATACATTCTGGACCAATTTCAAAATGTGTTGTCTCCTTAAGTCACTTAAATAAAAATAGGGTCAAGGTTGAAAGTTACAGAGTTTTCCTTTAAGCAACCTTTTAGGATGGCAGGATAATGTCGCGTAAGGCTTTTAGGCTTACAGGAAAAATTTCAGGCTGAGATTAGTTTTGCTGTCATTTGTGCTTGAGCTGCCTAAATGTCCTCTCTCTGTGCCAGAGTTTCATACACACCTATTTTATCCAGTATACTGTACACACAGACACACACACACGCACACACAGTCAGAGACAGCGAGCCTGTGTGTGAATGAGAGTATAGGGTGACGTTGTGAACGTAGCAGTGCAGTGTGTGTACAGTTCATTTGTCAGTGAATAAATACTACAACTCCTCAAGACCTAAACCAAGTCCCCACATCTTTGCTTGCTACCTACTAATTAAAGTGAAGGGAGTTAGCCCCAAAGCTAGCAATAACTTTAGCTCAGGCTCACTAACGGTGGGTCACATTTCAGGTGGACCATCTATTTTCATTTTAATGACAAGTCGCTCCTCCAAGTTTTGCTCAGAACCACCTTATGCCTGGTCCACACTAAAAGAACATGTTTAATATTTATGATTTGAAATCAGTGTGACCAAAATGAACCTCCGAGCAGATCAGTGGATGTGTGGAAACATATTCTTAACATACCATTACAGGAAAATTGGATAAGATAATCTTTAAAACGTCAAAAAATCAGCTTATCATTATTAGTGCTTTGAGTAGAGAATCTTAGTTCAGTACGGCAGATCAGCGACTCCGGGCCTAACAACTTTTCTGGGGGACTCACTCTTCTCTGTCCTTCATCTACTTTTCAGCCACATCCCTTTTGTCTTTTGTCTTGCTCCATCTTATCTGCTCTGCATTCAATGCCAAGTTTCCATTCTCCTACATATAGCTGTCTTGTGTCTTGGCCTCACTCTCTCCACTCATCTCATAGCATAACCTATCTATCATCGCTGTAATCAACACAATGGAGTAGTCATGGTGGCCACATTGACCCTCTCTGGACATCGCCCCGGGAAAGTGACTGAAAGAGAAAGAGCTGGACTTGCCAAACACTGAATCATCACATCTATCAAATGTTATTCCCTATTAAGAGGGATAAAAGAAAGAAAAACAAAAACAAGAAGGGTTTATTTTTCAACACAACAGTAATTGCTTGAAGCTGCAGAGTTTATTCCCTGTGACTGCTCCCTTTTACAAATACATACTGTAAATGAGTAACAGAGCACAAGCCCTCGAACATTTTTTTAAAACTCTCTGAGCCCTTTAAGATTGTTGTATGTCTCTCTTGTAGTGACAAGAAAGGTTTTAAGTATAGAAGTGAGACCTGGTCATTTTGTGAGCTTGAGACATTTAAATCAGAGCTTAAAATACAAAAGAAATGATAAGAAAAGTTCAAAAAAAGAACTGGACAACCTCATGCGTTCATATTGGGTACTGGGTAGATCTCTTGAGTGAAATGTTGTTTAGCAAATGTATCAATATACAGTACACTGGTAGAAAACGATGTGAGCGCAAATTCGTCCACCATCGGGAATACTTCTTAAGCTTAAATTTGATCAAATTAAATAACTGAGTGGCTGTTTTCAGCTTAGTACTGATCCTAAATTGAAGCTTGGACATTTATCCTATATTGCTACGGTAAGGGAAGGATTCACCGTTAGAGCTGAAATAATATTTCTCTTTGGGACAATTTGATGCCTGCTGCATTCAGTTTGCAAAATGTGCTTCAATTTTGACATGTGGAAAACAGCCTTAAAGATGGCAGTTCCATGAATAATGAAGCAAAATGAAATGCTAATTCACTATAAGTGTCAGGAAAACTTATAATTGCCTAAATTGCTTGCTTGGAGTACATGACCCACACAGCACAGAAGGTGAGTGTGTCTTGTTCTGAAGTTTAGAATGTGTCAATGAGTTTGAGTTGTCATGGGGCATCCTAGTTATGTTTACGATTGCAAATGCTTATCAATTACAAGACATTTTAAGGGACAAAGTGAGAATGGTCAAAAGCAGTTTTCCCGGGGCGGCCGGTGGCACAGTGGTTGGAGTAGTCGCCCCATGTAAAGAGGCTGAAGGTCCTCGAGGCAGCGGCCGCGGGTTCAACTTTTGCTGCATGTCTCCCCCTCTCTCTCACCACATTTCCTGTCTGTCCTATCTAATAAAAAGCTTGGAAAACTGGCAAAAAAATAAATAAATTTTAAAAAAGAAAAATGCGTTTTCCCGCATTTTTTTTAGATTCTTAGAAAATGTTTCTTATTTTCCAAATAAAGTCGGGCGGTAGCTTGCAGCAAAACCTCCCCATTACCTACTGCAAATGGCCAATGCCGAAAAAGGGATTAACTGAGCATACATTTAGGGCTATGGAAAAATGGACATGCCCACCAATTTATTGGCATTTATTATGGTTGTTCTTGTTTTAAGTGTAAAACCCCCTCTACACTGCATCATTGAATAGGCTGTTGCCCTGCCTCACACAAACCATTAGTGAGAGAATTTATGCATTTAATACATTAGAATAGAAAATGAATTTAAAAAGAAAACGCCATAAGGGAACACATTATCTTTGCTGTCGGCAGTTTTCTGGTTCAACATTTGGCAGCCTCGTCAGTAAATGAAAGAATTATTTCAATTATTGTACAGCATTAAATTATAGTTTGTGGAGAAAGTGGTGACAGGTCTGCAGAGCTATAACACTTCCGCTGCCTCTGGCTTCTCTGTCAGTTTTAATGAAGAAACCTCTCCACACTACACAAAGTGAGAGAGACGGAGGGAAGGGAGGTTTTGTTCACTGATTCTCAAATTTGTTACAATGACTGTGAATCCATACCTTGTGTGTGTGTGTATATACAAACACACACAAGGTATAGATTCATGGTGGCTTCACCTGTCCTAAAATCTGAGAGACTGGATTTGGAAAAGATTAAAATATACTCTGAACAGCTTAAAATTAATTGAATGGGTTTCCTACCGCTGAGCTTACTTACAGCATGTCGTCCCATTAATAGCCCCAATGTCTTACTGTGCAGTGGTTTGCCACAGGGTTCGAAGCTCAAACCCCACTTGCTCTTGCAGATATTCCCTCATCAAACATTAGGGAGTGTCATGTGTGGAAATATATTGCTATCATACCTGCTAAGAAAAACACCTAAGGGCAGGTGTATCCTCCCTATGCTCACATTAGCTCCCTGCTAGCTGCCCTGTCCTCCTGCACATAATGCCCTCTATAAATGAAAAAAAGAAAAGAGTTGGCCTCTCTGAGCCGATGGTTCCCATCCACCATTGTAATGCTATCCCATCCCTACAGATATCAAATGTCTGATCCCTGCAGCATTTAACCAAATTAAATACCACCTTCATTAGCAAGCCAACACCTATTGGAGGCATACAAAATACCCCCCGCCCCAAGGACACACCGCTAAATGGGCTGGCCGAGCTTAAAATAAGTCCACACATCACAAAGACTAGCCTTCATTTGTATGTTCCTAATGTGCCAGCTTCACTCACTGTACATGGCCTGCTGCTCCGAACACATGGTGAGTAATTGCCAACACTCGACCCCCGTACTGCACTTAATCAACATGGTAACACCATTGGGGATACATTCACGAGCAATACAGCCAGAATAATTCATATATTGGTCAACAGAAGTAATGTGCAAAGTGGTGCGTAGAGTCAATGTGTCACATGATTCAAAGCCAAGGTTACTGTATCTTATTTGAGAAAAAAAAATACCAATAGAGGCAAGAAAGAAGAAAAGCAAAGACGCCTATGACCCAAAGTCAAAGGCTTATAATTTGCTTTGCTTATATTCCTTCTGATGATGGAGCCAAAATATTTCAGTAACTTTTTGTATAAACACTGTACATACTAAGTACAATGTAGCCTTTTACTCCCTATATATATTATATATAGTTATAGTATATGTTATATATAGTTTGCCAGTAATATTTTTGATTAATTTATAGACGCTTGTCACCATCGCCCTTCCTAAAAATCCTTCTCCAGTGACAAAAAAATTGACTTTTGGGATCCATGAACTGGGTGTATGTTTCCAGGTTCAGAACACACTGTGTCCATCCTTGTACAGTTGGCCCATTTGTCTCCATTCTCACCTTTGACCCACAGGCAAATGGTGATAAAAGCACCCTTCATTGCTTTCGACAATAAAAGCAATAGGCAGTTCTTGAGTCAAGCTGCACAGTAAACAAACATAAATAAAAGAGAGTGGGAATCAATGAAGCAGGAAGCATGGAAAAGCAGCGCATAGAGCTAGAAGAGAAATCCACTCAGCTATTACCACCAACAACACAAAGAAATACAAACAGCTTTGAAGAAAATTGAGAAAAACTAGGCATATTTATTTGTAATACTGACATGTATTATCAGATGCAACTATAATGTTGAAATGCACAGTCCCCAAAATTGTAATTTTCTAACAGTGGCAGAGAATGACAACTTTTTTGTGTCTGTAGCTGTTTTAACGCACTAACTGTGTCTATGTCTTAAATCGATGTGTCTCCCGCCGATGTATTTTGGCCAGGTCATTATTGTAAATGAGAAAAGGTTGACTGATATGGTTAAATAAAGGTGAAATAAAAATAAATTAAATAAAAATATATTTTAAGACTATATGAAGGCTTTCATTTTCTCTTCTGCAGCCCTGGAAACTGAGCAATGAAACATAACTTGAAAATTCCACAAGAAATTTTAAGTGCGGCCTTGACTTCACCCGTTCTGATACTGCACATCCCAATGCTAAGATCAAAAGTAGTAAAAGCAGCTAGCAGCAGTAGTAGTAGTAGTAGTAGTAGTAAAAAAGGCTGTAGTAGTACCTGATAGACCAGAGGTGTCCAATCCTGCTGCTGGTGAGCTACTGTTCTGCATATTTTAGGTTTCTCTATGCTCCAACAGTCTTATGTTCTGCTTGTTATCAAGCAGCTGAAGCTTGATAATGAGGAGAGCATTTAAAGTTTTTAACCTCATTTACCCAAGTCTAATGTTCTGCTCGTTATCAAGCAGCTGAAGCTTGGACTCAGGTGTGTTACAGCAGGGAGAAACCTAAAACATGCAGGATTGGACACCCCCTGTAATAGACTAACAGTTAAGAAATTTGTTCAGACACAGGATGTGATAGCTTTTGTGGCACTTAGGCACCATCAACAATACTCATTTGGCTCAAAAAACACAAAGTTGTATCGGAAAACCTATTTTGCTGTGAACGACAGGAGGCTTTACTGAAGATTTTAACTTAAATGTTTACATAAGCCTTATACAATATAGTTCCAAGCAAAAATAAAAAGGGCCAATCAGAGATCTATTGGAAATATCAAATTAGATTTGTCCTGTCTTCCCTTTCCCAGCAACTGTTAAGTCATTGGGTCACTGTCTCCATCAATCAAAGTCACCTGTCAGACCTGGTTTCCATGGTGACAGGCAAACAGCAACTTATGGACAGTAGACAGGTCTGAAAGTTTATTTAATGGAGATTACACTTCTCAAACAACATCTTTTAATAAAAAAAAAGATGGAGTTTGGGGTTCAATGTCCAAAACATTATTATCACAAGAGAGAAAAGACTCTGCCCAACACATTGATATCATTTTGTGGGGCCAAATATGTGAGAACCAGAGCAGGTTAAAAACCTGGCTGTGGGCTGTTATTCCAGACAATTTGTCTCAGTTTGTATTGCAGCACAATGGGCAACTGGTTGGCACTCCTGTCGTTTGGAGGCTCATAAGGTCCAATATGTACGCCTGTTTAATCCCATAGTGACATGTCTGCGACCAGCACAAATTGTCCTGTTTTGACTTATATTGATGTAAGAAGAGTGAAAATTGTTGGACAAAGAGCGAGTTGTTGAGATTTTTCCAGAATATTTTAGAGCTCCTCCACACTCTAGCTGTGATGTCACCCACTCTAGGTCTGAACATTCCACCACATACACAACCATTATAAAATCTTAAATGGCCTGAAAATTTAACGAAACCAAAACTGTGATTACGTGAAAACTTTGCTTGATATCAAAATGCCCATTCAACCCAAAGAAGTTGCAAATCTCCTAACTTGTTTAAACTGTTAATCGGTTTTCTGCACAAAAGTATGGCGATTCGGTGTGACCCCAAAGAGGGGTGGTTTTGAGCTTGGTCCACAACGATTGCCGATGTTACGATGTAGAAATTTGGCGCCGTTTTTTGCGATTTTCGTGAGCTTGACAAATCTTTGACAAAAATAATAGCACATCATTCCCGATCATTCCGCACATTTCGGTGTATGCTTTGCTTTCGGACCTGACTCAAATCAAAGTTTTAGGCGGAAGAAGAAGCATAAGCAGAATAAGCCAGAGCAATAATAGACTGTGTGCTTTTCAAAGCCCACAGAATAATGAACCTAGTTGTTTTTTGTCGTTATTTGTTTGTACAGCACATCACAGCCAAGATTTTGAGACAACATTTTAAATTAACAGTGAGTGATTTATTTTATTAATACAATTAAAACAGAAAAATTATAGGGTAATCCCTTAGTCTTTACTTCAGCATTGCCTAAAATATCTGTCAGCTTTTTTTACCTAAAATCCTTGTAACAAGATATTGCGTGACCTTACGCTACCTTGCTTCTTCACCTTAAGCTCATAATTTCAAAAACAATAAGTGACCTCAATAACCTTCTATCAGTTTTTGTAAAGATAACCATAATAATAGCCATATGGCACCAGTGATTTCTGCACTTATATAGGATAGAATTTGGCATTTATTCTAATAACTAAGTGTGATAACCAGTGGTTTGTCATTGAGTAGCCTACATTTGCAGTTGGTTTACTATTGAGCTGTTTTTACATATCAACCCCCTGGATGTCAGGAAAATCAGGCCCAGTCATTTTATGGAGTTTCTCTTTCACACATGTAGAACACAACAGGAAAAAGTCTGTGTTCTCACTTGCTGGAAATACTCTGCTTGGTTTAGGTGAGTGGTAGTGCTGGGTCAAGTGTGCAGGAGGCAGGGCATGACACGGATTACACCGTGGCCAGTTTGTTCATAAACAGTCCCTTGCTGTTCTTTGAAATTATCTGATGATTTTAAAGACATTTGCATTCTCACATACCCCATACACCCCACCGGGTCATGTCTACTTCAGGTTTGCAGGGCTTTTGTGAGTATGCCAGCTTCTGTGAAGCGATGTGTATAACAAACAAAAAAAGAGCAAAAAAGTTTAAAGTTTAAATATCGCCTTAACCTTGGTTGAGACAATGGAAGAAATATGCCGATTCAAGTCAGCACAGCAGCCTATACAACTTCATTAATGCCTGTTCATCACAATTCTTGTGGCCATTTTTCTCTCCTTACTTTTCACGGATGATTCCCCAAAGTGTTGGATTCAGGTAACCTGGTAGTAGTTTCGGGATGCAAAATTTTGTTGGATTTATAAGGTTGTCTGCCTTTCTGCCAATGACAACACACATAAGACACACAGTCAATTTAAAACCAACACATAGTCAACAAACATTTCAATGGCTAAGTACTAAAACTTTGTTCTCTATATTAGTTGGCCAGATAGCAGCTGGACACATGTCTTGCAGTTGTAGTGATACAAGAGGGTGGAAACAGAGTGGTGGTCAGCAGGTGGACAGAGAGAGCAGTGGACCAGCTGGACAAAATACAATTCTCCCTATTGATATGTCTCTCATGGAGAATGTAACATGACCTGACATGGCAGAAATCTGATAAACTGAGAATTTTGATTTTTGACGCAATAATGATTTTTTATGATTTAATATTCACAACGTCAATGTACCGAAAGCTTAATTAGCTTGAACATCTCTCCTGAAGTCGGCACTGGTGCATTATTCACATTTCCAAGGTATTTGGTTTGCATTGGATGTCTTTACAGCTTCCGTCATGGAAAATAAAAACAGTCAAGCTTGACCTTCCTCTTCTATCATTTTCTCTTTCCTCTGCTCCAAACACCCACCCCATAACAGATTAGCTCTGAGGAAGACCCATTTCCTCCCTGAGGCTGCTAAAATATTAATCAAAACACAGAGGAGTGTGCAGCAGCTCCCAAGATGCATGTCTTCTAATGGTAATACATGGGGAAGGCAAAAAGGGAGGAGTGCTGCCTGTAATAGCCTCACAGAGGAGGAGGAGAGGAGGAGGGCCAGAGGTGACAGGGGCTTTCACAAGGGACAAAGAGAATGAGAGAGAGGGATAGATGAGCAGGAAGAGAGTTGGAGGGAAGACATGAGGTGTGCAGAGAATCCACGACTGCACGGTTACAGAGTGCTTCAGAGACATCCGGCACAGGGGAGATCAAAGAAGCATCATTCCCTTGCACCACGCATTTTGCGCGCTTACAAGGGTTGAAGATAGCCTTATGTGGAACTTTCAAGTATGAATAATAGATAACAAGCCATTCAAATTACCAATTTAGCTTAATATTTTTATTTGCTTATCAGCAGTGCCAAATATTTGTCTGGGTTTGTGTGTGTATACGTGGTGTGTGCAGTACGTGTAATAGATTAAAAATGATTGGAGTATCCATGTTGGCGACACGGTAATCATGTAACAAAGCTTTGTTGCGGTGAGGGGAGACTAAAAGGGTTATTTCCGCTAATTTTCCATGCTTGCCTACTAGTATTTCTGTTAGTAGGTGATTCAAGCACATTGGCAGTTATCTGGTTTTATGGGAGAATATAGGATTCATTAGCTTGCTGTAAATGGTGAAATCAAGGCACATAAGTATGAGGCAGACAGCCCCCTGTCACCACTAAAGAAACACTGACAGTTTAAAGCGGACAACTGTTTGGAATACCTAGTCTGTAAAGAACAACACACTGATTTTATGGGGAATGCACAACTGTATATCCTCATGGGTCATCTTCAACTAACCTGCAGACAGCTGTGACTGTGTTCCACTACCTGGTAATTAGGGAGATGTGGAGCCCCCTTGGGTTACACACTCACAGTGTGCTGCCACACTCCTCCCTCTTCATCCAACAGGCTCCCGAGAGAGATGAATGTTTTGTGAAAGGTGACACAAATCCGTGACCTCTGTCTACCTGACCATGTCGATAATGAGATGCAACTGGAGCTTCATTGTATTCAAATGAGGCTGCGCGTGACAATAATGTTGAAGAGATACCAGTGGACAAAGACCAATATTAACTTCTCTAAGAATAACAAATACAGAAGTTTAAAAAAGCAATGAGGAGCTACCTAAGAGACGGATAATACAAACTATTTTGCCCATGTTCTTTGTGTCTCTGAAAGATGGATGGTTAGGGGTTGAACTGGTCTGTCCCAGTCACAGGCCTTTGTCTATTGTGTTGCTTTGCTTAATGTAAACCGATGAAGCTGGCTAACCTTGTGGGCCCAATCAATGCTTATTTAGAATACCATTGATTAACAGTTCTGATTATTGATTATGTCATCCCACTCAAGATATGCCAATGGCTCTGATAAGAGGTTAGCCTGGAGCAGATAGGACTGTCTACAAGGCTACACACACACACACACACACACACACACACACACACACAGTATGGGCTCTGCTCTTACAATAGATCCACAGGAGTCGAACGTCTTTCGCTTTCTCTCTCAAACACACACATGCACACACATTATGTACACACTTATGTATTCACTCATTAACACACAGACTGAAGACAGAACTACTCTCTGTTGACACAGGGTAATGTCTGTTCATCTGAGACCAAAGCATTGAAATTAACACACCATCTGTTACTGCAGTAAGCCCAATGGCCATTTTGAAATTGCAGCACTGTGTACATATAGCATATAGCTACATACAGACTTTCTATATGTAATTAGAACATTGTCTTGTTGGCGACATAGGAGCAGAGATACCCTTCACTTTATCATATTGAGTAAAAGAACGATCAAACATATCAAAAAATGCCCAAAACATACAGCAGAATCCACTGACATCTTCTGGTTGGTTAGTCAGTCACTTACCCTTACCCGACCAAATTCTCCTTGGGTGGACAATCACTTATGTTACTTTCACAAGGCCGTGTGTCCACTAAAGCATTTTATCCCAGCTAAAAACACCAGGCACTCTTCTGAAAACACCCAGACAAAAACCGCCAGAGTGCATTGTAGGCGCAGCCTTTTTTACAGTTGAGAAGCCTTGATCCCGCAATTCTCACATGATCTCGCAAGAATTCAATTTAGGCTAATTGGATCGCGGTGACAAGAATATCTACATAAGAAACTATAAAAACTCCAAATGTGCAGCACTTAGCGTAGAATAGATGCTCAGCGCCTTGTCACTGTTGGTGTTTGTAGCAGCCAGTAAATACATGTTGCTCTTATTGCAAATATATATATATATATTTTTAACATTCTTCAGGACAAAACACTTTCGTGGACACACATCGCTACTGAGCAGAGGTCATTCACTGTTTAATGTTGTCCAAAATTTTCTTTGGTTGACTACAGCCCTATTGACCAGTTGGGGACATGATGCCACATATCCAACAATTCTATAGAAGAAAGAAAGAAAGAAAATCTATAGAAGTGTGGATTCATGTGAATGGTTAGTTTACACTGTTTAACTGTTAGAGTTGAGAGGTCACATGGCTGTCATGTGAAAGTCATTACAGCTGCACAACTTGAGGTCTGCATAAGGCTAAGTATTGTACAGGGTTAGGGATATAGCCAGATCATAATCTGTGTTGTAAAGACTGCCATCTTGGGAATCAAGCAACACATTGTCAGAATATGGTGATGCATCGTCGGATTGAATTGGAACTAACAACAACCTCCGTGCCACCGCATCCATCGACTTCTCCGTAACTTGTCATATAAAGTTGATATTGATTAATTAAGAAAGGGGGGGGTCAGATCGGTGTGCAGTTTACATGATGTAATGTGGGCTGGTGTAGGTGAAGGTTATGGCTGGTGATGGTAGCGGTAGCTCTGGTTAGCTGCAGGACTGGCAGGCAAAATGTGGTATTTCTGCAGAGTACATTCATTGTAATAAACATAGACCATACCAGACCAGGTCTTCACGGTATACATAATATACGTACATACATAAAAGAACACAGGCCATGTTCCTACTGTACACCAACACATTATAAAAAGAAAAGAAAGAGAGCCTCCGTGGAAAGCTGAGGTGTCTATGTTCTCTTCTTGTCCCACACTACACACTAAACAACGGAGGCACATTTAAAGATATAATCCATACGATTTTCATCTAGTTCATTTCTTTTTAAGTTACTTTATACCAAAAAGTGAGTGAAAACAACTGTGACTAATCGTCTGACCTACTAATGAAACCACTTGTACTTGCCTTTTTGCCAAGTATTCCAATCTGTCTGTCTGTGGCAACATTTCCTCCCTAAATGCAAATACGTCGCCATGTTAGTGACCCTGCTGACAGGGTCTGTTGATGGTAAAATCAGCTTCCAGTTTTTCAGCATGAGGCTCAGGGAGGTGAGCTCACCGTTCTCCTGCTGATGACACCAGGTTAACCTTAGTAAGAAGAAGTAAGAACCTGGGACAGGAGTGAATATCTGTTGAATATCAAACTTACAACTAACTTCACTGCAGTGTATTTGAGGCAACACATCGTGGTGTAATAAATACTGTCTTAATTGATTAACAGTTAAGGTTTTTAATTGATCGTCTCACATGGCTGTCAGACACAGTAGAAGACAGGAGGCGGAGATGTGTTGGTTCCAATTCAGTCCCACGGGGCATCACCATATTTCCATAATGTATTCCACGATTCCCAAGATAGCTCTATTTCCGAAACTGGTTATAATTCAGCACTTTAGTATGGCTACACCATTGTAACATTATGGGATAAAGGAAAAAAAAAACTCTGACTTATTTGTATTTCTTTAAAGAAATCACTGCTTCATTAGATCTGTAGTGTTGTCTGTTTTAACGTATTACCTTGCTGCAAATACTGCATCATCAGACCAGGCAACCAGTCCCAGCCTGGTCAGCTGCGTACATGAACTGATGAAGCCTCTTGGATGAGAGGTGAAACGTCTTCCTAGACAAATAACCAAGTCCAGTTGTTTTTGACTGAAATTGCTATGGGAATAACGATTACCAGGACAAATGAGAGCATCCACAGGATTAAATACTGCATTGCGCTGTTGTTGATGAAATGCAGCCACACTTTAGAGCTTTTCGACATACTGCGGGGATGGGAAGCAGACTGTAACCACGCGACAACAACCAAAATACAACAAGTAACGCCCCCGGAGGGGAGACGTGTAACCTAGTATTTTTCCTGGATGCCTCAACACAACCAATCACCAGAACTTTTAGATCTAGGCACATGTAGCATGCTGCGTGCTTAATGGCTCACGGACGCTGATGAGATTTACCCCTTGGATATCAAAATTTGGCACCGAACAACAAGACAAGAGCTCTTGGGGCATTTCAGTCGGTGCCAAAATTTATTGAACTTCGATAACCACCCCTAATCACAATTGTCTTGGGTGGAGCTAAATTGATAGAGCCATGCGCCGGATGTCAGGCTTCTTCCCAGCGTTTTACATCCGGTAAGCCATAAACTTCCTTCATATTGTTGACATTGAAATGGTGATTTAATGGTCTGCCTCCAAGGAATGAGCTGCTAAGAGCAGCTGCCCACTGAGTAGTGGCTCTCACAAAGAGGCATGTAATGGCAGAGAGAGACAGCTGGGAAAAAACAGCACGTAGAGCCAGCATATTTTCACATCTAACTAGGTGAATTAGGGGTTTCCCGAGGGGGTGGGGCATCATGAAATATGACAACAGACATTCAAAGCTTCATTTGAAAACATCGAAGATGACATTCGATACAGCCCTAATGTTATGCTACCTGTTTGGTGAGGAGACTGTTCAATCTCAGTGACACACAAGTGTGTATCCTCCTCCCAACATTTTATAGCATATACATTGTTATACAGTAGCCGTATGTGGATCACACCAATTCACATCACTGCCATGTGAGCTCGATGACCGTCGTGCAATCAACTTACTGAGGTCTAAAACTCTACTGGGAGTAGTCAGTCATTATGATCGATAAATGCCTAGTGTTAAAATATCTGCTTGTCTTCCACAATGTTATTGGAATTTTTATTTTTAATTTATATTGTTAATTTTTTTTGGGACATAGTATTACCATCCCAAATATCCTTGAACATGGGACATATAAGCAAATTATCTCAACTGTATATATATATATATATATATATATATATATATATATTGTTTAACTGAACTGTATAAATGGAACATGTTGGGGGGGTTAAAATTCTCTCAAGCCTGAACAGTCATTGTCCAGTGCTGTAAAGCCTGATGATAAAAACTGTGACGTGAGGGTTCGATATGTGGTGGTTGGATCACTCTTTAGGAGAAGAAACCGCAGGATGGAGACGGATAACTTTCTTAAGCAACACTTTACTCTTTTATCCCCGTCCACACGTCAACAACAACCCCACTTCCTACTTCCTGGATCACACGTCACTGAACTAACCAATCAGAAGCTAGAAAGGCTTTACCTTAAGTAACGGTGAGGAGAACCACAGAGGCAGATTCAAGAGATTAACATAACTGTCTTTTAGGTTCTAAGGTAAATGTTTGCTCCTGTAAATATAAAAATAATAATTGTAAACATAAATGTGTAAATAGTTACTGTGTAAACATACTGTTAAAGCTTACAAAACGTTTAAAGCAGGGCTGTTATTAAAGAGAGAGTGAGTCAATCAAAACTGTCAATAACACAGTATCCATGACATACAATTACCAGAGCTACCACTTGCACACTGGAGTATACCATTTACTATTTATAGTCGTGTGGAAAGATTTAAACACATTCACTTAAAAGGAACAAGTTGACATTTTGGGAAATGTGCCTATTTATTTTCTGGCCTCAAATTACTTTTGGACAAAGTCAGTTCCAAAGTTTCCCCTTTCCAGTCTAGCTTGCTACTGGTAATGGCTTCATACTTTGCAAACAGACATGTGAGTGGTATCAATCTTCTCATCTAACTCTTGTATTTCACAACATTTAAGATTTAGTAAAAATCTTTGATTCTCTGTGTTCTTGGGGGATGAGAAGACAGGTTATCTGAGTCCTTAACTTGTACAGCAGCCGCTGCTGGCCCATGCTGATGAAGGAATCAGGACAATGCTGGGGCAGTGTTTTTGGGAGGTGGGGACGGCCCTGTTGTCTTATTGTTAGGTCAGCAGTGCTAGGCTAGCCCCTGTCAGCCAGCCAGTGTTGAGCTCTGCACTTTGCATAAGGGGGCTCTTCCGTAATGAGCCGCTATGTATGGGTATCATGTGAGATATCTGAGCTAGCGCTTACAGTTCCATGGCCAAGGTCAAAGCCTGCCCACCCCACCACCAACTCCTTTTCGCTATCCATCACCTGAGAACACAGACCGCAGCTAAGCTCACATTCCAACCCCTCTGGACATCTTCACACCAATTTGGAAAGACTGTCTTTTTTTTAAAGTGGTCTCTGTTTATTGTAAATGTCAATGTACTTGCAAGATATTAAACAAAGAAACACCCTCATATTCCTGTACAAATTTTCACTACAATTTGTAGATGAAGGCTCATGACATAAGAAGAATGGGAAACCACTTTCTTTGTCCATTGAGACAAATAAGGACCTATGATGTCAACAGCGTCCTGTCTGAAGATATGCCTTTGAAAGACTGTTCAGACTAATTGTTTACGGTGTAACACAATAGTCTATTCATCTTTTTTTCCCTATGTGCAGGTTTGATGTTTGCTCTTTTCCAATGAGCACTTGCCATCAATATGTCAAAAATGGATACCTTATGTGGCTCCATATGAGTAAGACAGGGTCTTAAGTATAAGGACCCTGGAAAAATCTGTCCACACACCACCATACTACTGCTTAAGTCCCCACAATAATCAATAAACTGCCCTCTCCCAGATCACATATCAATTGCTTGCTGAACTCAGGGGCAGAATAAAAATGTGCACCAAAAGACTGAATGACCTTTATGTTGCTACTGTAAGCTTATAAGTAACATCAACATATTACAGTTAAAGTTGGTCACTCCACCCTCAATCGTTTTGTCAAAATTATTAACACTTTTGGTAGGACTATTTGGAAACTGAGAGATTTAATGATGAATCTGAAATCAATTTAGACTCAAATATTAATGCCTGTCATGACAGGATCATATTAATTACCTCTCTACCCCAATCTTCCCACACCCTTTCCCAAACACAGGGCGGCCCAGTGTATAGCTACTTATTCCTGTACACTAAACTTTACTGACAGATCTTTTGCATAGCACTATTAGAAAGCTACATGGTAAAAGAGCAGGAAGCGTGATTTTGCTCATGCAGTTTAGGGAAAGAACATGAGTAAAGGGGGTATGAATTGAAGTTTAACATAATGTGCTGTGAAACATCTTGGCGTGGGAGCATGGGCAAATAAAAAGGAGAAATGCGCAAGGATAGATGGATTTCCTGCCATTTGTGATCTATGACCAATCGCCTGTCTATCTTCAGATTCGCTGTTAATGGCTATCGGCCAAGATTTAAATCTTTTCTTTTGTGCATTCCCCTAAATCAATAAATTGGCATCCATTTGATTGAATGCTCATCCATTGTGTTAAAATGAGGTTGAATGGGTTTTGTCCTTTTGACCAATGAGTTTGGTTTCAGTTTTTCAGCCATTCAGATGTTTTCAAAGAAGTACAGTATAGACATACATTTATTGAAAATACATGCTTTTGGTTTATCAAATATTAATTTGTCAGCAAAGCAAATTGAATTTGAAAAGAAATGCAAAGAACACACTTAAAATCAACTTTTCCCTAAGCATTCAAATCTGATCATAATTGGTGCCCTTTTCCCAACTTCCCATATCATCTTAAATGATCAATATACATTAAGCAATATGAATGATAATCTATCCAAACTGCAATGATAAAGTGAAGAAGGAATGCCCCCTTAAAAGGGCAAACAGAAGAGTCATATAAAATCATTATGAAAATTGGTGGGTTAGAAATGGTCAGAAAAAAAACAAATAAAAAATTAAATTTCAGAAAATAAAAGCAGCACCATAAATTTAATGGTAATTCAAGCTTAATTTATATTTTCTGTATTTAACTTATTTAATCATGTTGATGCTATAATAGCTTTTGCTTGTTGCTAATGTGCGTGTGATGTGTTTCTGTGTGTGTGTGTGTGTGTGTGTGTGTGTGTGTGTGTGTGTGTGTGTGTGTGTGTGTGTGTGTGTGTGTGTGTGTGTGTGTGTGTGTGTGTGTGTGTGTGTGTGTGTGTGATTGCAAACTCTCCAGGGCCTGAAAGACAGACAATAAAGACAATTATACTGTATGGTTATCAGTCGTGAAAAAAGTTTTTATGCGAGTTAGAAAAGCATGAATTAAAAGTGTGCACATTAAAGACACCCACCATCTATTTTTTAAGACTACACGATAAAAATACCATACAAATGACCTGTCCCACTAAGATGTCTACAAAAGTCTAAGGATTATTTGACAGCAGACAGATGACTTTCAAATTGGTACCTTTCACAGAAAGGTACTGATTTGAAAGTCATCTGTCACCAATGCCATATGTGTTTTGCATTCCCTCACCTGCCACAAGCAGGCCAATTTAAAAAGAAAAACTTGTCAGAACGTATTCAAGCTTTAGCCTGACATCTGCAGAGCCAGTTATATTTCCCATTTAATTTCTTTCAGTCAAATGCCAATAAAACAAACTGTATATCTACAATAAAAGCTATGCCCAAAAGAATAAAGTAAATTTTTCTTTCAATATTTTAGCAAAATATCTCCCTGGGAATATATGAAAGAAAATACATATTTCAGTTATTCCCTTTAGAGGAGGATTGGCTGCAGCTTGAAGAAATTAATCCTTTTAATTTGCATCTCATATAAAACATAATATGAAGTCATTTCACTTGGTGGAGAAAAACAAAAGATTGAGTGTGTTTAGCCATTGCATTTGCTGACAGAATGTGAAAAAAAATCAACATTGATGCATTGATGCTCAAATTAGTATTCAAACAAAACCATCAAATTCCATCAGCCTAAATGGAGAGAAAGAGGGAAGACTGAAAGAAAAACAACAGCACCCATGTACACCTACATTAACAAAAGAGAGGCTCTCTATGACTGCAGTTAAACAACAATGCCCTCTATTGGTGTGACACTGCATCTGTTTCCCCAACAAAGGCCACTGCACTGAAAGCAGACTAACGTGTGCTTTCCAGCAAACTCAGCAGAAATATCACATTGGAGTGCAATCACCTCAAACCTCAAAGACTGTCCTTATTAACCTACTAACTACCACAGAATGCTTTATTATCAATTCACAAACGTTATTTAACTATAACAGTCATTGCTGCCATAATCAGGGGCCCTTATTAGGACTTAAAACGTATTAATTAGTACAATAATGAATGAAACCACTGTAGGTTAGTGTAAGTGTAGCTAGCATGCCTCCAGCATTAGACTCACAGACGTAAGATCCACGAGTGCATGCATGCGTGTGTGTGTGTGTGTGTGTGTGTGTGTGTGTGTGTGTGTGTGTGTGTGTGTGTGTGTGTGTGTGTGTGTGTGTGTGTGGGTGTGTGTGTGTGCGTGTGTGTGTGTACATGTGCCATTGAGAATGAGGATGGTTTACAGGATCAGTGAAAGAGTTCTTGACAGAAATGCACATTGAGCTTCTCGTCTCCCTGTTGCTCTCTCTACTGAACCGGAACAGTGATGTAGACAAACAGGGGCGCCCTGGAGAGTGTGGCGAGCTAAGTGAGTGAGCACAGAGGTTTAATATGACAGCTACATTTCTCGACTGCTGGTTCAGGGCGAAGGAAATGTCCTACACTGTACTGTGGTAGCATCATTGCAGATCAAACACATGCCACTTAGAAATGCTGAACTGGGCTCTAGACAGGTGAAGGAGGTTTGAAGTGAGAGGGATTAGCATGGTGTTGCATGCTGGTTTTTGGCCAAAAACATTTCTAATTGTTCTGTTTAACATTGTTACTGCTTGTCATCAGGGTTGAGTTTAGAATAATTTCAATGGGGGCTGTGGGCAAAGACACAGAGATGGGGCAATTTTGCCAAATATGTATGTGTTGTTATGCATAAACCTAAATTTAATTTAGTTTATGGCACCATTTATTCATATTTTAGTTCATTCATAAATATTTTGTTATTTGTCATTATATATTCTAAGACATGTCTATTCTTGCCAGAAATGTTTTCTTGCTTGTGGAAAACACAAAAGAGACACCATCTGTCCAGCAGTGGATTAACCCTTTTTGTTATAGCTTCAAGTGTTGGTTGAAATGTTGTCTTTCATCATTTGCAGACTACTGTGATAGCAGGACAAAACAATTATTACAAGATGGTTACAATATCTAACAGAATTAGAGAGTATTTCTGGACTTCACTCTGTCCCCTTGTGTTTTTGCTTTCGCACACAGTTTGCTGCTTGTGTGGATAAAAAATTGATATCTTTTGGTATGCTTACTGTACACCATCCTGGCAAACAACTTCACTCCCGCCTCCCAGAAGACTATAAAACACTTGCAGACATGGGGCAGGGGTGGGGGCAACAAGGCGAAGCAAGGATAGATGTAGAGAAATGGTAATAGTGGCACAATGTTAAATGGGATTATAGCAAAGATTTGCAGCAGCTGCTTTTACAAATGGGTTTGGCTAAGTTTAACAAATCTCCCGGAGAATTATTTGCCAATTAGAGAAAGGAAGCCTACTCTGTTCACAATGTTCATGAATAATTTTGTTACACTTCATTTTCAAATACCATGAGAAACATTAGCGGAGGTATCTTTCATGCCAGTTTGAAAGCCTTGAAAATGGAGCCATGCAATGCAGCCAAAATACATTAAAATACATACCTGAGCAGAGCTATTAGCCAAAGTCCCATCCCACTTTTTTTTTTCAATTAAAGCTCTCGCTTTGATTCAGAGGCATCCAAATGTAAAATGCCTTTGATCTCCCTAACCATAGGACAGACAGAGAAAATAAGAGTTTTTTTAAATGGGTGGAAAAGAAAGTTGTAATTCCAGAAGAGGAGACACTTTCCCTGCTGCGGTTTTAACTGGCACAGGGGTACTTAAAAGACCTCACGCCTGGTTTGGCAGTAGTGAACAAAACAATCCACTATGAGAAAGAAAAAAAAAAACACACTGGCTGTAAGGGGTTGACAGGCTTTCTTTCATTTTGAATCTCACTTCCCCAAATGTGATTAATCAAGACTCTTGATATGCACATAGAGAGGAAGAAAAAAGAAGACAGAAGTTAAGTGCTATAAACACTGACCCATCACTGCCAGGTAAGAGAAAAAAACTATATTTACAATTCTGCTGCACATTTTCTGATTAAACAAAGCACTTAGATATCAAAAGGCTGTTGGATTAAGATAATTAAATGTTAACCCTGAAGTAGTCTTGAATTGTTGTATCAATCTGTTTCTCCCTGTGCTTGTTGGCACATCAATCATGTTCTTTGAAATAAAATCAAATGTGATCCAAGAAAAAAAACAAAGTTTCTCTCTTCTAAACTTTCATTGTATTTAAGACACACTCCTCTCATTCTTGAAGCTTAAATCTCATTTCTCAATCTGTAAGCCGCATGCCACCATATGCACTTTGATCCTCTCTATTGGCCACCAGGGCATACGGGAACAGCTACATGACAGTCCCAGTGTGAGGGATTTTGGGGGGATGTTCTCAACTCAGAGTGTAGGATTATGGACTGCTAACTGCTTTAGTATGAAAGAAAAACATCAGTCTGCACCACGTTGGAGCCCCAGCGAACAACAGTCGCTCCCTGGAAGCCTGGCTCTTCTTTGATGTACTGCTGAGCGGTGCGGGGCCACACAAAGTAGAGGAGCACAATCAGTCATCTGTTAAAAAGGGACTAGTAGGCCTCAGTACCACAGAAGGGTCACTCAACACTGGCCACAGACACAGACAGCAGGAGGAGACCACACATTCCCATTTTTTACTTTTTTGTCTCTCTCTTAACTGATGTTTATTTAAGCATCATCTACCTCGTTCTTTGTTCTCTGCATAAGGAATTAACACATCATGTTTATAATTCTGCTGTTTGTCTGTTGTGAGTAATATTAATCCTTTTAATCACTGTTCTGTGACTCAACTGGATCTCAAAAGCATTTCAATGCTTTTTCTCTCAGCGCTTTATATGATGCAAGCATGCATATTAAAGCAAGGCAGCCAGCTGTGAAAACAGCTTAATTAGTAGTAATCACTTCTGATGGAACATGTTTTCACTATTTGGCTCCATTATGGGTGCTTTATTTCTCTTATTCTATCAGCCTGCCTCATGTTCAACTGCTGCCAATCTGTGCCAGGTGGGGTTAGTGGACTGATGAATGTGTCCCAGAGGTGGATTTCTGTCACTGAAAACCTTCTCCGACTTTGCACTACCCCCAGAATCTAAGATAGATTTTTATATTTAAAATAAAAGCACTTGTGGAAAAAAAGAGGCATTCATGGGGTACAATTACAGAATGTCCTCATTCTCTGTTCGTACTATGAAAAGTAATGAACTGCAAGTTGTCTGTAATCCATGCATTTATTATTGTAGAAATCAAGTCTACCGCAATTAAGGAAAGAAGGTGAAGTAGTAAAAGAGTGCTAAACTCTAGGGAACCCGTACGGAGGAAGGTCAGGGTGGTGATGGGTTCCAAAACACAGGACTTTCACCCAAGGGACCATGTCAGGCTATTTAGTTTTATGATCACTGGTTATGGATTTATGATCCAAACTTTTTCATAGATGTGAGTTAAACTGGATATTCATTAAGTTAGATGGTTGTATATACACTTATTAAAGAACAAATTAGAAAAACTTGATTTATTCTAAAATAGTGTTATTTCTTATCGTTCAGAATTTGATAGAATCTCCACTGTGGCTATACCACTTCTGTACTAGCATGTTTTTTTTAAAAAGCCAAAACAGTGAGCAAACAGTGACCATTGTGCCGGGAGAGAATATTTAAACAATGTTTTCTTAGGGCTATAGGATTCAAAAATAATAGAAAGTGTAGAGGCCCCTGCTTTAAATGTCTTCAGCACATCTGCGCCCACAGGACTAGAGATGCAGCGATCCAGTTTTCCCGATCCAATATGATACCAATACCTGGGCATAGCGTACTGGCAGATACCCGATACCAATCCGGTACTTCTGTTGAATGAATGAACGGTATACCTGTCCATGTGAGTGAAGGCATTAGCCTTTATATTTAGTTACATGTACATTTTGTCTTCTTAAAAAGGTAACAAATTAACACAGATATAAATGTACTTAATATTATTTATTACCACATAACAAAGTGCACATTGGCAGGAAAAATAAATAAATAACATTTCCATGTAAAGTGCACTGCAATCAGATATTTTAAAATGTAATATAAACAACTGTTGTACTTGTTCTTGTGTACCTGTCTGCAGAACTCAATAAAAAAGAAAATGGGGGAAAAAATGTAATATAAAACCCATACAGTAGCTGTACAAAAGGCCCAGCTCCTGCTGCAGAAAACCACCAAACCATGACACTTCCTCCTCCAGATTTAACTGACTTCTTTGCACACTTTTGGTTCAGTCTTTCCCCAGTCCTATGCCGTAGAACAAATAAATTAATGTACTCTCATCACTGTGCACTCTGGACCAGTTCTCCTCTGTCCTCACAACACGCTCCTCAGCAAAGGCAAGTCAGGCCTTTTCATTATTTCTGCTGATGAGGTTTGGTCACTGCAGAGTGGGCTTTCAGTCCAAATTGTCTTAAACGATGAGACACTGTGCCAAGACAGATCCTTGCCCTGTTGAGCACTGAACTGGCGAGTAACCTCAGCTGCAGTGTTGAACCGATTCCCCATTGAGAGTCTTTACATATTCTTGTCCTCTTGTGCACTTGTCATCCATGTAAACATGGATGACCGGCTTTTTTGAGGGATTTAAATTAATCTGTGTTCTTGTAAAGTTCAATATTCTTGAAATTATAGACTTGAAAGGCCCAACCTCTCTGACAATGGCTGAGAGGCTCATCCCTTTGGCCTTCATCTGGACAACCTGTTGTCACAGGGTTTCAGTCACCTGAGAGCGGCTTGATTCGGCTTGAATTTACATTTTACCTAATGTGTTATACTGCTATTTACTTTGCCACAGGTGTCCGTTTCCTTGGCTTTTTCAGTCATCAGTATAGACCAAGGGTCAGAAACATTAGGCACTGGTGCTACCCCTGGCATGCGCTACCTTAACCAATGGCAAACTAGCAATAATTGTGCAACAGTACTCCGGAAATGATAAAGTGCGCTCTCATCCGCATGCCAAAAGACCTGTTTCACAGTCATTGGCAGGTAAACAGCCTGTTATTTACGGTATTTAATATTTTTTTTGTTATAAGGGACATTTTTCCCCATCTGCATTCCACAAAGAGTTGCTCTATTCTACCTCTGATTAGCTAGTACTCATGTCTTTTTCATAGAATGCAGTGCAGGTGGGGGCAAATTCATATATTTCATCTGTGTGAATATATCAGGCTATAGTTCGTGGTCTCGTATTGTAACATATTATACTATATGGTCAGGTGTTTCTAATATTTTGCCTAATATATTGAAAACATTATAATAAAGTTCATTAGGCATTTTTCAAGACAGGAGAGCACAGGTGTAATCAGTAACAATAATAATGGCAGCAATGGAACCCTTCGTTAGTATTCATCTCTCACACCTGTGCTTTTTCTACTTTTCTTAAGGTAGTATATTACAGTGCCTGTATTGGATTGCATGACATTGGGTATGCAGTACTGTTTATTCCTGTATCCTTATGTTTCTCTCATATAACCACTTTACAAATGGTTAATTTTTCTAGTTTAAGTTGTGTCTCAATGATCTAAGATAAGGTAATAATTAAATTTATTTATTTAAATTTAGTTTTTAGGATGATTGTTTTGTTCACGAACAACAGCGCAAGGCTACCCCATAATTACATTTGCAACATAACATTGGCTACATTTAGCTATCTGTATGAGTCTCATCTAAGGCTAGGTAGATGGCACTACAAGAGCTCCGAGACAGAGATTTGGCATTAGCCTTCGGTTAGCAACAATACTATCTCCAAATACAGTCAGCACAGGCCACAGCTTCAGCGGTCTACTATCAGATCACTGAAGCTGCTGCTTCTGCCTGGCTGTATCTGAGGTGCTACCCACAGCTAAATAAAGCCCTCAAGCCTGTGTCCAGAGCTGCTGTCTGCCTGACTTTATATAGTCTATGTGAGTAACGTTACAATAAAACCCATTAACCCCAGCGCTGAAAAACTCCTCGAGGAGACACAGGCATGTAAAATATTGCGATGGTGTGAGTAAAGCTAGCTAATGTTAGATTGCTTGCCTGTGCTGACAAAATGATCGTTAGCTAACGTACCAAAATACTGTCTTGATTGCATAACGTCAAACTATTTTATCTAGACTTCTGGGGCTGAACTGGCTGGTATAATGAATAACTTCACCTTGCCGTTTGCAAATTACTTCATCAGATGACGCTACAAAGCAACTAATGCCAGATCCATGCAGCTAACTGGCTGCTGGCCAACATTAGCACACTTTCTTACTCACTAACTGGTCCCTGCAGATACTGATGTGGAGAGAAGAGGCAGTTTCAGGAATGGAGGGAAACACTTATCACGCACACCAAGACATTAGACCACTTAGAGGAAATGCAACAGACACAACACAAAAGAATGATACAACACAGGCCAACCTGTCCAAGATGCACTGATGAGGTTTTACGCAAGCCACCTGCCTGCTGTAGTATCCTATCCTCGACCACAGGAAATCCAATAGGAAAGCTCAGTGTCACTAATGGCCTCCACCAAACCAAGAGAAAACACTGATCAATGCTCAGCAATCAGCCAATTGATCACACAAGATATCACTGATATCACCAAATTAAGATAGAAAACATACTTCCTGTCTTTTTTCAACAGGTGCTTTTTTACATCCCTGATTAATACATAAAGATACTGCTGAGAACCCAAAACTCAGAAAGAGACAAAATATAATTTGTAATTCAATCATGACTTGTAGATTGTGTCGTTTTTGTGAGACAAGATCAGCTACAAAACCTGCACAAGAGGTCAGTTGCTATCTATAAGCTGCTAAGCATAGCTCCAAAGACTGCCTTATATAAAATGGCTGAATAAAAATGGCCGAAGCAAAGATAATTTAGAACATTTATTTCATGATAATTCTATTGTCTTTTTCTCCTATCTCTTTCAATCTCCTCTTCTCTCTGCTGGTTCTCACAGTTCTGCCTTGCGGCCAGTAAGTATATGCACCATGAACACATTTAATTTCCCTGTTAGTCCACAGCGCAGCCAGAGGTGAGCTTTAATAAGGATCAATGGCACTTTATCTGGGACAGGACCCACTCCCATGCATGCAAATCACAACACCAGCAATGGATTCAATTAAAAAGAGAACCTCCAACCACCGGCACTGGAAATTCAATTAAAGGATTTATGCAAAGGTTCACTGCCTTTTTTGTGTTGCTGTTTCTGTTTATGTAATGAGCTTTTCATATCAAGAATCAATACCTAATCTGGAGTGGGGCCATGGGGAGGGTGGATTGCTTTCTCATACGCATTTTGTATATAATTCAAGAAAAGACATTTCTATAGAGCAGTTAGCAGGATAACTGACCACATTACTCCACCCACTGGGCATGAACTGGAGTCTCCTAACCCTGTGGTCTTCACTTGAAAGGTATCACGTCTCATGCAATAGCTGTGTATTGAGTTTATGTTATGCATTGACTGGATTCTGGGACACACTTGGAAGTACAGTGATCTTCAGTAAAACCACTTACAGGATTCCCCCTCCCAACCAGCAAAGAAGCTAAAAGGCTTGGGCCTGTGCAGCAGTCCTAGTGTGCACCCTGAGGTGTGTGTTTTAGCCTAATGAAATGGGATCTCAATAGACAATAATCCTTGTAACAAGATTGAATGGGGACACCCATGTCAATATTAGCAAATGGGATTGCTGGCTTTTCCTGTTTGTGCGCACACATGCTGTGTGTATGCACTCATACCTGTGTGCCTATCTGTGTAAAAGTGCTCTCTTGTTGCTTCTCCATCTATGTTTTAAGTGGAACACAAAAATAACAGTGTTCTGGCTGGACCTCAAGGCTGTGGGTGGAGACCCATAACATTTTCCCACACCTACACGATTAGAGGATTTAGCCCCCCTAAAGTTCCTCAGAAGTTTTTGATTAATCTGCCACGGATGTGCCAAGGGGTTGTTCCAAGATAGAGGTGTATAAAAAAAGATGCTGTGTCAGCAGAAAAGGGGTGCATAAAATAAAATCTGTAAAATAAATAGCTGGCCAGTTAATGAAGAAGAGCACAGGAATTAGCTACCCCACCACTTAGAACGACCAAATTAATATGTCAATTCACAGATCAGTTTGGAGGCACTTCAGTATTTAGTAACAACACTTAAAAGGCTTCTGTCATTTTAATACTTTTTAGGGCGTGGCACCAATGTTTGTGTATGTGTGTATGAGAGAGAAAAAGAGAGAACATGGACACTTGAATAACATGGAATATAAACACCAGACCAACATAAGGCCATAGCATTGCAACGCACCAGCCCTAAGATTTAAAAATATTTGGTTTTGTTGAGATATGACTCTACATTGTAACTACATTGTGTTGACTCCATTGTCACGTCATCATTGTATTAGATTGAAAGGTGTTTCTAATTGATTGGGAACGTTGTAAGATAAGTTATGCACAGAAAATGGTAAAACTGTGAACGACAGTCAGATAAAACATGGGGGAAGTCGACCACCCGGACCGAAAGTAGTCTGCATCACATCGCATCAAAAATACCAATACGTGTTTTAGCCTACAAAAGGTGAGGGTTAGGGTTAGATATAAAAACTACTTGGTTAGGATAAGAAAAAAGATCGAGTATGTCCATGACACGAATGACACCGGAACATGAACAGCCACCTCCTGGGAAATTAATTCCGCTTTCCCGGGTGAAAGTACTGCTGCTGCTACTCGTGACGGCCGGTATTGTGTTCACACTACGGTGTTGCCCACAGCGCCCCCACTCAACTAGGACTTAATTAATTTCAGGATTTTTACCGACCTCTAATATTTATACACCGAAGCTTAAATAACCAGAGAGATGACTCACTTCACTACAACAATGTCAATAATAATCTCTTCAATAAAAAAAACAAAATGACGTTATCCAGACAACACACTATGAAGGGACAATGTTGAATGCTCTATTCTACATCCCATCAGCACTCCCAGAGAAGGAGACGGACAAGATGTGGAGCAAAAGAAGACTAAAATTACCATCTGCATGAAAAGTGAAACGAGACAGTCTATTCACATCCTGGATTGGCTATAAATAGGGTAACACACACAGCTAATATGGTGGATTAGTAGCAGGAAGCAGACAGGCAGTCATCACAGCCCCTGTCGTCCTTAGCCCACCAGGCCCTGGATCCCAGCAGACGTCACTCTATCTACCAAATCAGTATCAGCCTGGGGCCTCGTCCATTCACAAATCAGCCCCATACAACTCTCAGCCATCGCGTCATTCACAAAATAGGGAAAGGATCCTGTTTCAGTAGTTGATATTCTGTCAGGATGTTTCTTCCCCTGTCCTCTTCACTGCACCATATTAACTAAGTGTGTAACACTATCCACACCTAAGGGCCCTTTCTTCATATTTATATAGAGGTTGATGGTAAGAGATCAAAGCTAAAGTGCCCATTTTTTTTCTCAGGTTCAATCACATAATGCTGAACAAAGCTCTGTCTCTTACGATGAGCTCTGATTGATTGATGATTGATAGTTCTTGGTTTGGCTCCAACCTCATTTGCTTCAGATAACTGATATACATTGCAACACTCAAGTCACATCACAAAAGCAACATAAATACTGTTGAGGAGGAATCATATAGTTAATAGAAATGACATCTTGCTCAATTTGTGCTGCAAGAAACATGGTAATTATTCATTAATGTGTTTATATGACTACAGTTTATAGTTGTCTTTTTCATCATCTGTTTATGGGATGCAGCTAGTGCAGTAAACAATGATGCATCTGCATAAAACAGTAATTGCTGTTTTGTTTCACTGAAACTGAATACAGCAGCCTGCTGCTTCATCCTACTAACAGTGGACTGCCACTAGACACTTCCTCACCTTTCCCTCTCGCCTAATCACCAATTAGGACACCATTAGTCTGGCCTGGCAGCTCATTTGCTCTGGAGGTGGCTGAGGGGACCTGGTGTGTGGGACCTCTGCCCACTGTGTTCCGCCCTAGCGACCACAGCACCACACGGCTGTCACGGTAGCACTGCCACCATGTCTCTCTATTCCACAAGTGAAAGTCCCTTTCCTTATCCCTTACTGCTTGCTGCCTAACAATGCTTTGCCTCGGAAATCCTTTTCCACTCTGGCAGGCTGCGCACAGAGATTCTCTCTCTGAGGATAGAGGGGAGCAGGAGACGAGAGAGAGAAACGAAAGGGGGGGAGCAACTAGAGAACAGTCAATGCAAGTCTGCTGAGCCACTTGTTAGGCACTTCATTAAATATCCGTCCCCATGGTGAACAGGTGAAGTGAGACCCTTATTAACTGAGTAGGGAGACATCCTTCAAGAGCTGGGGGATGGCTTACAGCCCCAGTGCCAGCTGCCTGAGAAGGCTTGCGGGGAGCAGGGGGAAATGCAGGACAGCTAAAGGTAGAGAGATTGTGGGGAGCTGGGGAAGTAGTTTGATGAGAGAGGGAGCAGGGACTGAGTCAGATTCAAAGCACTAAACAGCCCCTTAGAAGCATTGTAAAATTACCCCACTGACATGTAAGGCAAGTCCCAAAGCTCTCAGGAACTTGTTAAAGTCACTGGCTCCCTCTCCCCCTCCCCACAGCTTTCTTGGCTAATGTCACACCTGTGGCCTTGGTCAAAAGTTCAGCACGAGCATATGTAAAAAGGTAGGTCAGTGCCAAAGGTAGCAGACATGGAATGAGATAAGATGCCATTTAACAATGTGTGCATATGTGTGTGTATGTGCATGTGCAAAAGTAAATATGTCTTCATGGCTAGGTGGGTTTGGGGGTGTGTTTTTGTGTAGTATGACAAGCTTGATGCAGGTAGGAAACATTTCACACACATTTCAAATAGTTAAACCAAGGCCACTTTTAATCAATTGTTGCTTCTACATTAGCAAATGTCAGTGCTGCTTTTCTACCGCCTTTTTTATTTCCATTCCCCATCTATCAAGCTTGTTGGAGGGTCAGGAAAATATGTCCAATTGCTGTCCTGGTGGAGGTGCGTGAGTAACGTGACCAATAGGAAAATGACAAACAATACAATTATGATGCTTTTTCATAAGGTGTGTTTTAAGTAATGTGCTTGACCTGCCCGTCTACCATGGCTTTGTTGAACGCATTAAGGATATACAATCACTGTAAGCAATTTTGTCAAGTGAGTGCAAAGCAAATCAAATATAGCTAATGTATGTTTTGGCTTTCCTTAGTTTCGTTTTGTTGTCCCATTTCCAATATGCTGGCATCTGCAGTCTCTGTAATCTCCATGGATCCCAGGAGCATGTACAAGCAATTAAAACAATAGCATCTTTATGCCCCTGCAACCAATAAACAAGCTAATGTCACTGCTCTATAAAGACACTTGGCGTCTGGGACAATACCCCAGCTGGATTAGAACACAGCTCTGTGCCTTTAATACCCCGCCATAAAGAAGGTTTAAAGAAATGCATGCACATTATTAAAGAGACTCCAAGGAAATAATATCAAATACATAACCAAGACAACACGCTGAAGTTAGGGTGTAAATTCAGACAGCATCCCATTTAAATTGAAGTTTATTTATCAACACTCATTCTGCAATATTGGTGTCTTGGGAGAGTTCTTAATGTTAAGTTCTTATTTAGGGAATCTTAAATGTAGTTATTTCTACCTCTCAATTAACCAATGCACACTTTATAATAACTTCAGTCTACTCACTAGGGATATAACAGGCAATGGTCAATGTGTATGGCACAACATCCAAGGGCTCAGCTTTGCCATCAGTTTGAGCCTGAGGCCTGGAATCTAACCAGAAATGGCTGTTGAACTTTTGCGGTGCTGACTGGGCATTGGCAAGGGAATCTCCAGCCCTAACCTCTAGAGGGGAAGAAGAGAGCAATGGGATCCCACACAGCCACAGGTGCCATCTGGGTATGAACCTGAGAACTTCCCTCTGCTCAACCACACCACAAGCCCAAGGGCAAGGAAGTCCTTTCCATGAGTCAGTGCATTTTTCGAGCTGAATTCTGACAATAACAGGAGAAAAGCATTGGAGGACATGTGTATAGGGTGAATAGTGCGGAAAGAGAGAGAGAAATGGAGAGAATACCGGTATCGGTGAGAGGAGAGAGACGTGAAGTGTGTGGGACCACATCTCAGATTCCTAATATGTTGCTTTCATTGGCCCTGCCCCAAAGGTTTAACAGTGCTGTCCTGGGAGTAGTCCAGTGCGTTCAGTTTCCTCTTACTCTAGCAGACCATGGATTTGCCCTCGCCCCGTTCTCTCTTTCCTTTTCAGATTACATTTTATTCTGTGTTTTACGAAAGGTCTGATGGGACTTTTCTTCACCCCAGGTAAATAAGCCATGCAGCTGGGCAAACAGAACCCCAACCTAGCACCGGGGTCAGTATAAAATTGGGTAAGAGGAGAATGAAAGAGACTTGGAGAGAGAGTTAGAAAAATTCAAATAGTATATGCGAACTGTACGAACAGACACACTCACACGCAATGTTCCAGGTTCTGCTCTGGGCAAGGAGACAAGCTCCACAGCCTCCAAGGCCAGGTTATGCAATCTTCTGCTTAAGTGATGGAAGAACTGGCCAAACTGAGCTCAAAAGGACCCTCAGGGAATGAGCAGAATGTGACAGAGAAATGCAGTCAAGATAGACAAAGAGCAAACCTTGAAGAGTGAACTAAAATATTCTGTCTGAACTCTCTACCATGGCAGTGCAGATGCATCATGTCATCATGCTCCCAAAAGCTTGCCTCTTTCATTCCTATGTGTGTTAAATAGCTTTAAATATGTAGTACCTATGTTCAGATTTACAATCTTTAATTGCATAATTAAGTATTGGGAGACTAGCCCTTGAACTCCAAATTGAGTTAAATGGTGAAAGAAAAGGTAGTAGTACCAAACCACAGCATCCTAATCCAAGAAAGCCCACCACACGCAGGGTAAAGCATGAGTGAAATTTACAAGAATATTTGAAAGGCCTCTTATGCCTGGGTCACACCACAGATCTCTACCTGTGCATGATGGCTACTCCGTTGTAGCTGGATGGCTCGCACACATGTGGAGTTCCCACAGACGGCATTGCTGCTGCTGCGTCGCTGGGAATGCCTCAGCTTTTTGCTCAACTGGGCAATTGCTGTTCCTCACACAGTCAGTCCTGCCAGGGAAAATATTTATATTCTGAATGATGGATGTAGGATACAGAGTTCTGTTTTAGTTTTATGAGTTAACTTGTGTTTTCCATTACCATTCTAAATGGTCTCCTAAAAGGTCATCTTAAAACATAAATGTAGTGTTAGATAAAAGGTTGAACAAATGCTTTATGTTAAATATTTTGTATGAAGTTTAAAAAACACTTTACTATGACTATGATAAAGACATTATTTAAAGAAAGAAATAAAAATTATGTTGAGTAAACTTTGTGAATTGTAAATATTGTCTTGCTATCTTTAGGATGTATTGAGTTCAGTACAAACTATAAAAAGGAGATATAATGACGTGGATCGAGTACACTTTCTCTGTGCATTAGAACTGACAACTACAGTAGTGTCGTAATGGTCTTTCATGAAAAAATAGTATTTGATGTAGTTTTCAGTAGATTTTAAAACACATTTGGATGTCTATCGTGTCTGAATATAACTGTCTCATTTCTCATCAAACATAACTGGCATCAGTCGATGTTTTTGCTGGCTTCAAGGCAAGTAAGAAGAGTTTATCTTTATTTGGGCCTAACAACACAGTTTTGGGCTGATGACTGTTCTGTATTCACCTGACCAGGGCTCCTAAACACTACTTTTCAAAAGTGGTTGCCCGTCTGGTAACCAGGTATCAGTTTATGGTTGACTAAATTGAAAATATGATTGCCTTTTTAGTCACCTTATATTTTGAGGAAGTATGATACTATGCATTCATACATTAGCATAATAAGTATGACATAAAAGAAGAAATCTTTATTCCAGTAACTGATCTCAATTCTTTGTAGTGTGCGTTTTATCTCATACTTTCTACATCTCACGCCGACGATGTTCTCCGTATATAACCTGTACTAACACACTAACATCCTCACACTTATTCTACCTGTACTAACACACTAACATCCTCACACTTACTCTTCTCTTACACTTTATTCTTATGTTAGGTTAAAATGTTTTTGTATAGTTGCACTGTCGTTATTTGCTGCTTTGTGTGCCCTGAATTGCCCCCTGGGGACAAATAAAGTTTTGAAATTTGCAGAATTTAAATCCTATGTGTTCAGTTCACATGTCCACCCTCAATTCCTGGTTTACAAAATACCAGCAGTGTAGCTGTTGCCAATTTCACTTCACTTATCCCACAAAAATGAAACCATAAAGTCACTGTTTGCTTGTTGATCCATTCTCTTCCTTTTCAGATGTTTATTTTCTGGACCTCTGTGCGGAATTCCAAACAGATCTATTGGCCGTTCAGCATTGGGGTCTTGGATTGTGGGTCCTTCAAGGGACACCAACATCAGCCTTTCCATTATATATATTTATTTAAAACATGTTGGGTGCACATTTTAATGTTAACAAGTGGCTGCCACTTGTGGCAAGTTTTGGCCAAGAACTGGTTGCCAATTTCTCAAAATAGTTTACTGTTGAACCTTACTGGGATAACGTGATCCAAAAGGACATGAATTCATTTATTTTGGTTATACGCAATAAAGAACAAAGCATAAAAATTTGTGTAAATATGTAACTGACAAAACACTATCATACATGCTTACACCAAATAATTTCAAACAATTTAAGTCACACAAAAAGAGAAACAGAAAAAAGAAAGAACTTGTGCTTTCCTTGTGTCCTCCCATTTTCAAAGGTGTGGTTTCTTCTACTCTTCAGTAGTGCTCATAACTCAAGCATAGGAAGGTCATTTCATTGTCATTTTGACATTAATTCAGTTTCTTTCCTATTGACAAAAAAGTGTAACCGATAGAATACGACAAATACAACTAGATGTTAGAATTGTATAAGTCACAAACATAAAACCTGCTGTGTATTATATTTTCATATGTTCCATGTGTCGCTTCTGTATGTGAACATGAACAAATATAAAACGCAGATAAACACAAGCCTTGCAGACACACAAGTGGAGAAGAACCAGTGCCAGAGAGACAGAGCGAGACTTAGCATTGGTAGAGCAAAGGGATGTTTTCACAGTACATAATGTTTGAGTACACATCAAACATGCCATGCTCCACTCTTTGATTGTCTCTGGTGAAGCTGCTTTCTGACAGGTGTTAGAGGAGGTCTCTGGATAGAAAATCGAGCATGCTGTAAATACACACTCATAATGACACATCACGCACTTGGCAATAGAGAGATGACAGGGACCTCCCTGATGATGTTTATGTTGAGGTAAAGTTTGAGAAGGCAACACAAGTGATATGCCAGTTAAACTGTAAACAGAGTATTGTAGAAATATAACAATGTCAAGATTTTAACGAGCATACTTGTTAATAGTTGAGCTATTAACCCCAGCTATTTTCTTAGCACAGTCAAAAAAAATGTTGGTTGTATATTAGAAAAGTAACGCTACCCTTTTTTTAGCCAGCTTCACTGCTTCACTACACCAACAATAAGAGCCAAAACCTGTTTAACATCGATTTGATGAGAGCAGGTTAACACAAAACAGACGCTATACGGAAAGAACAGCTCAGACCACATATATTTACCAATTTCTTAGTTTGTTATTACTGTACTGTATGTTCAATACATCTAGTCTCTCCGCGCCCGTTTCTATTCCCTCATTATCCCAGACCACAGTGAGGTAGATATTAGACAATTTTCTAATTAACAGTAAAACCACAGTCTAGTGGCCATATGTGTAATTTCTCCATAGGACACATTCTCCACATTCAGTGTTCTGTGTGAGGAATCTATGGGCTTTAATCGCATTGCCCCTTATGCTAGAATAACTATGAGTACTTTCTTGGCAAAGGCATCCACAGCTCAAGGGTTACTGCATGGCCGATCCTCCAGCGAGGTCCTTTCCATTCTGATTCAATCAAGCTTCATTCCATCTGCTGCCAAAATCAATTGCACTCCGCCTGGGATGCCTGGTTAGAATGTGGGGAGCCACAGAGTCAGGCAGGATACTCCATGCTACAGATAAATCCCAACACTCTAAAAGGGTTCCCTTAATCAGTAGACAGTGTAATGTGTACAATGAGGTTGTAAGGATACTAGAATTTCAAACCTCGATAAGATACTAGTATTAAAAAAAAAAGATACTTGATATCTCTTTCGATACCCGCAGCAAAATAAGATTTACATTAACCACGCGTGCTGGCACAGAAAAAGTAACTTCTAGATGGCAGAAAGGTATAGTACTTAACAACAACAGTTTAAGTTTCTCCAAGGTGCACTCAAATGCACCATGAAGTCCTGTCAGAGCCCACAGCTTATATAATAATAACATATATACATATAATAATAATAACTCACAGGAAAGGCCAAATGTTGCCACACTAGTGCCTTTCGACTATTGAATGTAAACTTAAATAGAGATTGTATAATTTAAGACACATGGTATCACAAGTATCAATACTTTTGACAACCTTAGTGAATGCCCAATCAGACAATCAACAGTTAATATTATATTTTTTTTATATTTGTTTTATGTTTGTTTGTTTTTTTAATTTAGCAGTATGAATGAAGTCACCATAAATGTGCTTGCTATTATTAATATTAAAGACAATATGCACTTCAATACACAGAGGCATTACCAGAAAATATGCTACATCATGAAATATATTTTTTATTGAGAAATTACCAACAAACCACAACTACTAGATTGCATTTATATGCTTTTAATGCACAGCCGACACATCCAGGGGGCTCAGATAAAAAAATATCAGTGAAAGGAATGCGTTGAAGCTGTTATAAAACAACTAGTTAGAAACTAATTCAAGCTAAGCTTGAAGACTAACAAAGTTTCTGAGTTGGTCATGACATTTTTACATTTTTCTCAGCTTGTTTGTCAATGCATCAGATCTACACAGTAAGTGTTTTAAGCCAGAGAAACTCTTGTTGTTTGGGAGGATCCTTAAACCCAAAGCCAATCAGAATCAGAATCAGAAATTCTTTAATAATACCCAGGGGAAATTGTTAAAATCAATCAAGCCTCTTCATGTGTTATTGCTCTCTATCATGTACCAATAGGTCATAATTTAATACTGCATTAATCAGAATAAATGTATGTTCTCTCCTGCTGTCATTTTTCTCATACAAATTGTCTAATATCCACTGGCTAGCTACAATATGTGTGACTGATTTGTCATCGCACACATTTTCTTTTTTTCTTCATCTATTACTTTCACCTTTTTAACCTTTTTATTTTTAAATCATGATCATTAAATCACAAGTTGGAAGCCCAGACAGAGGTCGCCCCGCCCCTTATTGGGAAAAAAGAGTAAATTAACTGATTGTTTAAGTCATCCATCAATAAAGAAAGATCTTAAAATAACCACTGGTCATCTATCATCCACCTATCCTCCCCCACCACTCAAGCTTGTTGAGGTGAAGCTCACACAAACATTAATTCAATTTTGACAAAATCTTTTCAGATAAAGACCTTTTGTTTGGGGGATGCTCCAAAACTTCTCATTTTGGCCTTATTTTGATACCCTAACCGGTGCCTCATCAGTCTTGTTGCTTTTGGGATATCCACACTGTGTTAAAATAAATATATTCACTAGAAATTAGATTTGAAGTTGCAAAGTGACATGCTTTTATACCTAGTCTTTGTACTTGACTTTGTTTGTATCAAGTCCCAGCCACGGCCATTTCCTCAAGCAATGCTCTACCACGAACTGTGTAGTTTCCTTGTAGTAACCTTGTAGTTTCCACCCTCTCCTGGTGTGGACACACTGGCCTCTTCATCCCAGTCCAAAGCTGCCGGCGGGCACCTGGCAGCTGAAAAAATATGAGGCCTACTTAATGAGTTCTTTAAGAGAGTTGGAAGTGGCTGGTGTTCATGCTTCAATGCCCAGTGTTGTGAGATAACCATGTTGCAGCAGGGCCTCCATACCAAAGGCTGCCGCTCTGAACCTGGACCAGGGCTGAAACTACAGGTAAAGTGTCACACCGCGGTGAGGTCTGTCCTGTCTTGTGAAATTCACGTTTTTTTTTTTGAAGAGTAACTCTCCTCTCGTTTCAGGTCACTTGCCCTTCCCCTTGTGTCACCGGTCTGACGTCCTCCCCTGGTCCATGATTGTTTCCACCTGTGGCCCCCTCCCTTCATGTGTATATATATATCCGTGTCTTCCCCTGTCTCTTTGCCAGAATATTTCGTCCATAATGACGAAAAGTTCCAGCCCGTTCCACAGCCTTGATCTTGTCTTGAAGTCTGAGTATTGTCACGCTCATGTTTTTGTGTTTTCCGTTTTCCTCAGAAGAGTGATTTTGATTCATTGAATGCCCTATTGTCAGCCCTGTTTTCCTCTTGTTCGGAGCAACTTTGTTTCGTGTTTTGTTAGCTCAGCGCAGCTCAACTTTGATATTTGTTTTACTCCTGTTCGGAGCGACCTTGGTTTATGTTTTATTAGCTCAGTGCAGTTTAACTTTGATATTTGTTTTTTCCTCCTGTTTGGAGCGACTTTTGTTTTATGTTTCATTAGCTCAGTGCTACTCATTTTGGATTTAAGAATAAACGCCAGCTTAACCTATGTACCTCCGCATCTGAGTCCTCATTCCTGCCCAGGCCTGACATGAAGGTCTGGATAATGACTGATTATTACAACCACAGGAATAATTAGTTATTTACTTAAGTAATAATTGGTTTGTTTAATTTGGTAATCTTGTAAATTCACACTTGTTCACAGTTTTATAATCATCAGTTCAAATTACTTCTAAATTTAAAATAATCGTAATTGTTGTTTATTTTGAATATTAAAGCCCCTGAACACCCACACAGGTGTTTTCAGTCATTCTGGCTGATTAGACCTCTGCTTGGGTTGAAGGTGGGCGGGGCTTGGATTAGAATTTGATGGGAATTTATGAGGTCATACATGTTCGTCTACCACAAAGTGAAAAGGAGACTCTGGAAGATGTTATCCAATCACAGTAGACACACCCACACAGTCCTGAGAAGAGGTCTAATCAACCAGGGGTCCGTTTCACAAAGCAGGTTCAACAAACTCTGAGTCTAACCCTGAACTCTGAGTTGATCTACTCTGAGATAGGAAACTCTGAGTTTTCGGTTCCAGAACAGCTGATTTGCGTTAGGTTGATCAAAAGCATCAATGGAGCCATGATTCGACGAGTCACCAGGTTTTTCGCCGAAAGTGTAACACCACTGCAGCAGCTAAAGAGAGGGAGACGGCGCGGGAGCACATTGCTGCTCGGGTCAGTGCGTAAGTTTAAATGTAGTCCTGTTGCAATCACAGTAATATCACAGGGGAAACTGCTTGAGTGGTAGTCTATTAGTTTATTTAATTTAAGTGCAACCCCGCGGGGGAGAAGCGCACTTGGCAGCAGCTTAAGATGAAACATAAAAACATTGTTCAAACAGGTAAAACATCGGCACAATCTCATGGTGACGCCTCATTTTGAGCAGGTTTTACATTGAAAAGTAAATATTACCGTACGTTGCTGTTTTATATGTTGTATAAAAAACTCCCATTTGCCAAAAACGCAGCGCAACACACAATATCTGCTGGGATGTGAGAGCATGACTGTGGTTGTTAATGTTGGAAATGTAAGGACGATGAGGTTGTGTATGTAAATGATGGACTGTGCCTTGAAACGGTGTTGTGCCATATTCAGCACCCCTGCCGTGAAATGCACCCATCGCATTATAGGTGATATTCTGGATCAGAAGGCTGTTGTTTCCACCTATAGGAGTAGTTTATATACCGGTAACCCAACTAAAAGCACACACTTTTGAACCTATGAATTGCAAGAAAAGCTGGGATTATATTTAGGAAACGCTAAGTCAAATACATTCAACTTGCTCAAAAGATCCATTTAATTCATTTTGTAATTATGGCTGCAGTATATTAAGGACGTCTATGCGCGGTCTGATAATCATCTCCCGACGAATATTTAATTCTCTGTGCATTAATGCTGCACCTTCATCCACGGGATCGTTATCAAAAGGACATGCCATGGTAGGGAAATAGTTGCCACCTAATATAACATCTAATGACTGATTTTTGCAATGATTTTCTAAAAAAACAGACGACAGAACTATACTACGCCAAAACTCGCCCTGCTGACAGCGGGCGAGTCCCGACCAGGTTAGGTTCAGAGAGCATGTTACCATGGTAACTGAACGAGAGGTTAAGTTACCTCTCTTTGTGAAACAGGCTAGAGTTACCCCTCTTTCTCTGGTTTGAGTTACCTCCCTTTGTGAAACAGAAAACTCAGAGTTTCCCTCATTTCAGGGTTAACAGACTCAGAGTTTTCACTAAACCTGCTTTGTGAAACGGACCCCTGGTTTACTGAAAACACCTGTGCAGGTGTTATGGGGCTTTAAAAAAATGGTAAAAAATTTTAGCATGTGCATATTTGTTTATTTATCAAATGCTATGTTGCATAATCACCAGCTTCTTTGCACATTCTTGTTAAGTATAACTACAGTGTATTGTGAGCTGTCAACATCTTATTTGCTCACAGAAATTTTCGGATGTGTGGGGACATAAAATCCTTTTAAAACTGCATATGAGTATGATGAGCAAGAGCATTCAATATTATTCAAAACTCTTTTCTTATCCATTTAATTTTCTTGCTTTTCTTGCACATCTATAATATATCTCTATCGCCATACAGTTGATGATGAAGTGATGAAAGATGGAAAAGTCTCTTTGAGGCAACTTAATGACTGCCCCTGATTTAGCTGCTTTGCAGCAACCATCCCATATGGGAAAGGAGGGCAGATAGAAGAGGCTATTGGCCCACTTCCAACACAAACACGGACTTGAATCCTTAGCACAGAGTTCTCTGCCAAAACACTGGTTCTCTGTGAAGGCAGAAAAAAGGGGGATAGGAAGGGAGGAGGAGAGGAGACTTGATTAGAAAACCTTAATGGGACTACCCTGTCACATTGCATTGGTGTCTGGGCCATGGTCCAAAGCATTACTGACACTGCAGTAAAGTAACAAGGAGAAGGTGAGGATCATACAGCTGTTGCACTAAGAGACTTCCCAAAACTCAATTCCTCACTTACACCTTGTGTGAATAATACAATTAGACTCAGTCAATTAGTCTCTAAAATAAACTGTAGGTGAGAAAGGCACTTTACGGTACACAACACAACTGTTACCAGTAAGATGGGGACTGTACTGGTTCCCTTCTCGAAGGCATTTGCCACAGAGTAGATTCTGTAAAATAAATAAATAAAACAGTATCTTCTTTAAACAATATTTACATTCATTATGTCACATAGAGTGACTTAATGCCGACTGAAAAAACAAACAGGAGTGGTGCGATATGCAAACTGGAATTTCAACCACTTGAATCACAGTGCCACAAGCTCAAGCAATTACACAACTATTTCAAGTGTGGGCATGTAGATGACTAATTTGGCCACTTTGATTTTCCCTTTCCCAAGTCTAAATGCAGAATGCCAAGCTCCAGTGAACAGATGAAATGCATGAGGTGACTGGGCGGCCCAGTGCAGGTTCACTGACAGCTGGGAATGATGAAGGCTAAGGTGTGGACCCACAACGCTCAACCCTGACACATCATGTTTCAAAAATCAAATACTCAGAAAAAACACGCTTTTTTTTTGTTCCAGACAGGTTAGGCAGGAATAAAAGGAACATACAAAAACTTTCTACGATAATTTACCAGAAAGTCATTAAAAATATCTATTTTATTGTTATTCAAAGGTTCTCTACTTTGAACAATAGCAGTAATACTTTGTATTATGACTGTATTGAGTTACATTGTTACAGCTGATAGTTTTTGGCTGGGAAAGGCAGTTCACTCTCAAAGAAAACTGTAAAATACAAGATAAACAATGTTAAATAAAACTGAAAGAAAAGAGCGTAACTCAGACCATGGTAATTGCTCATTTGTAACCCAAGGCCTAGCTCCCCTGGTGGGTGCAGTGGAGAGAGTGATGGGGTGTGCTGGCTGGGCCTCAGTGTGATTGGGTGCTCTGAGCCAGTACACCCTCACTAGGATTCCATGTATGGTTTGGTTGAATTGAAGACTGACCTTGAGTGAAACAGCGCTTCTCTTTCGTTCCTGCTCTCCTCCCTTAACCATCTTTTCCCTCCTTCTGTCTAGGGAATGAAAGCTTTGCCAAGCCACCGTCAACACAAGAGCTTCAGAGGAATTACAAGCTGCCCGAACCAGGGCTGTTTTGATGAATGCGGCTAGTGTCCTCACTCCTACTGTGTTTTTATGCCTTCATCCCTCTGTCATCCTGCTCCAGCAACGTGTTCAACATATCTAGGTGCAAGTAAGCATCAGGAAAAGCACAGCAATGCCTCTCTCACATACGATTTGCTACTCTTCTTTTGGTAAAATAAACAGAATTTAACTAATTCTGACAAGAATGATTCTTCCTGAGATCAACAGGTTAAAGTGACTAGCCACATATTTAAGTTCCTTAATGCTTAACGCTGTTAGGGAGCGGTTGCATATGTTCAGAGGCTTAATCTTACTGTTCTCCAGACCACTGGCAAAGCAAAGTTCCTGTCAGAAATTGGGGAGGCACAGAGCTCCAAGGGCAACAGCACATGTGGGGGCAGGGCATCCTCCTGCGCGAGGATTTTGGATGGAGCGCAGAGCAGGTTTTTTAAAACACTGGAGCGTCGCCATATCTCCCGCTTCAATTTCGCTATTGTTATGCTCCCAACAGGAGTTACGGACAGATTTTTTCCCCAGCAGATGGGTGACGAGCTCCATGCCGACATGGAAGGAGAGTGGGCCCCGTTCACATGTTACAACGCAGCTGTTTCTCTTTCATTTGGGGCAAGCATTGTGCGATTAGAGTGGAGCGAGGTCAAATCTGGCCTGAGTGTGGAGTGATATTCAGTGGAGCGGCTTTGAGTGTAAGGGCAGAGGGAAGGAACAGCTATGTAAGTGACGAAGAGAAATCTCACCGCTCCACACCATTCATGTGTTCTGGGGTGAGGAGGAGCTCCACCCCAGAGCCTCCTGTAAAGAGAAGAGAAAGAACGATGTTTGATGTGAATTTTTGGCAAGGATTTACCTCCGCTCATATTGTCATAATCGTGTTACTTATACTTCTACCATTACTCTACATAGTAGTACTATCTTCTAGCATGAAAATGTCCTTCAGCTTCAATTGGAAAATCCTTATTCCCTTCCAGACATTTCCTAATTAGAGACAATTACTGAATACAGGGCGCATAGAGACCAAAGGCAGTGGCTTGGAAGTGAGAAAGAGAGCTACAGCCCACTCCCATACAGTAACATTGAGTCTAGTAATGACGAGTACAGATAACTAATTCATGGAACAACCGTAGACATTGGAAAATATGGCACCATGATGACAAAATAATCACAGGATGACAAAATAATAATAGGAAAGAGGAATCATCCTGAACAGGCCTTAAAGCCCCCTAGATTTACTCCATCACATCTTTTAACATGTACAAACTGCCATAAGCAGAAGGAGCAATTTCCACTGCTTTGGAGCACTGTCTGGGTTTACATGAGGATTAAGGTTTGGCTGTCGAGTCGGAATCCAATGTGGAGCCTTCTATAACAAACTGAAGTAATTAACAGCTCACTTCTAAGGCGAACCTCTTTCATTTAGTGTCCTACGGAACTGCCTCTTCCCAGGAGTGAAGACCTTAACAAATGGCTTTAAGAGGCAGACCTTCATAATGTAAACCCATAGTCTTGTGGGACAGCTCACGGCTTTGACCACAGAGCAAATATGAGTAATTTGTATACACGTCTGCTGGGAGCCATAACAACCACACTGGGAGGAATTACTTTATGTAATTACTTGAGAAAATATCTTGGTAAGACATGCAAGGCTATGTCATACTATGAAAGAAAAAAACAGGAGAGAGAGATAGAGAGAGAGAGAGAGAGAGAGAGAGGGAGAGAGAGAGAGAGAGAGAGAGAGAGAGAGAGAGAGAGAGAGAGAGAGAGAGAGAGGGAGAGAGATTATGTGATCTATCCCTATGGTGGTTAGAGTGTTCAGTGGAGAGGCTATGAGGCAATCACAAAGGCTCTTCAAATGCACCCAGCAAATTTACTCACATGGAAAATTAAGCAGAGACGGCATTCTGTCCCCCTAAAGACTTTAAGATATATGGCTGCTTTTGTAATTATCATGGGTCAGGTCCTAAATTGAGATATGTTCATATACCAGTGATTTCCCTGTAAATCTTCTTCACGTGTGTGTGATGATTCTTTCAACAGCATACTTGCTGGCCTGTCTGGCTTTTCCTTCTACTGCATATACAGAATATTGTTATCTATGCATGTGTGTATGCATGTGTGTATGTGTATGTGTATGCACATATGGGTGTATGTGTATGCATCTGTGTGTGCACACAGTGGGTGATATATGAGTTGCAGTAGGATTGAGAGAGCCCTGTCGACAGCTGCTGGCTGCCATTCACACCTGAGAGGACCCATGTCCTGATGAGAATTAATGTACTCTGACATCCTTTGGGACTCTGGCAGCCCCCAGAGGGCCTAATGAAGAAATACAACCTTGCCAAGAGAGAGGGGGCATATCAAAAGGCTCCCTCAGGCCTCAAGAGAGGGCATATAGAGAGGGCATGGATAGACAGAGGAGACACAGAACAAGGATATTTGGGAGTGAGAGCAGGAAGATTATTCTCGGGCTTGTGTACTTTTGTTGTGTTTGTATTTTTTCCTAAGTGTGAGTCTCAAATGTTCATCATTATGCTGATCTACCTCGCCGCGTTAGTTAAACATGCAGAAAGTGTCACCAACATATGATGGAAAATGATCACCTTCTTATTAAAAACCTAATAATCAATCATATTTTATTTTTTTTAACTCTTGAGAATGAACCAATTTCCTGCAGGTTACATGTTCTGACCTCCCAGCGAACCAGTATAGAGAAGCGTTCTAAAGGTCTGCAAGGTTAGAGGACCAACCTCTTTGGGTCATCTGTGCCCTTGAAAAGGTCACGTAATGCCTGTCAAAAAGGACCTGTGTTTCGGATTGAAGTATTGGTCATTATGCGAAATCTATTTGGGTCCCAAGTGATGTATCATCCAAGTACCAATTAAAATGCTTCCCTTTAAATTCAGGGTGACTTGTACATCTCTGAAGGGACAGATGGTAAAGCATAATGGTATATTTGTCCAGACAAGCCGGCCCAGCTCTCCATAGACCACAAAGTCAGGGTAGGAGGTAAAAACAAGTATTCTACTCTTTCAACCTCAGCTCTCTCTCTCTCTCTCTCTCTCTCTTTAAATCCCTCATTTGCTCATCACTTTTCTTCCCCCACATCCTTCCCTCAATCTGTCTCCCTAAAACAAAAAGCAGCACATTAGATTACCAGTGCTACACCACTCTTGGCTAACAGGGTGACTTTCACAAGTGAGGCAGTTTCTAATCTCAGAAGAGGTTCTGAAATAAAGACTCAATATGAAAGTCTGACCACCAGGAACAGAAGAGAAAAGAAAGAAAGAAAAGTAGACAGACAGATGCAGTAGTGAGGGCAAACCAGGTGGTGGAGGTGGGGGTGCTGAGCAATGAAAATGTCTGCACTGTACATACAGTTGTTTATTTTCAATGGGACCCAGGGCATCTGCTCCAGCACAGGGGTGCCTGGGGGCTGGCAGAGTTGAGCTGTTCCCAGAGGTTCAGTAGAGGACCAAGGCAGAGAACAAAGTATACTGGGACTCCAGCCAGGAGGACCAGAAGCCTCTGGATCCCCTCACGATGTTGACTAGCCATCCACAAACCACCAGGAAATGGCGGTAAGAGCTGACCCAGACAGAATTCCAGGCGTGTGACCATGTGACGTCAGTGCAACCAACAACTATCATTAGCACATCCACAAGCTCTACCCGCATGTCCTTCTGTCCATCCAAGCACCATAGGAGAAGAGCCTGCGATGAAGCCGGTTTGGGCTGTCAGAGTGACCAGAAGCCTGTCATTTTGCTGTTGCGCAACAGCTCATTTAAAGTTCGTTTTGACTGCTTTTTTAACAGCTGCTCAGTAGTCGCACAGCAACACTCATTGCCAGGATATCCCTGTCTGAATTCGGCTCTGCCACTAATCCCTGAAAATTACAGTGTAACTGCATCCATGGAAAGTCACGGTGGCCAGTCAGACCATCCTGTTCACTCACAATGAAAAGGCCTTGAAATACAAGCATTTTTTGACTGAACCTATGGAGAAACATTTCAAAGTTCAGCTTTAATTCTGTGTTCCCTAGCTACAGGCGTCCTTTTATAAAATAAGGTTTGCCCTTCAGCCAAGTCCTAAACTGATTTATTTTAAAATAAACTGTTGTCAATCATCCTCATCCAAAATACTTTCCTGCATATGAATGAAAAAAACACCTTGTCATTGAATTACTGGGCAACAGATAAAAACAATATGAAGCAAGCTATTTCATAAAAAAACATGCTTGCTTCTATCTGTCCTCTTTGCACATCAATTACCATTTGTCAAAAGATCTGTTAACAGCCGAACAGTGACGTAGAAGGGAAAGGAGGTGCTTTTCTTTTTAGGCACCAATGTTTGGACAGAAATTGCTCCTTCATCCTCCATTAAAATTTCCCACACATATCTGTCAAAACAATCCCTTCAAATTCTCCTGTCAAACATGTATGCAGATGAGAAACACTTTTACCCAGTCATCCTGTGGGCAAACATTACTTCCAGCTGAGCAAACACGCCTAGACAGAACAAGCTATACATGACAGAAGGATCTAGTTTCTTACTCCAAACACTACACAGTGTTAATACATATACTGTACTGTGTAGTGTACACTGTTACAGCCTCCAACCTTATATAAGTTAGACTTTACTTATATTTGTATACTACATATGCATACATTTTTACAACATAAAAACACTACAGATAAAAAGCTGGGGCAAGTGGTAACCTGATAGATTGGTGGAAAACGTTTTGAGCTATTGTTCAGTTCTGTTGTTTTCAGATGGTACTTCATCAGTCTTTATAACATTTACCGTTCTTATCTATTGTTTGTGTTTCTCACTTTTCCTTTGTTTCCTACCCATGGACATAGGAAGTGGCAGCTAATTGCGGCTTATTATGATTTATGCACTGGTCTCTGCATGGATTTGGAAACTGGGGAAGTTAATAAAGGACTTTTTTTAAACTCAATCCTCTCTCTTGCGCTCTCTCTCATTAAAAGAGAGACAACAAACCTTAATTAAGGTTTGGTTGTAATTGGCTTAAGTGTGGGTTTATAGAATAGTCAATGATCCTCTAGACACCAGTTTGATGTGATCATTTTGCAGCAGAAGGTCAGCTGAACTCTAACCCAACATCCCCACATGATTATAGGGAGAGGAGACCCTTGGCCTCTCTCAGTATCAAACCTCACTGTTTACTGTGACCAAAAATTGATTAAGTATTTTAAGCCTCTCATATTTATTGGAATGCATCATTTTAATGAGTGTGAGTGTGTGTGTGTGTGTGTGTGTGTGTGTGTGTGTGTGTGTGTGTGTGTGTTGTGTGTGTGTGTGTGTGTGTGTGTGTGTGTGTGTGTGTGTGTGTGTGTGTGTGTGTGTGTGTGTGTGTGTGTGTGTGTGTGTTTATAAACATTGAGAAAAAAGGGATGTCAATGAATATTCTAAATCTAATCCTAATCCAAAAATACAGGCATCTGAATATGAAAATTTGCATTAAATTGTAAAAAGAAGTGCTCTCTCCTTTGCACGTTGTTGTGTAGGCCTGGGCAGTTTCTCACTAAATGACTCTAACGTTGAGTTCCTCAAAACCAAGTCTGTATGTCTGATTGAGCCCAGCCTCCCAGCAGAATTCACAGCAAGCTGTAAGCATGTTGTGATGAGAGAGGAGAGCTGGTCCAGAGTGCACTTCAGTGATGAGAGTAAGTTCAATTTATTTGGGTCTGATGGGAAACATTATGTATGGCGTAGGACTAGGGAAATACTGAACCCAAAGTAAAGAAGTCAGTTAAATCTGGAGGAGGAAGTGTCATGGTTTGGGGGATGTTTTCTGCAGCAGGAGTTGGGCCTCTTGTACAGCTACATGGCAGGGTGAATGCAAATGTTTATGTGAACCTATTTGGGCAACATGCAATACCTCCACTGCAATTGTCTCCAAATCAGCTGAAATGTTCATACAAGACAGTGACACTGCACACTGCAAAACAGGTAAAGCAGTTCCTTGAAGCTAAGAATACTGAAACAATGAATCGTCCAGATCTAAACCCCATAGAGAATCTCTGGAAAATCCTTGGCAACAAAGTAATGGCTAATAAACCCACTACAGTTACTGAACTGTGGAAGAGACTGAAGAAGAATGGAACAAGATGGAACCAGAGCAGTGTGAGAAACTAGTGATGTCCTGTGGGCGCAGATGTACTGAAGTCATTCAAAGCAACAGCCTCAACACTTCCTATTCATTTCTGAATCCCATAGCCCGAAGAAAACATTGTTGAAATCTTCTCTTCAGACACAATGGTTACTGTTCTCTAACTTTGCTCACTGTTGTGCCTTGATTATTGGAATATTATATTTTTTATACAGACTGCTGCAATGAGAAGGAGGTTGAAGCATGCCCCGACTATAAAATATATACTTAAGGATATTCTTAACTGTGCTCTATTAAAAAGCATGCAAGGAGTTCCTTACTTACTGTGTTTCTAACATGAGGAAATTGAGCAAAAGTAAGTAACTGGTTGTCATATTAATTTATGAATCTGTATGACTTGAACGGAAAAAAATGTATAATGACAGTATTATCATTACAACTGATTAGGCTAATAATCCACTTATGGTTGGGATTTTGTTTAAAAGGAGTAAAACTGAGACTAACTATGAAGACGTTTTCGAACTCAGAATAAGAATCTGTGGAGTGGTGCTTGCAATCGTGAGAGTGGGTCTCAGAGAGTTATGGCTTTAGCTAGCCTGTAGTTTATGTGCACTCTGGGTAAAATGCAGAGCACTTTGAGAACATTTATCATAAAACACAGGGAAGGGACCGGGATGTAAAATGGCTGCTCTGCTCAGGCTCAGTATCCACGATCTGATATAAACTCTCCAGATAAATAATGCATGACTCCACTGTTGAAAAAAAATGTCAGAGTGCCTCTTATTTCTTGCTCTGACAATTATAATGCTTTGTAAGGTTTTTGTTTTCCTCTTTTTTCATTTTTGGAGAACTACTTATTGTATTGTACTTAGAACTAGACAATGTGGTTTTGCTTGTCCCAACGTTAACTTTACTACACCTAAGAACCTAATCCTGAAGTAACACTTCATAGACATTTTTTTTTAAATACAAATTGGTGTTCTATCTTTACGGAAATGAAAGGCAAGGGACTGAGAAGATAGATAGACTAACAGTGCTCAGACGGAGCTCACATAGGGGCTACATAAGTGTTCATAACATGCCAGTTTATTCAATATTTCATGTACTTAGGAAGGTACGGTTATGCTCCCTTGTAGAACTCACAGACCACTTATCACTCTTAATGTTCCTCCAACTACAACTGTGATAAACTGTACCTTTAAGATTACCTTTGTCCCTTACAAGGAAAGAAATGAGGATATCTTCATCTGGAAACTGCTATACACATCTCAAAATAAAGCTGCAATTGACTGATTAAGTGATTATTGAAGTAGTATAAGGACTAAAAGCCATATACATTAAAATGTTTAATTTACAATGAATTAAAACACATAAAAGTAGTTATTAGTTTTCTGCATATTCAACTTATTAATAAATCAACTAACTAACTGCTTGTTCTCCTCCAATTTTCCCTTGCTTTTTCTTGTATATTTTTCCCAAGGCCATAAATAAAACAGACTCTCTCTAAAAGGACACAGGCAGTGGGAACTCCATGCACATTGGCAGCATTTAGCAGGTGACAAATGGAGTTTCCCAGGCTGAACCAGCCCAGAAGGCTCACTCAGATGGGTTGATGAATGTAGAAGTGAGCCCCGACAGGCAGGTTTATTTTTATTACTTCTGTCATCGTACCTTTGCAATGTCTCTGCAGCAAACACACATATAATATGCTATACCAAGAGGAGGGAGTAGTCTTGAATCACAGTAAAGGACGTGCAGAGATGCCATCACAACTTTTGTCGTTACCCTGCTGATGAAGATGCTTTCAGAAAATGTTCGATGACATGCCTTGCATCTTAAAATGTTGCATGGTGTATATAAAGTCCTGAGCAAAGAAAATGAATCACTGAATATAGCCCATCTTCTTTCTATTTTCTCAAAAACATTGAGGGGTGAGAGGGTAGGAAGCATAGGAGAGTAAAAAATAAATAAATTAGGATAAGAATATACAAATAGAAAGTAGCTATAAAAACTAAAACAAATTAGAGTGCTCTGGCCTTCTGGTCTTCAAGTCTTCTTTGTGCCCAGCTACCGATTAAATACCAAAACAAGACTATGATGAGCAAGAGTACAAGCGGTAGCAAAAAGAACATTCACCATCATTTCATTGCCTTTCTCTCCCACTGAGAGAAACACATGATGGCAGGGAAAAACACAGTTTCTTTATTTGGCTGCTCACAGAGTACTTTATCTATTTGACAGAGGATGTGAAATCCCAGAAAAGGAGAGTGGAGAAAAGGGGGAATATTCTTTTAAAGAAAATGATTCATGGGCTCGAGGCTGTGCAACTCATGAGTCAACAATGTACCATGGGTGTCTTTGGGGGTGTGCTCTGCGAAGGTGTGTATCAATAGGTAATAAATCTCAGAGCATTCCCAGGATGAGAAAAGCCACACAGGTGTCTCACTCTTAACACAGCAGCTTCAGCAGTACACACAGGTCATGGAAATACTGTGACTCAGTGTTAGACCACAAGTCAGTTTGGAACATGCCTGTTCATATGTGGTGAATGTGGTGACATAAGAAAAATACTAAAAATGATGGCAATTTTATAACTTAAGAACTTGGTTGCACTGATATTTCATATTGTTTGGTAGTTTCTATCAATGGTATAACACATTAATGGATTGATTTTTGGAATAGGTGCATGATTTTAATTTGCCTGAATTTGGAAAATTTGAAGATCATGAGATGAAATAAGTGTTGCATCTGAATAGCATCTCATATGTTTCCATTGTCTATGAGTGTCTTTTTAACTCATTACAATACTATCTGAACTGGAAGGTTTTGAAGTAGGAACTAAAAATGTCAGACAGGCTTAATATTTACTGAAAATAATGAAGAGAGAGGTAGGAACTACCAATGGTATTGACAAAAAATTCGGACACACACTTGCTTTCACCTTGTCTCATGTCAACCGTCACCATAGAACTCAATCAAATTAAGAGCAGCCAAGCTGAGACCCACTTTTTTCTACTTAAAGGAGCAAGGAGAGACACTTTGACCTCCTTAATGGTGATAAAATGGTCTTTAATGGGACTGGCGTGAAACAGATTTAATGTAGTGACTTAATGCTGAGGTCTCTCACCTCTCCCTAAGGCTCCTGGGAAGGCTACCATTACATGATCAAAAACCACTGCCACCTGATGGGCTGGCTGGAGACCCTGTATAATCAAGGTCAGCATGGGCCTCTGGATAACGCAGTATGGGTGTGGGCTGCAACTAATGATTATTTATATTGTTTAGACTCTGAAGTGTCAAAAATAGCAACACATACCCATCAGAAGTTATTCTTTTCAAACGAAACATTTTGTTTTGCAAAAAAATCAAGAAACGCTTGCCTTTACAATGATATAAAACAGACAAAAAGATGTACATGTTCACATTTGCAAGGCTTTCATCAAGTGAGGCTGGCTCCAAGAGTCATTTGTTAGACCCACATGTTAAAATGCCCAACAGCAAAAATATGTTTACAGCCTGTTTAATTGCCTCGAGAACAGTTTTGGTCTCTGTTAGTTAATTTCCCTGTTCATGACAACTTTATGGGGAGTGAATTTCTATACAACTAATCCGTTTAAGTTATATCAAAGCTTAATGTTGTGCATAATTAGGAGCATGTTCATTTTGAGGCAGCATTACAGGTGGCTAGCACAGACTGTAGGATTCATTCAGCCCACCTCAGCCCCATCCAAACTCCACCTCTTTGCCCATTTTTGGATTAGCTGGGAGCAGGCAACATCAGGCATTGCCAAGATGATGACGTCCTGAGCTACAAACACTGAGCTTATTTTGTTTGGCCTTTACCTTCGCTGTGCAGAAAACTATTCTGGAAGCCAATCATGGTCCAATATGCAACTTCAACAAGTATGATGTGGAATCTTGAATTCTCCAGTGCACATACACTGAAAACTGACTTTCGGTGAAGTAGGATGCATATTGTGTTCAGCAGCAGAGTTGTTAAAGTTCAAATAAATGCAAGTAACTGATCATTATTGGAAACAACAACAAAACAAATATTAGATACAAATTACTACTACAAATATTTTTAGATTAGACACTACCCAGCCAACAACACTGTCTAGCTTACCTATTAAATCAGTTTTTACTCTAGAAATGACCAGTGTTAGCTACAAGCTAAGCCTTTCCTATAAAAGCACAATCCTCAAGTTCGGCAACCTGAGGTCAAAATTTTGCTGTCTGGTGGACTGGAGAAAATGCACATGCAATATACTGAGAAGCTTTCTTCCACCTCACCCACAATAACGTACAGAGTAGGTTCAGTGAGCCATTTCTTCCAGATGAAATAATTACAAATTTGAATTTATCTGCGTGTGACATCTCTAAACTCATGTTTCTGTTGTGTCATTTCTATTTCGTTCAGCCAGAGCAGGTTTTAGTCTCCAGTTCATCTGGAGTTCAAATGGAGCATCAGAGATCGTTCAACCTGGCGGTGTCTGTGAGGTGTCTTGTAAGGAGCAGCTAGGGAGGAATCCTTTCAATTAGAGTGATTTATGAGAGACCTTATTACGCATGGGCTAAGACTGGGAGTTTTCTGTTCTGAACAGAGGGTCATTTACGTGTTGATTAGATGAAGAAGAATTGGAAGCTTCATAAATATTCCTTATAGTATCAAATCTCATCCTGATTGTCATCAATCTACAACAACTTGCACTCCATTAGTCTTAATGAACTTCATCTAGCCAACAATTTCATCCCTGGATACCCCATTTTCCACTGTATGCCACTAACAACAAAACTGACAAAAAAAAGTTTTCAAACACAGTGGTCCCAGGTTTTGTTGAATCATTAAAGGTGGAAATTAATAAACTATTTCTCATTCTTTTAGATTTGGAAATAATGCAGATATTTGCAGTTTCACAGACTACCTGCCTTCTCTAAGGATACTCTAATGGTGGCACTAATAATGTTATCTTAGAATGTATCTGCGCTGCAAAGTAAGCTTTTAAATCTCAAACAATTATGTAGGCCTCATTATGCAATTCAGCATAGACATTTAACTGTAATGCTCCAACTTTGTAAAAGATTAAAAAAAAAAAAATATATATATATATATATATATCTCCAGCGCAGTTAAAAAGGTATAAACGCGTGTTATTTTTCCCTTGTCTTGCAAAATGGGACTAGGGAAAAGTTTAATGACAATTATGTAATTTCAAAAGTCAGCAGAAAGGCATTATTAACATCAGGAGTAAAACCACCATGATAGTTTCACTAAAGATCAGTATTAGAGTATGTCTTTTGGCAACAATATCTATGACTATCTACAGGTACTGAATGATATTTCATGACTGTACTATATAATCATACATTACTTTAACACATTTAGTAAGTAATCACAGTAGTGATTTCAAATTTGTATCTAAATGTCATTGTCTAATTGTCAATTTGTGCAAGGTTTCAATAGGATAATAGCAATTTACAAAATACAGGCAATGTCAATGTTAGTGACACAGTTCATCTCCATTGTTGAATTTAAGGCTCTTCACTGCAATATAAGAAAAGGCCTTTATAACAACCACAACAATATGATTGTTATGGGGTAAACGGTGGGATAAGGTTAAAACGGTTTATCAGGGTAAGGGGGTTTACACATGTAATTGTGGGCAGTTTGACCAGTGTGGGTTCAACCTCTCCGCGCCTAGCTTCGGCCAGCTGGCCGTCCACGGCCCGTTTGAGAGAGGTGGGCTTTTGTAAAGCGTGTTTGCACATGTACGAGCAGGAGTGTGTGCATGTGTACGAGCACGACAACTACGGCGGCTCTTACGTCATTTTATGTGCGCCTGTCCGACCACGTGCGGACATTTAACAACAACAACAATGGTGGCGAAAGGTTCACGTTGGTGTGATGCGGAGGTGGAGTGTTTACTGCAGATTTGGGCGGATGAAAATATTTAAAAACAGTCGGACAAGACGCACAAAAACTCAGAGGTCTATGGAAAGATTTGTAAACAAAGCGACGCATCGCAATGACGTCAATAAATGCGTTTGTAGTCTTACGCCGTGATGATGTATGGACAGGCAAGAAGCATTTGCTGAGGCCCAGGCAGTGTGAGTACAAACCGGCTGGCCAGCGGGGGGATAGGGAGGGGGGGGGGCAAGTACCCTAAAGCCCGGGGCGCGGTATGGGCGGACAGTGTGAGTGTGCCCTTAGAAAACAATGAGGTGATCCCTGGAGCCGTGTAGAAGTATATCAGTCCGTGCTGATGAGAAACACCAAGAGTTGAGTCTATATTTAACAGAACTGGTTAAATTGGCATGCAATATCATTAGAGATAAAATAAATCCTATCTGACAGCTTTCATTGAGGTTGACGTTTATAGATATGGAATCTAGGCTCTTTTTCTTTTACAATAAAAACATTGGTTCATTTCCTGTCTACACGGATGAGCTGGCCAATTTTACGCCAGCCTTTGAAGGTAATTTTTACATTGCCTGGGCCTCTGAGATTTCAACTTTATATGCATTATTTACAGAGAAAGGGAGGGGCAGGGCAGATCTATTGAAATACTCCTTGCCCCAGGTAATTATCCAGAAGTCTTAGTCCAGCCCCGTTGATGAAATGTGCTCATGTTTATGCACATGAAGGGGGATTACACATTCAAACAGTCGGACCACTATTTCACTTCTTCACTGTGTAATTATAAACGGATTAGACTGCATTCAAAATGCAAAGACACCCCTTATTTTGAACCATATCCTGTTCCAAATAATATTGCCGGTATGAATCCGTGTGCTTGTCTTATCTCTGGTTATTTCATTTGGCAAAAGAAAACAAGGTGTTTTGGAGTGTAAAAAGAGAAGAAAAAAAAATGATGAGACAATAATTTGTATTTCAAATCCACAGAGCTTCACAGAGTTAAAGTCATAATGGGCTGCAGGCAATAAGAGGAAAGACATGGTGAATTAATTAGCCCGGCAAATAGAGAGGGGCCCTGTATTGACCCCTCAGAGGTTTTCTCCCTCCACTACTCTGCCAGCCACACAAATCAGCAGTGTCACTAATTAAGAAATACCACTTCAGATTGTGTCCTTTGTAACTTGCATCAGACAAACCTCTGAATTAAGAGCAGAAATGATGCACACTCACTAAGTGACTGAATATGAGTCTTAACTGCCTTTAAATAACACTTTATTTTATCGAGGGGATTGAAATTATGTTTTTCTTTTGTATTTTGCAGTCTGTGTCGGTCTAAATTGTGACTGTTCAGCAAGCTTTTTTTCATGAAATAATAGCATATGAATGTAACGTATATTATTGTGGTATACACACATGCACACACACATACATCTATAATCTCATCACCAGTGGAGCAGAGGGTGATAATAAAAGCCGGTAATCCATTTGGTGCTTACACATCCATATAGAGTTCAAAGGTGACACTATAGCTGGAGCTGGAACATTCTCTGAAGTAAAAAAGATTGATACATTTACTGACATATGCAGTGTGTACCTATATGTTGATTGTATTTTTCTCCTTACTGTAATATTAACAACAAAAGCACACCAAGCAGAGGCAAGGTGCCACTCGCTGAAATAATTCCAATGTTGTGCAGCCGGGAATAGGACTTTAACTAAGGTTTTTATTACAAATGAATCTGCCATTTTGAACAGAATGTAAAATATCTTCAGATACCAAAAACTGATGTCTATATCTTGCAGTGTATTCATAATACATGTAACAACAAAAAACTGCTCCTAATCTGATCCTACCGTAGTACTGACATGCCAATTTCTGTAAGTCACAGAGAGAACCTTAAAGACATTCAATATAAAATACACTCAGGAAAACACATAATACATTAGCATGTCCAATTGACATAATGTAGCTGAGTTTTAAGAGTGTGCCTAATTAAGTATCTTTACCACGCATTGATGCCTGTTTCCCCTCCACTCATTAACTAAATAAATAAATTGTTACTTGAATGATACTCAAAAGAAGTTCTTCTGAACTTTATTGCCCTTACAGTTACACCAGACCATCAGTTATATGGTTCTTTTTCCTTTAATCAGGAAGAAGTCCCACTGCACAATCCTGTAATGCTTGCAGACGGGCAATATTACAGCTAAGGGAGCCCTCTGGCACATGAGAGAGGAGGAGGTTGCGAGAGCAGGCCCTAGTCATTCCTACAATAAGGAAGAGTCACACCAGAGACAGAAACAATAACTGCACTTCCTCTACAATGGTGCCCCCATGCACCCAAATGCAGAAAAATGACAGGAGGGGATGTTCCCCGCTGCATTACTTTTGAGTTACGGAGGTGATTTGCAATTCAAAGAGTCTAAGGAGTGCTGACCACAACAGTAACGCCTCCACGGGCCCGCTGAGGCAAATAAGACCTGGGGCAATTTGCAGCACCTTTTGCTAGGAAACACACTTTTAGGCCAAGTCATGTAAAATAAAAATATGATAAATACCAAAACTAATGAGGAAAAATTTTGTTTTCTGACTAAAAATAGAAGCGGGTGTTAAGAGTTAACTTGATGTCAAGGCTACCTTTTCTTGCAGCAACTTTGATAGATTTGGCCTTGACAATGCAAAGTAGCTTAGATGCTCCACTTGTAAATGAATGCTTTGCATATCTGCTTAACTGGTGAAACTCTTACTTATGAAAGTTGTATACAATGTTCGGATTTGCATTTGTTTGAGGCAAGAAGAAGTTAAGCATTTCTCTGTAAAAATGAAAATCTGTTATTTGAAAAGCATTTCAATTATGACTGCCACAACCTGAAACATTCTTACCTGAACTATTAATCATAGTGTGTGACTTCTGTGCTGCCATATGGAGGAGCAGCATGTGAAGAGCACCAAACTTGCTGATCCTCTGTAACTGGGCCCAATTAATCCTGCCGGCTGCATCATCCACATCAGGTCTGTAGTGTGCTGTGCTCCAGCCAGAGAGAAATACGAGTACTGTATTTCTCCCAGCAGCCTGTCCAGTTAGAAACAGGAGAACTTGAAGCATTTGTGATTAATGATGGCGAGTTAAACTACTATAGATGATTTAGGAGGACTTGGGAATCGGAGGGGCAAGGGGTTTATCTTGAGGTTTAGCACCATAGTTAGGATATTTGTGAAAGGTGAAACTGACATAAATAACTTAACATTCTTGAAAAAGATAAGTGATATAAAAAGGGGAATATCCATTTTACCAATCCTAACTCCATCCTCACTACAATATCATGTAAGGGCTTTCATACTCAAGGCAAATGACAACAAGCTGGAACAGGTTCATCCAGAGTGCATGTGAATGCGTTAAGTATTGTCACGCAAAAAGAAAAATTTGACCTGTGGCTCCACTTGCACAATTAGGAAGGTTCCTTATTTGTGCAGTTACAATAGAATAGAAGTACTTTATTCATTCCCAATTGGGGAAATTCAGATGTTCAGCATTGTTCAATGTGTGCTATACATGACTAAACACACATAAATAAAATAAATAAGTTAAAAAGCTACTGTCAGTAGAGATAAAAATGCACATTACAGGAGTTTATTGTACAGCCGTATAGCCGCCGGGCTTTAATGCGGTGAAAAACTATGTGAAATTAGAAATTTTAGCAAATTTATTTGAAAAAAAAAAAAAAAAACCTTAACTGAAATATCACATGTGCAAAAGTTTAGGAAACCTTTACTCATTATGCTGTTGAAGGACCTTTAGAAATAGTTGGAGCTTTGATTCCTCCACACGCATATCAACATCAACAGACTCATTATATTTTATTTTCAGGGACCCTTACAAGAGATACTAAAACCTCTCCGCATTTGAAGGGATCTCTAAGAGAATTGAGGGCGGGACTAGATTCAGATGGAAATGACACTGGTACAGTGTGGAGCAGGTGGCTGGATAAACAGAAGTCATCAAGGGTCAGATGGATCAAGTGAGCCTCAAACATCACTCTGCTGCCCGATGAGCAGCAGAGGTGGATGGATCATTTTACAGGTTTCTTCCCCTGACTAATTCTTACAGAGTATTCAAGAGGAAAATCAGTCCAGAGATACAGCCCTTAAAGTGATCCTTCCACCTAACCCTAATCACTATTTTCAGATTCATCCAGACAGATGTTGCTTCTCAAATAAATTTGTGGATCATCAAGTGTTGGCCAAAAGTATGTATTTCTAGTAAATTTCTTAGTTTGACTTTTTTTTTAGACAAAGACTCTTGGCTTTATTACATCGATAATGCAGTTATAATAAAGGGCACATATCTACACCACCCCAGCTTTCCTGTCAAGGACTTTGTTTGTGGCGACGTAGTATCGTTGTATGTGTCAGCAAGATGTCAGAGGGCAATTTCACCGTTTTATGAAAGAGAACCATTACTGTATTTACACAGGGCCTTGTGCAGATCCTGTGGAGCTGACTTTGGCAGTTGCTCTTACTTGTTTTACTTACAGTAATTGAATATCAGGTTTGTATTCAGTTATTTGTAGCTATGTTTATATGTACACAATGATGTCCTGTCAATACTGCAAGTATTGTGATGTTTCAAGGTCATATACAATAGTAATGTTGAGCCACAGAAGTTTGCACCAAACAGGAACGAAATGTGCTTGGACCCAATTAAATTATTTGAGCTGCAGTGGCATAAAATAGGTTGAAGTCTATATTCAGAGCTCTGTGTTGGCAAACGCAGATGACTCAAACGGTTTAGGACTTGATATTTGGGAAATTACCATATCATTTTTAAATATAACTATCAATCCGAACAAATTCTAGCACTAGCAAATTGTGCAACGTATTAGTGCAGATTATGAAGCCGTCGTCAAAATGCCTATTTGGCTTTATTTAGTTTCATGGTGCATGTATGTGTGTGAGTGTGGATGAGTGTGTGTAGGGAAAAAATGAATGCATATATAATTTTCAAGCACATGAAGGAATGAAGGACTAAGTGCCCAGAACAAGAAAAGAAATGCGTTTTGAGGGTGAAAAACGTTACTTGAAAGTGCCTGGCAGCTTAAAACAAGCAAGTAAACCACATAACTGTAGATAATTATCGCAACATGTATAGCATTCAGCAACTCAGCATCTCATTATAGTCTAGCACATATTTTGCTTAAAGTCACTTTGATTGTGTTTGACTTGAGCAATAACTGAGCCTGTTGGACCAGAGTATATCTGTGTTTGCCTATAACTCAAACCAACACAGCACACGCTCAATGCAGCATCTGGCTTTCACATTACATTTGAGGCAGAGTTTTGAGGAGCCTCTGAAATGTGTTGGAATTAAATTAAAACATGCGCTCTGCCTGGGCAAACTGGACATTTTCCAAGAGTGCATTTCACACACCATAAACACTACAGAAATCTTTAAACATATAACCTAAAAGGGCACTGCTGAGTCTTTTAGATTCGTCAGGCAGCATGCATTTAAAACGCTACCAAAAATAACAAGCTGTTTTACATTTGAAAGAAAGAAGGAGGCACTCAATTCATCAGAATTCATGGTTCTTGAAATCTAAAGTTTTCTCTTTCTTTTCCACATCTTAATATTTCACATTGACTTCAGAATAGCTGAAGTTGTGAGAGAGGTAACTGCGTAGGTGCTTAGGAATTCATTACTGTAAATAATGACTGTGGAGATTAAAATCAACAGGGGGGGAAATGAAAGTAACTGCGATGTAAATGTAAAATGACTGTAAAATGAATCCCCTCACTTCCTTCTCTAATATCTAAAACTTACTATATGGTAATTGTCATAATCTTCCCTTTCAATTAAAACTACAGCTTATGTACGTAGGACATCTTTTATTACATAGCTGCAGCTTGTTTATACTTTGCAATTCAATCAAATGAATTGAAGTAAGGAGGAGAAAGTCAACAATATCAGCATCACAGATTTCACAATATCACTGTAGGTGAAAGCCTTCATAAAATAAGTAAACAAAAGACAGCTTTGATCCACAAAGAAAAGGTATTTCTCAAGCAGTGTTCCCAAAAACAAACTCTCACTGAGACCCCAAATCTATGTCAAATAACCAACATCTGTACCAGAGCTGACTTACAGTAAAACCAATGTCTCGTTAGTAGCTTAAGCAAAACTACTGCACGATATGGAAACAGATATGATTATATAACATAATACAATAACAAATCGGGTTAAAGCCAACAGGAGGGACAGAGACCCCATACAGAATCTCAACCTCCCCTTATTATTCCTCTCCAAATCTAATCCTGTCAGACAATAAACTACATAAATGCATCTAATAGGATTATGGCCAGTGAAAATATGATGGTGAGAAGAGGGATAGAGAAATGGGGGTGGGTGATGAGAGAGATAAGTGGGACACCTTTACCACTTGCAAACACTCAAAAGAAAGCATTAAAAGTGAACAAGACTTGCGATGGACTACAAGTTTTAGAATCAGGGCTAATTCCTTCTGGCCCATGGCTAAGTGCTGGGTTTTCGATTGACGCAGCAGTGAGTTTATTTAGGGGGTCACTGGAACATTCCTCAAGTCTCACCTAAAGTTGAACAACAAGATATCTGGTGACCAAATACCTTAGTTTTCCATTCCATTTTAAATTTCACTGTCCATAAAATTTTTCAATAATTAACAAATGTGGCTGTTCCTATTGCAAAACCTGTTTTCCAAATGGTTTTAAAGAAAACTTGCCTTTGATTTTGTTAACTGCCAATTAGTGCTTTAACTGTTGATTATGTTCCCATTTACCATGCACTGGCATCGCACTGGTTTTACCATGTTTGCCTTGGCCTTAAACCTACTTCTCTGCACAATGTTATGAGGCTCAGCGGAGGGATCCAGATGTGCTGACATCCACAAATACAAGGTTGTAGTCATATTTAAACAAACTGGCAAAGAGAAGGAAAGAACCCTGAGGAGGAGAGTGAGTGAATAAAAAAGATTAAAAGGACAACATCATTTTGTCCGTCGATTTGTGTTAAAAAAGAAATGATTCAAGTAAATGCACATACACACACATCCACACAGGCCTCAACTCCAATGGACTATTGCTCTCTGATAAACGGCCCCGTGCCTCCCCAGGACCACCTACCCAGCAGGAAAATCAGGTCATGCACCTGGAAGTGGTCAGAGCCACAAACATTAACAAACTGTAAGTGATTAAGGCTGGCTATTACTCAGGACCTTGGCCCACACCAAGCCAGACAGAGGTGAAGATAGGGAGCACTGCACACACCAGGAGGGAGGGATTATTAATATAAGCAGGGAGCCAAATCCAACATACAGAAAACACACACACTCGCATAATCAGGGTACTTACATAAACACAGGTGTTGGGAAACACACCCAGACTGACACGGAAAAATATTTGGCATACAGTGGTATGCACTTTTGCTTATCTGTATCCCCTCTGGCTGGCAGGTGAACACAGGCAACCCCATCCACTTTGAATCAAGATATGATGCTGATGTTTTCACGATATATCTATTACAGGAAATTAGCTTTTTACTAAAGCAGTTACCATTTTCCAATATGGGCTTATACGGTATACCTATGTTACTGCCAACTGCTTTGTTGGTGAGGGGAGGAGGGTGATACTTGAGCATTTCTGTTTTGATTTTTGTTTTTCGTTTTGTTTGGCAAAATCCAGCAATGTTTCCTTATGCTGAACAGTTGTTACATTCTATCACAATTTAAAGGCTAAACAATTTAGCAATAAAAGTAGAAAAATAATGAAAATGAAAATGAAAAAGTAAAAGAACAAATTAGAGAAACATAACACTTCAGTAATTCTAGCCAATTGCAGCAAGAATCATATCGATATCCAGGATCCTGCATAGTGTTTTAAGCGTGCATTATGTTCTGACTTCTCAAGTACTGCCTCTCAGTTTTTGGACAGCAGACAAACATCCTCCCAGTTGTTTGTACTGTAAATCACATTTTGCTCCACAACGCCCTCCAACAAACCTGCCGTCTACCAACACCTCCTACTGTGACACATTAATTATAACTTCCTGTATACAGCCTATCCCAAGCCATGAATACATAATGCCCTAAAATGAGTCATATTCACATAGCAGACGCCCAGCAGTGAATAAATACAACCTATCCATCACACACTGGCCAGTGAAAAATTATTGAAAGCCCACAGAGGCAGACAGGAGGCTGGGCTTAGCCAACGGGAAGAGTGGAAATGATTATGCTTTATCTTTAAAAAAAAGTGAAATTCAACAGCCATCACAGTGTCCCAATTATGCCCTCTATGCCAAACAAGACCGGAGAACTGACAGACTCAATGAAATACATGTCAGAATCAGAGCAGGTAACAAGCAGGTGTTCCTTTAAATTCTGACTTCATACCATTTCAATCCAAACAAGGTTCTAACGTGGGCTGTGACTTGATTTTCTCACTGCTGAAAACCATCTCTGTCTTTCCTTTGAATGGTGAAAAATGCAGCAGAAACTGGCAGGTCATTCGTCTCTGTTGTACCAGTGGGTGGTGTTGGCTACAGGTTGACTAATGGTCCTGTTGAAATGTTTCAGATGTCTGAGTAATGACGTTATAAAAGCTAAGCTGACTACAGAGTCAACTAATCTCAACTACTGGCTGTTTTCCAGTGATACAATCTGTTTGTTTAAGAATAAAGAAATTGCATAACAGGCGGCACGGTGGTGTGGTGGTTAGCATATTCTCCCCGTATCTGTGTGGGTTTTCTCCAGGTTCTCCAGCTTCCTCCTACGGTCCAAAGACATGCATGTGTTAGGTTAATTGATGACTCTAAATTTCCCGTAGGTATGAATGTGTCTGTGAATGGTTGTCTGTCTCTATTTGTCTATATGTACCCTGTGATGGACCGCCGTCCTGTCCAGGGTGTACCCCGCCTGATGCCCGATGTCAGCTGGGATCGGGTCCAACCCCCTGCGACCCCGATAGGGACAAGCGGTTGAAGATGGATGGATGGATGAAATCACATAACAATGTGGAAAGTGGATTTATTTGTTTGGATTACTCCGCCCGGCGTGCGGAGACTCCGCGCTCGAACAAAGAACGTCACTCACTCATCATGGATGGCAGAGAACACCGCTCAAAAGTCTGGCTTCATTTTAATTTGAAAAAAGATGGATGAGCACAGTGCAACATATGTGGAGAACTAGTCACTGCCAAAGGAGGGTGCACGACAAACATGGCAAAATACCTTTGCCTGCATGGAGTGTACTGTGTTTGAGTTGTTGCGTCGATCTCCTGCTCCAGCCGCTTCCTCTACTTCGGACAGTCAACCTTCCTCATTTCAAACGGAATCAGGTATGTGACAATTATGGTTGTCTTATATTTTTAACAGACTAGCTAAAGTTGTAGGCTAACTTTTGCTATTGCTAAAACTGTTTCAAATCTGTTAACAGTTGTCGATCGCTCGCTCAGTCAAGCTAACATTAGCCAGCCTGCTGCTGCTAACAGTACCGGTCGACAAGCTGAGTAGTTGCTGCAACAAGCTGCGCCAGGCAAACGCCGTGACACCGTGTCCGTGACCCCATTCAAGCTAGCAGCAAGGGGTAACCTGTCTGAAGAACCAATCCAGGAATTCCACAGAAAAGTGACAGCCTATGTTGTGAAGAGGCTTCAGCCTCTCTCAGAGATGGAGACTGCTTGCCAAGAAGTTTCAGTTTTTAAAAGAATTCCTCAAAGAATTCCTCAAAGAATCGGAATCGAGAATTGTTTAGAACAGGAATCGATACAGAGAATCGGAATCTTTAAAATCCAAACGATGCCCAACCCTACTGAACAGTGTCTAGGAGTCATAAGGGATGGTGAATAGAGGAGGAGCATCAGCAACTAGACAGTGAGGCTCTGGAGGAGAGGCAGCTGCAGGACTGTCATCAGACACTTAGATATTATCGTCTTAGGTCCAGCACAAACAATCTTTGCTCATGAGCTTCTCAGTTTCCTAAATCTGGTATAGCATGGATATTCTTCATTCCAGCTCTACCATTTTGTCAGCCAGGAAGGCGTGATTGACACATCCTGTTGTCAAATATCCAGACATCTGATGAATGAAACCTTACACCAGATAAAAACATGAACATAAAACAGCAAGATAAAAAAAAAAAAAGGTTTCTGGCTTAAAAAAAAGTAAAATTGTGACAGAGCTTTAGACAAGCACATACAAATTGTACGCATGCATACTACTACCATGCTTCAGTTGTTCCACACTCTGGTCCAGTTGGTGATGTATGCACCTCTAGCTGGTTTGCCAAGAAGTGCGTGTGTGACTGGTACAAGTCCAGGGAAGCCAAACACAGACAGCATGTCTGAGCCTTCAGGTTAGAGATGGTTGCATCATGGCAGTTATTTAGTGGGCCATGATAGTAAGAAGAAAAAAGTTGTAAAAATTGAGCAAACTGAGACTACACATAAGAAGTTAACAGTAGGCTTGGAAAAGTAAAAGTACCCAGATTCTTTAAGTTTCCACGTTAACAAATCTCTTATCAAACCTGTTACAGCTGTTATTTCAGTGTGTCAGAACAATCAATATCAATGAACAATCAACATTTCATATCTTCTGCTGCTCATCTTAGTAGCTACCACGGAAAACCGTTGAATTTATAGCTTTATGCACAGGTGATCACAGATCTACCGTAAACTGAATCTTGGAATGGTAGTTAATAATAACTTTAGCTACTTTAATGATAAAGGCTAAACTTTCGATGAGGAATTTAAAAGATTCAGATTTGACAAGTGGATTTGATTCAATAAAATGTTATCGAACTCCAACTCTTGTTAAGATTGCTAAGTTATTTTTATTCCACAGAAGGAAAAACATTACTTCTTACTTCCATCTGTTTCCTTCCATCTTAGCACTGAAAATGAATGGAATGCCTGAAGTGACACATTTTCAAAGGAAAGCAAAAAAGAAGAAGGAACGACAGAAGGAGGACAGGAAGAAAGAAGGTAAGGAGAGGTAAATTCAGGATCTATCCTGAGTCTAAACACTGCCCATCCCTCCTCCCCCTCCTCTGAACTGCCCCCCCAGCCCTGCCTCCCCCTACTGTTATTGCTCCTTCTGCTCCTCATGTCTGTTAAGTCAGCATGACATTTTATGATGCCTGGATATTAAAAAGCAGTTTCTATTATGTGTTCAAGGGAAGTGGAAACAGCCATGCTCATGCTAGGTAATTAGGGGAAGCAGGCGAGGGGATATTTATGAATGCAGGGGAAGGCTAGGGGGAGACCAGGGGAATTGGTGTGTAATGTCCTGCTGTCAGTAACAGTTTTCTCTTTAACTCTATATAGAACACTGTTAAAATATGGAAATGGTTTTGGATCTCATTTATGATCCACGATTCACCTAAATCATTTGGTTAATTTGTCCTTCGTGATGTAAACTGAATAATGCCAATTGCAGCAATGATGAAAGTAACACTAAGAAATTTTAGCAAATAGGGCCATGGCAGGCTAGATATGATTACACTTCATCGGACCAACACAGAGAGGTGACACAGTTAAGCAGACTGTTTAGGGTTGTCAACAGGGCCTTTACACCAGTAAAATACAATTCCTCATGCAAAAGTGATTGTAATATGACATGGTTCTAAACCTGTGTAAATTGCTGCAGCGTTTTCTCATGATTTAATTTCAACCATTGTGTTATATAAGTCGTGAATCTGCTAAATTAAGTTAGGCACTTAATTATTCGATGTTTATATTTTACGTTGTTTTATAGATTATAGCTGGCTTTATTCCTGTTGATTAATTAGACTTTTATTCATATTTTTATTGCTGGCAATTTAACTTTTTCTACTGGTCCATTTGATTCTTGGTACCTGATCTTGAATTCCATTTTATGTATTTGAACTGTTTTTCCATCTTTTTCTTATTACATTTAGTACTACATACATCTTATTATAACCAAAACACATTTAAAGTTGTACTCCATTAGATTTGAGTTGATGCTGTTTGTAGCTGCCTCTGAGGCGGTAAATTGTAATTGTAGGTGAGCCTGTTGTTTTAGAGCCTTTATCTTGTGATGTTCATGGTCACTATGTGTGTCCACAATTTTTTTTTTTTGCTCTTTTGTAAACTTTGTTGAAAAACATTCACCTCTCTACTTCCAGGCTGTCCCCTATATGTCACACACACACACACACACACACACACACAGCCACACACACACACACACACACACACACACACACACACACACACACACACACACACACACACACACACACACACACACACCGCTGTCAGTAGCGTCACTAACATGGCGGCGTATTTACATCTAGTCCGTGAATGTCGCCACAGACAGATATTGTAATACTAGGCAAAAAAGGCAAGTAGAAGGGCTTTCTTCATAACTTAAAAGGCAATTAAATAGATGGAAATCTTACGTAGTATAACTTTAAAAAAGAAAAGAAAAGGTTAAACATAATTTAAAAAACTACTTCGACTAATATTCTCAATATTCCAAAACCTTCTTTTGATTTTTTTAACAGATTGCATGGCGCCAGTAGCAACATTTTTCACAGATCGCCTCAGCAGATACACTATAAAACCACTCTGTGTTCTTCTCTCCTGATGTGGTCAGCGTATCCGTTTCCGATCACTGGAGAACTTCTGATCAGCTTACTGACCACAAACCGTGAAAAGTCGTTTTCATGGAAACCAAAGTTATTATAATAAGTTCACTGAACCTGACTTGAAAGTGAAGTGTACTCTGTTTAACAGCTACCTATGAAAAAAAAGTTTCTTTGTATAGAGTCAAAGGGAAATAATTGTTGATCAATGTTTAGTTTTTTTAGAATTGCTCAGTGGCCCATGTACAGAACACACACACACACACACACACACACACACACACACACACAGGGTTGTGGCTTTTGGCCCAGTGCAGCTGTACTGTATCTTGCCTTTCTCTGTTCAAAAACATTAAACAATATTTCCAGCCTGCCCTCCAGGCCCCCAGCTCAATAACAATTTGAGGCTGTGAGGGAAGTGAGTGGAGGTGGTTCAGACACCTTGGGGCCTTGGGGGCAGCTCTGGGCTCTCCCTGGAACCACAAACCAGCACAGGTCACACAAGTTTGTTGCTTTTCGTTTTCTCCACAGCTCAGGGACAAAATGAAGCCTTAACCTCGTAATCTACCCAACGTGTCCCCCGGTAGCACTTCTGGATTTAGAGCTGGGAAATTACACTTCAGGCCTGAGAGGTGAGGAGGGAGAGATGTGATTTTGAGCAATGCCGATGAAAGATGGCAGTGTAGATCCCAGAACCAAAAGAACGGGATAAATATTTCAGTTTTCATGACAATAAGTCCAAACATGATATATATTATTTATAACTGAAGGAAACAGTTACATATTGAAGTAAAGATCAGATCAACATCAGTGTTTATTTCTATATGATTGTATCTTTGGTGGTTTCAGTTTGAGAGGTAAGGAGGGATATAATGTGACAGCAGTCGCTCCGCCACCTGTCACGGTGCGGCTTTGGGGGAAACATTCTGGCCTACCTCCTCGCCAGAGTCGGCTCAGGCCATCCAGCCCACTCTGTCGGCTGTACAATCAGTTCTCTGTTTGTGACTCAGGGTGGGTCCCGCTCCTTTCACCCACATTGCTGTGAAAATAACCCAATCTCAAACACACTCTCACTCTGGCATAGCCATGTGTAAATACACACATGCACACTCCTGGACCCACTTCTAAACCCATTGCCCACCACAGTGCAGCAGGACCTTAGGGAAACCTAACCCCATTCCTGCCACTTATCATTATACTCCTGCCTGTCCGCTTCATTAAAAACACATGTACTTAACGCATATATGCATATAAATGGGAGTCTGCCAGGGTATTCCTACTGTAACTTTGGGTGTGACTGTGCATAGAGACTTGAAACCCTGTTGGCAGGATACACTATTCCTTCTATTTCATGCCCTCACTCCCAGCCTTGATCTTTGACGACCACTCAGGCGTATTTACATGAGCAACCAGAAAAATGGAACCATGCCACAGTCTGGATATATTTACACCAGACTGTATTAATGTAATATACACTCATAACCTCCTTTCAAGCATGCATCTTCTTACATAAATCTGTCAGGTCAGTCTCATGTCTGAATAAGCGCCTGAGTCACTTTTACAAAATGGCAATCAAGGTAGGACCTAGTAACATTCAGTGCATTTACATGCAGATTAAAAACATAGTTATATTCGGGTTAAGGGCATATTCCAGCTTCTCAAACGCCATGTAAACACCGTACACCGGGTACAAAATCAGAGTTCTTATACTCCGATTAACAGAACTAGCTAACTCCTTTAGTAACCCGATTACTCGTGAATGTAAACAGCATTAAGGGGATTATGATGGGGTCACACGTCTGCGCCAAGCCCCCAACCCAGCAACTCATTGACCCCCATGTTAAACAGGCTGTTTTTCACAGGCCTAGTAAAAAAAAACATTTTAGTCTGCTCCATTTTGTTTTGTACCAGGCTAGTTTCTATTTTGTTGGAGGTTAAAGTTTATGAATAAATAGGGGCGTGGCCTCTTGAGTAACAGCTAGCCTCTGGCCCTCACTTCGCCTCAGAGGCTAGTTGTCAGGATTAGCATGCTAACACCGTCATCTTGTCCTGGACTGCGGTCATTCGTGTGGTGGTGTTACTATAAGTGACAAGATGGTCTGCTCTGCGATCGACTGTACCAACAGATGGTTTAGGAACACAACTTTTTAGCTCTATTATATTAATTAAATAGCTGCACTTGCACAATGACTTGCAATATAGCCTTTGATCTATGGCACATACACTAGATGCTAATCAGGAGCACCGGGAGGATTTGAGCCGTGAGGGTCTGTGTTGTACAGTCTATGGGTATGGTACTGTGTTGAATATCAGTTCAAATCATAGATCATAAATGCTGGCTGCCTGCACTTGACTCCCTGAGCTAGTGTGTTTTCCACTAGACTGACACGGGAATAGCTCTATTTGACTCCCGGAGCCGGTATTATCTCCGCTAGAGACATGGGAGAGAAAAGAAAATGACTCACGTTCCCTCCCGGTCCCGGAAAAAAAATCTCAACATTGATTCCCACTCTTGTTTATCTATTAATGTGTTCTGTTAGCCTATCTCCCGGGCAGGGGTGCTAATGTTGCTAATTCAGTAAACATCAACCAGAAGGACGTATCCCCCTCCCCCCAACTTCACATCAATGCCCCTTTTCGGTAAGAGGAAATGTTTTACAAGATGGCGACTCCCAGAGGCGAACGATTGGATCAAGTTGAGAGAACGGGCCTCAGAGGAGAGGCTACGTCCATTTTTTATACAGTCTATGGTCTGTGCATGTCAGTTATAACTCCCACTCCCCCTTATATTCCCTTAACTGGGAAAAGACCATTTTCGGGTTACTGCTGTACATGTATACGCTTATCTTATGGACAAAGAAAATAAATTCAGTATTTAATGCGACACTAAACCTGGTGAGCGAGCCAATTCAAGTTGTTTGAAGAAGAAAGAAAGAAATTCAGATCAATCAATACAAATAATTGTAACTCTTGTGGTGCCAGAAACAGAGGGAAAAAAACTCTCGTACAACCGAAATCAAACAAGCACTCCCTCTCTATACATCAAATACAGAATAGAATACAATAAAGTATGTAATGACGAAAAGTAAGGCTTCAACAGCGAAATAAGTTTTGAAATCCATGACTAACGGAGGACAACACTGTTCTTCCTTCATATCATGACTTTTAATCTTTCTGCTGTGACAATGTGCCAGGCGCCAAATATGCAAACATGTTGCTCCTTTCAGAAATGTTCGGTAATGTCAGAACAAGGTCAGTCTGAACGAAGCCATAAGGAACATTAACAGAGACGACACCTAAATCACCTATATAAAACGGACAGATGAAGACAGCAATGTTGTGTATTTCATGACTGAAAAGGGCTAAAGAGCATGAGAGCTTGTCTAAAGAATACAAAAAGCATTTCACTGAATCACTGTCCTCTCAGGTAGTCACATGACTCATTGTCCTACTTGCCTAACTTAACAGCTCAGCCAAGATATATGGTAATGCAAGAACAAATCACCTTGTGTGAAAATCTCCCTGTATTCCCATTGTATGTGTTGACGCAGGGATCCTCTACATGTATAATAATAATGAAAATGTTCTACCACTGTGAGAAGCCAGTCTTTGCTTCAGTGTAAGAGACCCATGATCCAAAACATGGTTCAGTGTATTGCAGCCAACGCTGACATATCGTGAGTCAAGTTGGAGTGGGGCTCACCGTGAAATGAGGCTCATCCTAACCACTTAGATCATCAAAGACAGAGAGCTCTCCCTCAGCCTGCACATGCTCCTAAAGTGGGCCCATTCAGTCAGAAATGAAAATAGAGAGAAGACGTACTATGTCTTTGGAGTACGAGTGCATTTATTTATGTGGTATGAAACTGTAGATATAGGAGCATAAGGGTGGTCCAATACTTTTTATTTAGACCACACACACACACACACACACACACACACACACACAAATAATCCCGCACACATACATGCGTATGTAAATACACACAGATACGCTCACTTAGACACATTTAAACACCCAAACAATACAAAATGACAACCACAGGCCCAAGAAACAAAGGCCAGCACTGTTGCTGTATCGCCTTCCAGCGACAGAGAGAGCCAACAAGCCTCAACATTTTCCACGGCTGGGTGCGCAAGTTAAATGCTCTCAGAAGTGATGTCTCTTTGATGAGCTGTGGTAAGTGATATAATAATCAAACTGGCGCACGTTTGCCAGAACACTTGCCCATATTGCCCCCTAGCTCAATGCCCTGAGGGGAGAGTCAGCCAAATAAACAGATCGCATTTCTAAAAAGCAAAGGCTGGTAATGAGGAGTCAAGCCCTGGCAGATCAACCCCCTCCCCATCACCCCCACCGCTTTCCAGCTAAAGTGTTCGTCCTGTTAACATTCCTCACTCACAACATTGGTATTGTTGCTGCCTGAGTCAGGAGGGGAGTTTATACTACCACCAACCAAGGCCGTCCGTCTCTGGTAAGAGCACACTAGAGGGCTTTGTGTCAGTGGAGCATTTTAGACAGAGGGATAGACTGAGGAATTAAGAGACAGACAGAGGGGTGAACATCGATCAGATAGGCTCTCACTGGTGTGCGTGCACAAACATGCACACACGCACACGAACGCACACACACAAACACACACACACACACACATAACCCCAATACCCCAATTGATCATTTCTGCCAGCAATGCATCACATGCCCCATAACTCACTATGAGACTACAACCACGAAAGGCAGTGATACACTGGCTTAATTTTGAGACAATAAAGTAGATGGGCAATTTTGTAAAAGAATAAAAAATACTCCAACCTGTATTGTTTCATTATGGTTTTGATCCTTACAGGCCATTTTATCGACACCAATTTTGTCCCAACTGACAACACCCATACCTGCTGCAAGCAAGATCTACGGTCATCGTCTCCAAAACAGAAAGATCTCTTTTTTCTCTCTCGCAAAGTATAAAAGAGCATGCCCTGCCCGTACATGGACCACAATCATAGGTGCTACAATGATTGTCAGAAACAGCTTTATTATGTAATCTGTCAGAAATAAAGAGAGTCAACAGCTGTCTTTCCACAACTGCATCAAAAGCATGTAAGTGTGAGTGTGCCAAGGCCAGTCTCTTGTGTCCACTTCTTCATTGACACTGCCTATCTTAGAATGTGTGGCAGCGGGGCCGTGTCAGAGACAATTTCCAGGTGAACATTGGCCCGCCGTTTACCCATGGGCCAAGAAGGGCCATCGTACCCTGAGGCGGAGTCAAGAGTCTCTGGCCGGGGGAGACCGGTGTAGCAGCTCATTTTGTAATTATCGCTGAACGACCCTGAAAAAATAAAAAAATGGACAATAACCAATTAACCATTATTGGTCAAACTAGGACATTAGGGCTGCTCACTACCTGGACAAGAAGAACAATAAGTCATCAGCTATAAAAAAAATATGTTAACTGCGTTGTTAAGGTATGACATTAAGGCATTATCTGGGAAACACCCCCTTCATTCACATGGTCATGGAGATAAAATTAATAGAAAATGATTATGTTAAATACAAGCCAAAATGAAAAGTCATTTTTTAGGTCTCACAAAACATCATAGGCTACGAGTATCAACTATGTTAAATCAATATGCTGAGGAGTCTGGAAAGTAGGCTGGCAGTCACTCCAACAACTCCAGTGTGTTCTTTCAGAGCAGATGTTTTGCCATGTTTTGGGCAGGTTTTAGAGAAATACTTTAAATAATGCAGAAAAAACACACATTGTCTTTGCTAGGATCAGTGGTGCTCTACTTACAACAGTATGACTGCATAGTATAGGCATGTTAATGTTTAACCGTTTAACCATTAACCGACATATTGGAAAGCTTAACTTTTACCTGTGTGCCAGCTGTGTGCCCTTCTGGCATACTCCGTGTTACTACATAGTTCTTCACTGTGGGCGCCGTCCAGCAAACTGTCCTACACATAGTGCACCAGGCAGACACAAGTGCGCCAGAGCCTGCAGATGGATGCGGTGGAGAGTGGCTAGGACATATGCTTGGCAGACGACAGATGTCCGTGGAATACGAAAAGTATCTCAAGCCTTCCGGACAGGTAAACTGGGGGCAGCTATCGGCTAAAAATTATGTCCAAATTAGCGTCACTAGTGTAGTCATATAACTTATGAATAAGTTAAGTTGAACAGATTGGTACAAGGGACTAGCTGCAGTACTGCTGTTTTCCTGTCCTACTGGGAAATTACCCCCTGCTACATAGTAGTAAAGAATGAAATCCTATAAATGAAAACAAGTGCTGGTCGAGATAATTAAGGAAAACTACACTAAAACACCTGCATAAGTCAAATTTGTACTTAATGGATAGAATATGTACTACTGTCATCATAGCTCACTCTGTATTCTCTTCATTTTCAATGCTGATAAACCAAAGAGGTTGATGGAACTGTGTGCTTGTTCATATTCTCAGAGGTTAAAGTGTGTGCATATGAAGTACCAAACAAATAAATATTATTTGGCCCATCCGTTTCAATATTGACATATCCACAGAATCCTCCAGCCCTTAGCTTTTCTTTCTTTCACGCCATCCTTATTTCCTGACTGGTAATAAGCACCTGAATACATAAAAGATGTTGCTTAAGTCCTTCCTGTTTATATTAATGTTTTATTTAGTGTTTTGTATTATCATAATCAAAGTTCCAATAAAAATAACAAAGTAGAATAAAATATACATATCAAGTGACGGCCTAGTTCCGTAACCTGTCCCGCACGGAATCTTGATGTTATGTTAACAAACAAATTAGCATTTAAATGAGTCCTGCATTTTATCCTTCAAGGTTATGTTGTTATGGATATTAAATTAGAGTGTGTGGCATTGCTTGTGCTTGTGCTTGTGCTTGTGTTTGCGTGAGTCTGCGAGTGTGTGTGTACATGTCTGTGTGTGGTCCATAAGCTGCCAACCGACAAGTCCCCAAGAGAGGTGTTAGAGCAGGTTTGTTTAGGGTTGATTTGGGAGAGAGTGGGGTGGAAATGTGCCCGTTCCAGGGTGTGTGGGTTTCTGTCTGCACATGCTTGAGGGGAAAATTGTCCAGACTTTTTCAAACTGCAGAAGATTTCTACTGATGGACAACATCATCACGGTTGAAAGTTCTCCTAAGCCAATGTGTCTAGTATGTATGACTTTTCTTGTGGACAAAGTCTGCAGAAAACACTCGGATAGCGTGGTTTGTGCATGTGCTAGTCTGCTTTGGATTGTTATTATATTGGCTGGGCTCCTGGAGCAGCAGTCACAATGATGAAAGTGTGTGGACTGTTATTGTAAGGTACTACACAGTGACTGTTTAGACAGCAAACAGTGCTTAGGTACACACTCCACCAGCCAGATGGCTTAACTGACAGTTTATAAACTGAAATCCAAAATAGAGAGACGTTAAAACTAGGTCTACTGTGCCATCTCCATTGGGGAAGAATTCGACTTTCCGAACTTGATCAACAACATGATCTATATCTGCGCTTGACATGTTGCCATTTGTTAGTTACTTTTAAAGCCAGGTGTGCCAGCTCCCTGCTTGGTAAAATAAAAGTTTCTCATCCAGAATAACATTTATAAAGAGGGAGAATAAGAAGTCCTGGACAATCAGATATATGCTTCTAAATTAGCTAATCTGTCCGCAGGCATGTTTTCTGCAGTAAGAAATACTAAACCACATGTTAGGAATCAAAAAAACATTTGGTCACCCCTGCTCACATTAAAATCTGCAGATGATATTGTGGCAAGTCCACACTTAATCTCTAAGGCAAACTAATCTCCCCTTTAATATAGTTGATTCAGGAACCTGCTCAAAAACATGTTGTTTTTAATCTACCCCTCGCCGGCTCAGAAGCCATAATAAAATGTGGATTAACTTGTAAGCTGGGTGATATGCAGAGGGGTTTTTTCTGATTCTTATGGCAGAGCATCTCCTTCAGTCTGCAACAGTAAATATGTATGCTAATATAGTAGCTCATAAAGTCTTTAAAACATCTCCCCATGATATTACAGGCAATAAGGCTCACATATTCAAACACACACAGTCACACACTCCATACGTTCATACCCACAAACAAACAGTGATGACATTGCCTGAGGCAGTTTACATCTACAAACATCAGGTATTTTAAGTCGATACCTGTTTTTGAATTAACTTATTCACTCTTTATTTTACTCTTTAAGGTAATGTCCGGTCAAAATGAATTTGAAATTGCTGCATGTGTTCAAGATGGAAAAGACTACAACATCTTAAATATGACACTTGTTGAGAACCTGAGAGAAAAACGTTGCTTGACTGTCTTTGTTTCTGTATTAATTTTAACTTCAGTCGGTAATTAGAAAGCTTTACTATAGCATTGGTTATTTCTGTAGCAGGAATACAAAAATTGATGTTCCAGTTTGGATGGAATTGAGCTGCTTTTTCAGTGAAATTTTATTAAGTATGGTTTCCATAACTATTGCTTGCTTTTTTTATTGTTCAAGCTTTACCCCAGTCAAATAGAGGATTAAAAAGAAACAACTAAAAGATGAAAAACAAATTCTCAAATGTGTCAACGTGTGTCAATTTTTATTTATTCTAAGCACCTACTTTAGTCAACATTACTTAACTGTTTTTCAGAGATTCTGACAATCCTCAGATACAATTTCCATTCATTTGCGTAATAAAATGAGCTATGTCATCTGCACTATTAAATAAGTAAATATTGCAATGTTTGCGAGGGTTGCACAGACAGCCTTGTTGATATTTCTGTTTACACATTTTGAAAAATCTTTCCCTTGGTGAAAAAACGGACAACCATTAGCTAATAGGTGGTATAACCACACCCTTTAATCCATAGGTGGGGTCCAGTGATTTGATACAGCATGCACAGAGCTACAATGATCAAGGCCATGTGGGCATGGTTACAGTTGGGCCCACTCCTACCTATTAATCCACCCGAAACAAGAGCTTCAGATCACCACTTGGACATTCTAAGACACACTGATCCAAAACAGGGAATGTCAACCTGGAAGCACTCAGACCCCAAGCAAACTATTTCCTGAAGCCTGACCTCCACCAATCGCCCAGGCCAGACATTTATTTATTTAGCACTGATATCCTGTGCAGTTTGGGCCATTGCAGAAACGGATTTGGTGATTTATGGAGCCTGCTTTCAAACGTAGAGTCCACAGTGGAGTGTCTGATATGTTCTTGTGGGTTTGAGACAGGAAATAAAGATTTACAAAACGGATTGGAATTCCCTTTAAGAAATGCCAGTGGAAGGTGGGGTGTTGTTATTCCAAAGTCAGAGAATTCCACCTCCACCCCAGAAACACATCCTGTAAGTCCACAACCACAGAGCAGGGGCTCTGCCTCAAAAGGGTTTATATCCTACGATCTGAAAAGATCCTGTGACTGACAGGAAAAACATCAACACAAAAAAACAAAAATAGCAGACTTAAAGCAAATTATCTCACGTATTCTACCTATAAACACTGTATTTTAGCACAATCATGACATGCTGCCGGGAAATGAACCACGGATTAATGTCAAATGACTAGTGTGTTAACTAGGATTTTATTGATTCTGCAATATAAATCAATATTTTGTTTTCACAGAAAGTATCGATTTTTTGCCCGCAAGTATCGATACATTAACGCCCATTCAAATCCCCCCGGCACTCTGCTCGCTGCCCATTTCCTCCCCCGTTCGCTTTGCAGAAAGGCCTATCCCGTCAGCCGCTAGTGTCGCTGTAGAGCATTTCTAGCTGTCTCTCCAGCAGAGATGGGGACTCGATATTTGAAACTTGTGCACAATCTTTTTATCTATGTACATTTCGGAGCATTAACATCAGGAGAAGAAAGTCCTTCTCTCCCACAGAGATGCACGAGCCCCCCCCCCCCCCCCCGCAGTTGACCCAGAGAGCACGTCACCTACTGCTGCCGCAGTTTCATTACAGGTTGTCATATTGTTTGGCTTTAATAACTTCGGGCACAGCCAAAACAAAAGAATCACAGAATGCAACGTCTGTGTTAAGCTAAGCTGCATTAACATTAACGTTAGCTTGTTACTAATGTTAGCTTTGTGAGAGATTCATTTTTAGAATGGCATTCATTAAATGACATATTTTTGAAAATTGATTTCTTGCCGGTGCTGCCACCAACTGCTGGTTAACACCGTTAAACCAGGAGAAATACAGGTTAATTATTAATGTCTGCTTAAAGCAAGTTTACGTTACAGGTTTATTGTTGACCATGTAACGTTAATGTTACTGCGTTATTAGCTTTAGTAAAAAAGAAAAAGTTAAAAAAAGCAAATATACATCAAAATCGAGCATAATCATGAATATATAATGCAGAATATCTACGGACACATGTGTCTGCCTCCAAGTTATTATCAGATGTCTTCAAATCCTCCAATGAGAGCAGGACCTGGAGTTTCATTTTGGGTCTGTAATTAGTTCCAGGTAAAGGGAGCAGACTTTCTTTATTTGCACTAGATTATTAACTGTCATTAGTTGGGACTTTGTGTGATTATACAACATGGTTGCACTTCAACTCTATTTTATTATTCATTAAAATGATAAGAGACTTGACTCGGACATCCCCTTAGATACTTGAGACTTGACTTGGACTTGCAAAAAGTGACTTGTTACCATCTCTGCTGTCCAGTCAGAGCCATATATTGTGTAATTGATTCTTTCAGTTTTTGTTAATTCAATCCCAGTCAATGGAACATTCACAAGATGTCACCAAAATCACAGTGTCCCTTTAAAATCTTTCCGAAAATTATGTACATGTATCGTATAAAATTGAATCGTATTGGCTGAATATCATTTTTTATATATATATCGTATCGTAAGCTGAATATCGCGTATCGTATCATAAGATTAGTGTATCGCTACAGCCCTAGTGTTAACAGTGTTCCCTCTGGGGAAGGAGGTTCATTTTTTATCAGTTTTCAGTGGATGATATGTGTTATTTGTTCCACAGCACTTCTCAAACAAGAGGAGACAATCATGGAGATACGAACAGGTCCGTATGAATCGCCACTTATTTTATACTACAGAAAGCTTATCGGTAAGGGATTATCGGTTGGTCAGCAGCTGCTCAGACCTTTCTTCCATTATTAGAATGCACAGGACCTGTGTCAGTGTATTGGGTGGCGAGGAGAGAGGCAAACTAAAAAGGGACTTTAGCGCTCTTTCCCTCCCTGTTTTATCTTTCACACCCCCTTCCCATTCCCCTTTATCCACAAGCACACACACAAAGTACAAGGGACTTGAAAGACCTGTTTCAGGTGTTTGAACTCATCATTACCAACTCCAGCCTGGGGATCTGTTCAACCTGACAGCCTTGTTGATAGATTGTAATTGTATGGTCGCAATTGATTGACTGCACCTCACTCAATGTAATATGCATTCATTGGAGGTTACAGGTAAAGGGAAAGGCAGTAATGACTTCCCTTCTTGTCCTTTGGCAAATGACCCTGTACAAACTCTGATGGACACTTTACCATACTGAAGAGGGAAAGGATACTTTTGCATTTCATTGTGGGTATTCTGCTTATCAGGCATAAGAAGGTTCTGGTTTCCCTTTTAATGAAATTTCAATTATTCCAATAGAGAAGAGAAAACACACGTTTAGCGGCAGTCTATCTCTGTGTTCTTTAAAACCAGTATTTTTCTCCAGGAGCTCCAGGTAATTAATCATCCATACATGTTTTAAAATATCAGCGACTCTCCTCGCTCCGTTCTCTCAGTCAGTACTTTGCCTCTGTTGTCCCAATGTGTGAGTGATTACCACCAAACTAAATATATTACATATTCCAAAGTGTGGAAAATACACATATGGCGTGGTCTTTTAAACAGTGTTTTATTTGAAGCGTAAGCGGAAAAGAAAAAAGGAGGCTGAATGGAGTGTGACTTCCAATGTACAGGTGCAGTTAACAAAGTTTTAGAAAAGGAAAAGGGAAATGTACAGTAGCAGGTCAACATTTTTGCACTTTTTTAACAAGCCAAGATTGAGAGAAAAACTGCGTATTAGCCACCAAACTGCTGGCTGGGAAAAATCTTGGCAGTATTCAACCAATGATTTTTGGAATGTATAGTATTTCTTGGTGGAGGTGGTATTTATTCTGTCTAATAAAACCCTACCTCACTCTTCCACTGATGGCTGCTTCTCTGCAGCTTCAGAACTTTGACCCCCTTTGGTTGAAAGGTCAAATCCGGCAAGATGGGTTTCCTCTTTTCTTCTAAACATTTCACTCACAAATTGCTACACACAGAAGAGAGCTGATGATTGGCCACCTTACTACTCTTCAATTAAGAAGAGTAGCTGTTTTTGGAGCAAAAAAGGAACAATTAAAAGTCAGCACTCAGCTTCAATTGGCAATGTCAGAAACTATGGACAAAGCCAGAAATCTTGGTGTAGTCATTGACTCAGACCTGATTTTCAATGGACACATTAAGACAATTACAAAGATAGCGATGTGACTTTCGCAAACAAAATGGTTCTGTTGAACAGCTCTTTGGTATGAATGAAGGGAACCAAGTCGTACTTGAGAGCCGTTCTTTTTATCTTCTTTATATATTGTGCCCAAATTTCACTGCCCACTAAAAGATCCACAGTGCAGGGTTCTTGCTCGCACGAGTGCTTCACCACATTTTCAGCAGCAGCAGGCTGCAGGATGGACAGACAATTGTTAGACTGAAATTACACCACACGACGCATTTATATAACATGCGCACATGCACGATATCTGATCAATCACAGATCCTCCGCCCCTCAAAAATAGTATTCATGGTAGTAGTCATGATTTATTCAGTAAGTATCCATTTACAGTATGTATCGCATTTTGTTTTTACAAATGCATCAACTTTTCTTCCGCAGCTGAATGTCAACTTTTTTTTTTTGCAGTATTCTTACTGACTTATAGTCGAAATAATTAATAGTCCATAGATAGGTCACTCAAGATGAATGATTTGCAAACATTTTGATGATTAATCATCTTTAAGCAAAAATGTTAAAAAACAATGAAACAAGTTGGCTTTTCTTGATGTCACATTATAGTATATTGAATTTTTATGGGTTTTAAAATGTGGTTGAACACATTTTATGATGTCACCTTGTACTCTTGGATATTATGAAGGAAACTTTCGACAGTTTCCTGATGTTTTGAAGACGATTAATTAAGAAAATAATCATCAGATTGATAGTTCATCAATAGCAACCTTATTGCAAAATGTATAAAGTTTATCGTAGCTATCACTTACACTCATAAATCACCAAGGTCCTTCCAAAGCGCATTACATGAAGGTGGTCACACAGGACAGTAGAAGTCACGAGAGGTTGACACCAGAGGTTACACCAAAGCTATGTTCTTTTCATAGGATAGAACCAGCTTCTACAGCAGATTATATGACATCCACATACAGGTGCAGGCACATGGCTCGCTCTCAGTGATACTCACATACTTTGCGCATAAGTTCCTGTTTCTAACAATACCGCCATAATTCTTTTGTTTCATGAAGCAATCTTGCAGAGCAAAGTGGATCTAAATCAAGCTTCTAAAAGCTGCATATGAGTCTGAGCTGTTTCCTGGGTTATCTGACAAAGACAAAGGACATAATGAGAGACAGATCGGTTTCACCTCCATCTCCTTCTCCTCTTCCTCCTCCCCTTGCTTAGTCTTCCCATCTCTTTGCTCTGCCATTCTGAGATACCGGACATATACCCAGGCCTATCTTAGTGCACAACCGGATCATACGAGGCAAATCTTCCCTCTAGAAATAGAGGCCGGAAAACGACTCCTGTTTGCTGACGTCACCTTATCGAAAGTAAGGGACACAGGGGAGAGACAGTAGATTACTAAAAATAAAATAGAAATATGGCTTTTGTTCTGCAACTTATTCCTTCGCTCTGTTTTTTTTCCAGTCTGATACATATAGGATACAGACTGTTACATTTGTGAAAAAGAAGAAAAAATAAAACATGACTGGTTACTCTTTATACTCAACCATAGATCAAACTAGTTTTGGGTCTAGGAACAAGGAAGGAACTCATTAAAAGACCTTTATTATAGAGGCTAAATCATTAAAAAAAAAAAAAAGACGTTTCTATCATAGACTGTATATAACGATGGACGACTTGACAGCTCCCCAAAAAGTGAAGTCAAAGCATGTAGATCGCCCCCCTGGTGGCTGGCTGCAGTCCCTCCATGTTAGCGGATGGGACATGGGCCAAACTAGAAAACTCAAAGTACACCTCGACGATGGTTTCTGTCAATGTAGGTCGTTTTTAGTCACGCTGATGTTTGTTCACATCTTCTTTTTTCTTGTACGTTGAATTATTTATTTGATGCTATAAAAAAAGGGGGTGAAACATCCTAATTTACAGCCATAATCGACGGGTGTCTGGGCGTTACTGATCACTACTGCGCAGCCTGGTTGCAAAATCACTACATGGAGGTGCCTGTATCTGGGATATTGTGGCTTCACCAAAATGTCTGCACCCCTGACCAAAGGTTTGATATGTTTAATGCCCTCAATGCGCAACAAGCGATCATTCGCATTGTGGCATTCACTAAAATGTCTAGCCATGGGGTAATCATGGTTAATTCTGATGGTATATTTATGCTCAGCCAGGCGATTTCTCAAGCATCTTTTAGTCCTGCAAGGTACTCTTCCTATAATAAGGGGTATGTAGCTGCCCCTTAGTCCCACTTTAAAGATTACATCCCATATGTCCAATTCCAATTATGTCGTATCTGTAACCACCAATACACTGTTTTTGTAGAACAGGCCCAGGGCATGTCCACTAGGTTGTCAGACAGAGCATACAAACTCGTGGTGATAAAAAGGACATCTGACAGAGTCACTTAAGCGTGATATTCTTCTTCAGAAAAAAATGATCGTCCATTTTTTGTCACTAGATGTAAAACACAGGGTGAACAAATTAAACCTATGGTTAAAACAACTGGGTCATTTATGAGAGTGACACTTTTTTGAGTCAAGTTTTTTCTAAACCCCTTATAATTTATTTCAGACGCGCCCCACACTTACAATAGAGACAGCCTCATGTATTCACATCTTCCAGCAGATTAAAAAAGGTACCTGTGGCAGACTGGGGTGGTGGTTCCTCTGTTTAAAAAGGGGGACCAGAGGGTGTGTGCCAATTACAGGGGTATCACACTACTCAGCCTCCCTGGTAAAGTCTACTCCAAGGTGCTGGAAAGGAGGGTTCGTCCTATAGTCGAACCTCAGATTGAAGAGGAACAATGCGGATTACGTCCTGGACATGGAACAACGGACCAGCTCTTCACTCTCGCAAGGATCCTGGAGGGGGCCTGGGAGTATGCCCACCCAGTCTACATGTGTTTTGTGGATCTGGAGAAGGCATATGACCGGGTCACTCAGAAGCTACTGTGGGAGGTGCTGCGGGAGTATGGGGGGAGGGGTTCACTTCTGTGGGCCATCCAATCTCTGTACACCCAAAGCAAGAGCTGTGTCCGGATCCTCGGCAGTAAGTCAGATTCGTTCCCGGTGGGGGTTGGCCTCCGCCAGGGGTGCGCTTTGTCACCAATCCTGTTCGTGATTTTCATGGACAAGATATCGAGGCGTAGTCTTGGTGGGGAGGGGTTGCAGTTCGGTGGGCTGAGGATCTCGTCTCTCCTTTTTGCAGATGATGTGGTCCTGATGGCATCGTCGGTCAGTGACCTTCAGCACTCACTGGATCGGTTCACAGCGTTCGTGTGAAGCAGCTGGGATGAGGATCAGCACCTCTAAATCTAAGGCCATGGCTCTCAGCAGGAAACCAGTGGATTGCTTACTCCGGGTAGGGAACGAGTCCTTACCCCAAGTGAAGGAGTTCAAGTACCTCGGGATCATGTTCACGAGTGAGGGGATGATGGAGCGTGAGTTTGGCCGGAGAATCGGAGCAGTGGGGGCAGTGTTGCAGTCGCTCTACCGCACCATTGTGATGAAAAGAGAGCTGAGCCGGAAGGCAAATCTCTCGATCTACCAGTCAATCTTTGTTCCTACCCTCACCTATGGTCATGAAAGCTGGGTCATGACCAAAAGAACGAGGTTGCAGGTACAAGAGGCCGAAATGGGTTTTCTCAGGAGGGTGGCCGGAGTCTCCCTTAGAGATAGGGTGAGAAGTTCAGCCATCCATGAGGAACTCGGAGTAAAGCCGCTGCTCCTTTGCGTTGAAAGGAACCAGTTGAGGTGGTTCAGGCATCTAGTAAGGATGCCCCCTTGGCGCCTCCCTAGGAATGTGTTCCAGGCACGTCCAGCTGGGAGGAGGCCTCGGGGAAGACCCAGGACCAGGTGGAGAGATTATATCTCCACACTGGCCTGGGAATGCCTCGGGGTCCCCCAGTTAGAGCTGCTTAATGTGGCCTGGGAAAGGGAAGTTTGGGGTCCCCTGCTAAAGCTGCTGCCCCGCGACCCGACCCCGGATAAACGGTTGAAGATGAGATGAGATGAGACCTGGTTGACCAAACCATTTAGCACTTTTTAAATGTATGCATTGCTCTCACTGTTATAATGTTCTGCAAACTAAATACTTTGCTGATAACACAAACAAAACTTATGAACCAAGTGTTTTAATTAACTCCAACTACCTTTGTCATATAGTGCCTGTCTTGTTCATGTGAGGAAGGTTTTGTCTACATACATGTAGGCAGGACTAAAAGGGTCGCTTGACTAAGCATAAATATGCCAGCCATTTTACTGAATGCCATAATGCTAATGATTTCTTGTTGCACATCCAGGGCATTGAACACATTGAACCTTCGGTCAAGGGTGCAGACAGAATACAAAAACATAACCAGAGTGAAGCTTTTTGGATCGATCGACTAGATACGTTAAGGTATACTGGTCTTAATTAGGATGTGGAGTTCTCATGTTTTCTTTGAGCATTGTTTCTCTCTATATCCCAGATTTTTCTCACAGTTTAAAAAAGAAAGACTTATCCACTATAATAAAAGGCTTTTTAATCAAGTCCTTCTTTGTCATTTTTGGGTGCCTGGGGTTGCCGTCCTTTCAACCCACTGCTAAATGTGTGCTGACTTCATGATAAAGTGTAGTGTTGTTGACCATGAGCCTTGTTTTATAATACACTTACATATGCAAATGATATAGGTGTGGCCACATTATTGTTTTAAGCCTTGGCCTCTTGCTCCATTTTACTAGTCTCAGAGGACGACGGGCATTGAGTACTAATTGGTTCCAGAGAGAACCCTAACACGGACTCCACCAACGACTGTCCGCCTGCATCGCCACAGGACCGTAACGAGTGTTTTGCAAACAACACAGTGGGGCTAATAAGAGGCCACGTGGGTAATTGATGTGGTTACTAAGTGGCTAATTTGCATTATTTCGCATATCAAGCTAAGCTGAAGGATAGATGGGGATAAATTGGACAGAGTTTGGGTGAACTGCAGTCATAAATGGCAACATGAACTCAAAATTTAGTCTAAAGTGCCCAGAAATCTTGGAGCACACTAATTAATGAAGTGCTTCAGTACATCAATGAGTTGAGGGTCAAGACTGGGAAATATGGAAAAATGTGTTCACACAATGTTTCTCTGTCAATGGAAAGACATGTCACTATATAAATTCTGTTGAATTAAATGTAATTTTTTTTGTTAGCTTTCATCTCACCAGTATGAGTTAAAATCTATAAATAAAAATATATTAGAACCATGTCTTTTGCTATAAGTTAATAAGTCTAGTTAATTGTTTTTTAAGTTACAAGCTATCAAAAGAGTGAAGAGTGTTAAAACAATGGTGATTGATCATATGAACCACTAATAAAAGCAATTGCATTTTCTGCTTTGTCTGTGTCGACATTCCTGCGCAGAATTCCAATGCAGCGCTCTATTAGTGAAGCTTTTTACGTCCGTCAGCAGCGGTTGGTGTGGATAAGTAAGACGGTGAATGTGTGTCGAAGTTTACAAAAGAGCAGAAAAAAAGTTTACAAAAGAGCACTAATGAAGAAAAGTTGTTCTGTTGATGATCCTTCCAGACGATGAATAAAGAAATTGCTTGAGGGCCTCAGTTGATCTTACTTGAATATACTGTATAGTTTAATAACAACAAATATTATCAGAGAAGCTTCAGCCCTTCAGTACATGATCGCAGACACCAGCGGGCTTAAAGGGTATCAAAAGTGCGTCACATATTATAGCACAACCCTTTCAAGGACCAATGTCCTGTTATCAGTCATTGCGCCAGCATAATAAAACAACCGCTTGTACACACATTAGAGAGGAGACAGACATCTCTTCACTAGCGATCGACCGATATAGATTTTTAAGAGCCGATGCCGATGACCGATACGGACTGCCGATTTTCTTTAGCCGATATTTGGAGCCGATAGTGCTTTTGCTCCCTCAATTTACATCATAAAAATTACAAAAAGACAATAACAAATGTTACGAGTCTCAATTTAAAAAAAGCATCATCTATTGAACTTAAAAAGGCGTCTCCAGCAACACGGAGCTGCCTGTGAACGCCTGTCTGTAAATAATGCCAGGAAAAAACGGCGAAGGCAGCAGCCTGCATCGGCAGATACAAGTAAAAAACGCAAATAGCGATGTATCGGTTATTTGTATCTTAAATATTTTTAACTATTTAAAATCATGAGGTAAGATTAGGCGCCATGCAAAGATAACAGCTGGAGTGATTCTTTCCCATATAAGGACACATGACAGCTGTGCAACTATCACACAATGTCTGATCTGCCTGCAGAAATGATGGGCTATTCTACAGTGACAGTGGGGGAAGGGATAACTAGTAACATTTGGGTTAGTTATGGGGTAAGTAGATATGATGAAGGCATCACTGAGACTTTTCTCTAGTACCGCTACTGTGCCACATTGCATTTGTTCTAATTGGTCAAAAATATAGGGTATCAGGTGCTGTGGGAGTATCCTATAAACCTAATTTACAGATGCTATTACTATTATCTTACACAGCTCAGTGTAAACTGTGAGCAAGAACAACTCTCTCAGGGATCCTGAAGCCTCTTTCCTGACAGGCGATAGGGGACCAAATTAATGGACTCTGCAAAATACTGTGGGTGATTCAACAGGCATTTGGACAAAGGGATTTAATGGTCTACGATCCCAAAAGTAGTCTGTCTGAATTTTGTTTTAGATGCTTATCATCGTTCGGTTTAGGTTTTCTTTCTTTTTTTCACCAAAGGCAGCACTGTTACCTAAGCTGGTCCCACCTCTGATTATATGTGCATTCTTGTCAACCTGTTCCCTGGCATGGCTCCGAGCCGCTTCACACTCCCTTAGGAGCACATCTGCTGCTTTAATGCTCCAGAGTTTATGGGGGTCTCAGCACAGGCCTAAGCTGCACCTGCAGAACCATCCAAACAAGAGGAACAACACTTGTATTGTAAAAGGAACTCACAACATAAATATCTCTGTCTTAACTCTTAAAATCACACAACCGTGTGTTAAAGCGGTGTTCAAGATTAGCTACAGACAGTGGGGTGGAAACACAGGGTAGGTTACCCTTGTGGTTGAATGCTTTCACCAGCCAGTCGAGTTGCAGTTTACATCCATCCAGACTCATACAACATATTTAGTGAAGCAGGATCTGACATGTCCACCCTCAATCCACTAAATGCGGTTAAATTGTTGGTAGTAGCATGTAAAATTGTAAGACCATCTGCCCCTTTCACAGACGGAAAGCACACAAAAAGACATGTTTATTAAGGTTAGAGTATGATTGAGTACAGAGCTACACATTTGAAAGTCACTCTTAACTAAAGCTATATAACAGCAATACTATTAACCGTAGAATAATATTCGTTTTGATCAACAGTGACTCTACACCTCACCCTCACTGTGATTTTTAGGCAAATACTTTATATCAAACATTGAATTATTTTTTACATTAAATGATGTCTAAATATTCAAAAATTATAACGTAGATGCTTCCCACATATCTTCAAATTGGCAGCACAGAAAAATCTAAACAATCACCACAGTTGCAAGGTGGGCACCCATGATTTGTGTCTTCAATTCAATATCCGACATATTGTGAAATAGGACCACAATCTCCCCTTCTGAGTTTTAGCATTGAATATGTGGATATATAAAGAGAACTGTATACAGCGCTCAAGGTGGGGCCCCATTCATTCATATGAAAGTAACTCAGTGGTGCATGAAGTCAAATCGGTCACTGCCACGTCTAAAATTACCCTGATGATCAGCACTGTGTCCACACTGAGTCTTCAGCCAAATGTTTTAATCGAGACCTCTTCTAGATTTTAGAATATGTTATCAAATCGCATGCATCAAATTCTGACATCAAAGCGTGTCATTTCATGGAGGTTCTGACGCTGAAAAAAATGTAAGTAAATCAACTGGAACAAAGTCTTTTAGGGCCTGGTAGTTGCATTTCCAATGTTTGGTCACTATGTCAAATTGGCTTCAAAACCTGAAGCACTTTCCGGGGACTTGGTTGAATAATGGCCAGAATGCCGTTTTTGTAGAACATTATAATGTTACAGTCAAGCTGACTTTTTACCCTCTCTGTATAAAATGTCATAGCTTCATAATTTTAACCCATTAGACATTGGTCTGAAATTTCAGTTTTTTCAGACCAGCAACCTGAAAACAGCAGCGTCTTGCTGTCAATTCCTCTTCCAGTATAAAGAATCACTGAGGCCACCTGCGCCAGATGCTGGCTAGGATCATTAGGCGTGTGGCTAAAGGAGAGGTGCTTACCCAAAGAGGAGAGCTGTGTACCAAGCACACCTGCCCAGGGAAAAAAATCTCCCCGGGACTATTAAGCTGAAAGGAAGAGAGTGCTGAGCCTCTCTTAAACAGATGAAGCTAAATAAAACCAAGGCTATTTATCAATGTAGCAGCCACTCGACTTGTCACTCCACACCCAGCCTCTTCTCCATTCAACCACTCATTCACGGCAGCGCTATCAGCCTACACAAAGCAAATCAGATGATGCATCAATCAGTATGTATGGCTGAAGTAAGCCAAAAAGTACTTGGCTAAGAAGACAAATTAAAATACAGAGTTGGGCACCACTTGGGAGTCGCCATTTGACTTTCATTGCACTTTGGATTATGTTGAACTGCACAAACTATACTGAAAATCTATGCCTGGCTGTTGTTGTTTGAAAAGGGCATTCCCATGGTTAAGAACATCTGTGTCATTGAAGGCCTGACCAAACGCTCCAGAATGACCTGGTGAGTCGGCAACCTCACAGTTATCCTTGGAAAGTCCCAGGGTTTTACTCTGGATCTTCAAAATTCACAAGTATTATCTAAAAACACATTGTTTGATTAACAGTAACCACTGGTGGTTCCCCTGCCACTTCAAGTCCATCTCCATGCTTCATCCTTGGAATAGTGAGGTGATCTCTGCGCTCTATTCATCATGTGAGGAGCCAACAGCTAAATCCTTGTCAGAGCTGTAAGAGTGATTCTTGCTGGTACTGTGTATCACTGACACTGCTCCCTTTTGGCAGATTTTCCCACACACTCAATTTCTTCTTACCCTCTCTCCAGGGGGGCAATCTGTCTGTGTTGCCGTGGCATTAGTAACAGTAACAGGGATAAAAGGTACTGCGCTCCACTACAGTATGTAGAATTTCTCCCGTTTTCCAAAGCGGTATTAAAACAAAAGTAACTATGCATGATATGTTAAAGTAAATGAATGATCCTGGTGTGTACAAGTAATTGCCTCCCTTCTTTACCATTACCACTGTATCACTCTGAAAAGAGAATATGGGGGAAGTTAGACAACAGCATAATGGGAAATTTTGAAACAGACCAAATTGTCTCATTATGATGCATTTCAGACTTCTCAGAGCTGCAGCCTCAAAGGTTTGGTCATTTTGGACCCACATGTGTTTTGTTTAATCGGCATTGTTATCATTAACACTCTTCCTCCTCCGAACGAAAGTGCTGAAGCAGGTGAATTGCAGCGTAGAACTTCACAATACTAAAGTGCATCTGTCCATTGTGCTAGTAGGCTGAATCTAAACCGCCAACCCCTCACTAACCTTTAATGGTCAGCAAGTGCCCTTAAAAATAGATGTACCTTGCAATACCAGATCTACTGTATGTGTTTGTTTTTCGAGGCATCATATAATGAGCTCTAATCCTGCAAATTGACACGTCTCCTTGCTTTTGTACAGTCGTAATAAGAAACGGCGTCAGTGATAGGCAAACCATTCTGTGCGATAGCCATGTCTAATGAGGCCATAACACAGGGTTGAATGGCTCTATCTGCTGGGTAGAGACAGCCCTCTCAGCAGCCCCTCAGGCCATCGCGTCAGGTCCATTTCAGAGGAAATTCTCAAGTGTTTCATGATTTCCACTCATAAATGGCTTGTTTTGATCACTGAGCTATAGCATTATGTCTTTTTAGCAGTTAACTGGCTGTTTGACAACCCACATCTTCAGCTTTGTTCATCCTTAAAATGATTCCTGCTTATAATCGAAAAACAGTTATCTTGTAATGTATATAATATCGTCACCACTACAGCACAAAACAAAAAAGGAGAGGCAGACAAGATTAGGGTAAGAGAGATATAAAAACTCCCTACTGTAAAGTGATGCAGCATCCACAGTGCACTTCAAACCCAAAAGGTCTAGATAAACATAGGAAATGGCTCCTTTATTTCATTTTATTTTATACCTTTATTCCTGTGCGCTGGTCTCTGAGGAGTGCTGGCATCGATTGCTGATTTAATGAAAGCGTCTGTTCCTCTACCCTATTCCTCTCTCCTCCTCCAGGTCACTCTGCCTAAAATGCCTCTGTTAATCAGATTTCTGTTAAAAGCCGTAAATAGAATCAAAGGTCCGGTGCCAAGAAACACTCTCCTTTACTCTAGTCTTCACTCAGGCTCTCCCTTTTCTACGATTTTCCCAATTGATGTAGTGAATTCAATGGATTTCCCTTATATTGTACAAGTTACGTACAGTGGGCAGCTCCTCATATTCACAATGTCGAGCTGATTTCACAAATCAGTATATATTTCAGGTAATTTTCTTTTGGCAATTTAAAATGGTACAAAATAATCAAGGGGTATCATTTTATAGAACAGGAATTTGAATTTTGTAGATCACCTGCATCGTATGGGTTTATTTTCATTTCATAAAACTTTGATGCTTGTCTGCATCCTTCCATGTTAACAAAATCTCTACAAAGGGGGGAAACATTAAAGGTAAAAGTAAGGTAGTAATGTACATGATGTATCAGGGTTGATGTATCCTGGAGGGCCACTGCCCTGCAAGTTTTAGGTTTCTCCCAAGCCCCCACCACAGCGACTTCCTAAATGATCCAATACAGAAGTGCCAAAACTGCAGTTCTTTGAGGGGCCACTAGGGACAGCTTGCATAATAGAGCAATTTCTCAATGACAACCATGTTAAACAGGTTATTTTCACAGCCCAATTTAACCTATTTTAGGCCTTGTACAAAAAAAACATTTAGTCTGTAGGTTTAGGTGAATTATTTTGTACCCGTCTAATTTTTATTTTATTAGAGTTTAAAGTTTATGAATAATTAGGGGCTCAGCCTCTTGAGTGACAGCTAGCCGCCGACCCTAACTTAGCCTCTGAGGCATACGTCAGCCAGATGGACGGATCACCCACCCCCCAACTTCACATCAATACCCTTTTTTTGGTAAGAGGAAATGAGACAAAGTCAAAGTCTGACAAGATGGCAACTCCCGTAGGCGAGTACGATTGGATCAAGTTGAGTGAACGGACCTGGACAGATGGTTTCTCCCTTCTCTAACATGTGTCATTAGAATCAGGTGTGTTGGAGCAGGGAGAAACCTAAAACATGCTGGGCATCGGCCCTCCAGGACCGGAATTGCCCATCACTGATGTATATGACAGTTCTACCCTGAAACATTAATGAAAACTAAACTTAGCCCAACAGCTATTCATTGAAAGGAACATGATACTCCAAAAGGAGGATTTTAATGTTATGTGGTGCAAAATGTTTATGTTGTTCATTATAGTTTACATGTTGAAAAAATCATGACAGAAAATCCTCCCAGTTAAGAAGAGGTCTGCCTTTACAAAAAAAAAAGAAAAAAGAAAAAGAAACAATGGCCTGTCAACAGCCTTGTGTGGAAGAAGTTAAAGTCGCCTTGTCATTTTCACACAATTTGCCTGAAGTAGAGGAACTACTGTTAAATGGAAAAACAAACTGTAAAGTGAAAAACAACCTGCTATATTGCCCCAAATAATAACAGTGTGAGGGCCTGAACTCGTCCTGAATATGTATCTATGAAATGCAATATGAAAGGGGATCAGAGTCCTTGTTGGCTAAGGATTCATCACGGTGGGTCTTGTGGCCTCACTCACTAATCTGTCTTGCAGATATTTAAAGGGTCCTAATATCTGTGCTCTGATACATGAATATGAATGGCCACACTTATGGGGATGTCCCTTAAAATGCTAGTATCAACCCTGCTCCTTATCTGCCCTCTATTTTAAATCCTAGGACTAGGACAATATGTAATTGCTGTTTTACTTCCCCCAAGTGCTTGTCATTTTCCGCTTGACCTCTGGTGTTTGTCTACAGGGGAGGGAACCAAACCACTACTTCTTGCCTCCAAGCCATTGTCAGAAGCTACATGCTGGCCCAACCAGTGCGCTCCTCTGCCTCTAAAAAATTGGCTGCCCCATCTTGATAAAGGCTCTTCTTTAATGGCCCCACAGTGGTGGAAACAACTTCCCACTGTAGTCAGGACAGCTGAGTCACTGCCCAACTCTCGCTACAGGCTGAAAACCATCTATTCAACGCCGCACACTAGCACATCCATTTTCCGTGTGAAAGTTTTAAAAAGGCACTTGGGGTGTAGTTATCTGCCATGCTTTTAGTTATTGATGACATCTAGCTTATGTTCCTTGATCTGCAAGTGGGCTAGGGCTAAAACAATTACTTGAGTAATTCCAGTTACTCGATTACAAAAATGCATCGAGGCAAAATCTCTGCCTTGTTGATTCGTTTAATTCCTATCTCGCATGTCATGCGGCCTGTTCACACCACTACATCCGGAAAAGGCAGAGGATAATTTCACACTTAAAAAAGAAGCCAAAGCGGTGCGATGTGTTCACTGCAAACTAAATTGTTATACTACAACAGTATGACATCGATGATTCAGCGTCTGTGCCGAAAGCAGCCCGTTGATAAAGCCACTTCACCGAGCGCTGCTGTTCCGGTTTAAGGAGGGCAGTTTCTGGAGTGACGTATAAACAGGAAGAGAATGGCTAACGTTAGCTGTCCTCATGAATGCCTCTATGTTTAGTTTTTCATGAATGTTAAACATAACATCATCTACCTGATCAGTCTTTATAGTTTGGTTTGAGTAAATGTGTCATTGTCAAGAGTGTGTCATGTGTCAAGTGGCATTTTGTACGTTGCTTGTTGATATGGTAAACAGGGAGAGAGCAAGTTGCTCTTCCTGATAATATCTATCTCTAAATTATTTTCTAAATTATATATTTATCTTTGAAACCTGTTTTTTTATTTTATGCACTACTTTGAATTGTTTAAATAGTAAAGTTAGTTAGTGCACCACCTGCTTAGATGATGTCTACATGGGATTCACCATTATATCATGGCAAGTCCTCATACTTGCCTAAAAGAGATCATAAGTACAGTAGTGTGTCACCATTTCATACTCTGCTCAGTCTAAAAATATGCCTTTGCATTAATTAATACATCTGGCCCCAGGTGTTTGGAAGATTCTTAAGTTCAATTAAATGTATAATGGACGTTCTGTTTTTGATATGATTTGATTATGCAGTTTATCCGAAAAAAAACTCTCCTTTGGGCTTACAAAGCCTGATTAGTCCTAGTTATTGTATATGCTTAAGGATCCTTTAAGATGAGATACTTTACTTTTCTTTCCCAGCAGATAAGCAGCACTTAGACTGCCAAGAGGGCTAATCATCACATTGTTCCTGATGAATAGCCAGCCAAAATGATTATGCACTCTACAAAAACTCTTAATTAGCAAAATCTCTTCCTCAATCAAGTATCTAAATTACATTTGTACAGTTCAGTGATTACTGACCAAAAGGAGGATTCTTAAGCTGTATAGAATACGCTGGCCCATAAATGGTCCCATCGAATGGGTGACCACTCACTGAATGAATCACTTCCTAATAATTAAATTGTATTGCATGCCGAGAGTGTTAACTTTAGTGGATGCACATTGAGTGGTTCTGACTTCTCAATAGGCTTTTAAAGAAATTAAGTGATGGACTTGGACAATAATTTCTCTTTTCTGGGTCATTGATTGTTCTCTTTTTTGTTTCCTCCAGATACATTCTGCTCCTCTACTTAAGAATTGCATCGAGGGACTCTTGCCTTATCCTTATCACCTCAGTGAAGTCAAGGCAGTAAAAAGAAGCATGAGGCTGGGCTGTCACAGTCAAATATTTACCTTGAATTTGAATCTATTGATAGCTATGGAAGTCCACTCAACTACTGCAATTATTAAACAAACTACAAGAGTTGGTGTGTCTTCATTTTGTCACCTTGCTCACTAAATAACACAACTACTAAGTGTTTACATCTGTGCAAAGTACAGATGTAAGAAATTTTGAGTTAATATCAGACGCATTTTTATCAAATGTTCTCACCAGCTTAAAGCATTTTATATATATATAGATGTGTGTGTGTGTCATATATATATATACGTATATATAAGTGTCATATATATATATATAACACATATATATACATACATACATACATACATATATATATATGTCATGAGTAAAACTTGAATATTGCTCATGCCTGTTCAATTTCTAAATTGATAGGCTGTTCAGGAGAATTATGATTTCCTTCATTCACAGGAATATACAAACCTTAATAGAACATTCATAGAACCAGAAATAAGAAACAAGCAGCTGTTATTCTTTCTAAAATGTTGAATTATTTAGGCTAGTCAAAGTAGCTCAGATAAATTTGCGGCACTATGAACATTTGTTAAACACATGGAAACTGTCAAAACAGGAAAATTAGTCACGTCACAGAAAGCTTTGTCTTTTTATTACATGTTCATTTTTCTTCTTTTTTTTTGACCTCAGAGAACTAATAATTTGTTGCAATATGTTGGCATCCAGCTATTAATCTAGTGGTTGCTGAACAGCCTGCAAGATTGTTTTGATTTAAGGGCCCTAACAGCCTCTTCTCTCTCTCTCTTCAAGCACCTGCATTCCATTTATTTCAGTTTTTCTAGGCCGTATAATCAAACTGTCAGCATGTCATAATATTAGGCCAATAATCAGAGTCAATTAGTGTCTTTCCTCACTTTTACACCTAGTCCTTCTGCCTTCCCCCTACCATGCCTCTAAAACTATAGAACAACCGTTACTCACATTTTCTATGACATATTTTTAGCTATCCAAAGGGGTTTTACTGATATCACACTACTTCTTGATCAATAAATACAACCGTAGGCTAGTGCCATTTATCACCTCTAAAACAGCCCACCTGCATCGCGATGAGTGATAGATCTCCCATACAGTCTGTAATCTAAAATTACTCATAAAGACTGATTAAGGCCAAATCAGAACCTTCCTCTTCTGAATCCTGTACATATCATCAAAAAAGGTTTCCTAGAGTCAAGCAGCCGTATGATAGACGAGCATTTTCAAGCACGAGTCCAGGGTATTGTGTGTGCCATGAAGCTTATTTTATAGGGTCCATGATAGATGTTGTTTAGAGCGATTTAAGCGGCCCTTATGCTGGTGTCAGCATCTGACCCCTCCGCAGTGATAAAGCTATCAGAAAGAGAGAGTAGAACCAGAAGTGAAATATGGAGGGAGGGACATGTGTGCCAGATAAACTCCTGCATACTGGGCACCAGTCCAGCTCTGGGAGGGGAAAGCCTTCAGTCTTATCTGCATAACACTTGAGGAGAGGGGGATGAGGGGAACAAGTGCAAAAAAAAAGAGTGGTTTCAGTGAGATTGCCTGTGGCTTCCACTAACAATCCAACTTCCACACTGTAAACTGAATCATGGCATCAATTTGATGTGAGTTTAAGAAATAATTTAGCTAAGTAATATAATTGATTAAACCAAACTGGTAGCAGCTACACAGTGCAAAATGGAATAGTAGTGAATATGAAGTAACAAAAGACAAAAAAGGACAGTAAAACAGAGCATTATATAATGTGATAAATAACAAGACAACAAATCTGAATGATAACAATAAGAGCAAGGTAGAATGATATAAATGGGCTACATGACTAAGTTGGACAAGAGCTTCAAATAAAAGTGAATTTTCAAGGGTGGAGTCAGCAATTCTAACCCAATACACCTTTTCTATCAAATACAGCTAACATCTCCTGACAGTTCGCTCGCAGTCTGTTCTGTGTGTGCACTGAAAAAAAATGTAAAATCCAGTGTTCGTACACAAACCTGGCTCTGTTAATGGGAAAGAAAAGTGACTCGGGCCGACAACACTGTTCCAGTCAAACAGCGACAGTCACGTTCGTAATCGTTCACAAGAGAGAGGAAAGGCCATGGATGCATTAAGAGAAAGATGCAGTGGGAGCGAGAAGGATGGTTAAAAAAGGAGCACTGATGGGAGGGGTGTATTTGTTTGGGTGTTTAGTTCAAATGTCAAGAATCGCAGACTCCACCTTTAATAACTGATTTAAAAAGATGAGACTAAGTCTGATATGGCCAAAACTGAAAGGGCAAGATTGAGTGTATGGACTGTTATGTACTGACAGCTACCACTGATATACTTTTATTCTGAAGAAAAGGTGATGATTCTCAGGCAAGTTCCGAAATTATAAGGAGCATCTTTTTTTCTATGGTTTCTAAGCAGATTTATAGACGTAACTCGCTTATCCGCTATGGACGTAAGAGACATCTGAGATATCCTCAGAATGTGTATGTCTCACTGAGTCTAAAAATATGTGCATCATATCTGTGTGTTTAGATCTGACTGGATTATGACTTAGAAAGGTAGAAAACAAAGAAACTGGCGGCAGTCATGTTAATTACCTCTATGAGCAGTGCGTTATGGCCACTGCTGCTACAACTGCCTTCAAAAGCAGGTTAAATTAGCTAACAAACTACAAACACAAACGTCTTGTTGTTTTTATAACAGGCACATATCTGGCCCTTTCGCCTCACGCAGTGTCTTTGTCTCACATCCCTCCCTTTGCGGCTTTGCTCTGACTTTGGCTTACAGATCAGCAAAGAGCAGGCCAGCCATGTAGGTTTTTTTATTTGATTTGATTTTGTTTCTCTCAAGCCTGCAGTGACCACAGGTGATTGCTTCATCAAGTCATTTTATAAGCTAGAAAACACGTGTGAAATATCAGTATATTAAGCTGTGATATGACTATCAGAGGCGTATAGCCTAAAGCTGGTACAGAGACAACTTATTGTAGCTAAGTACTTGTAAATCAGGTCCAACTTTATAGTCCTTTAGCACCAGTTAGACCCGTTAATCCCCTTTCTCGAACCTGCAGATCTTTTGTGTTGTTGATAAGCCCAACTGTTAACCTCCCTTAAAACCACAGACAACATGACCACATTGCATCAAAAGCTTTGTCAGTTGAAATGATTGATAATTTGTGTTAATTGCGGCAAGTGAACTCAACTTATTATAGTCACCACTCAATAATCTCACAATTTAAAGAATTAAGTAGTAGAGTAGAATTAAGTTAGAATTTGCAATTTAAAAAAAGACTTCTAAATAAAATATATAATCAACAAAATCTAAACTACATTCCAAACTGCTTGAAATGAGCTAAAAGACAAAGAACAGAGAACAAGGGATGGATTCGGAGTTGTACTGCAGGTAAGGAAAATAAAAAATCTTCTTCATCATAAGGGTTACTCTTTTAGGAAGGCATTACAAATCCAATGGGACATTAACCCCGCCTCCCCTCTTTCCTCCAAGCTCTATAATACAGACACTGCCCCAAATGAGTAGTTGGTGTTGTCATGTCAAATTGAGACCTATTGGTTGTAATCAGGAAATGCGACAGGCCTGTCTCCTGTAAGAGCAGGTCACCTCTACGCCCCGCTCTCCTTCTGGTTTGGTCTGTTCAGCCTTCATAAGCCCCATGTTTTATTCCCCATTTCTGTCCACACACATTGGCCCTGTCATTTTTCACCCTGCTGACTGATTACTGGTTACACTCTTCAGCAAATCTCCACTTACAGCTCCTTGTCTTCTCTGGCTTTATGACATTATTACATGTCTTTATCACCGCCATCAATACTCTTGGCCTCATGGTGGGATGTTTCGTCACCCAGTCCAGACTAGACACAAACACCATAAGCCTAGCCCACAAATCTTTCTACACACGACGTAAGAGCATACAGTGTTGGTTGGACAGAGATCTGAAGCAATGACTGAGATGTATGACTGAGATTATGAGTCCAATAAAATCATTATTATGCCTCATTTATAAAGCAGTAGCCTAGTTACTTCTCTTGACCTACTCTTCTCAGCCTGGGATATCATTTTGTTCTGTCTGGATGCACAAACTTGACTGTGATAAAAGAAGTTCAATAGTTTGACTAACCAACCATGTGTGAAATTTGTAATGACATTCATAATCTTCTAGCTCAGAATTAAGTTCAGTTTGAAATCAATGGAAACAAGGCAGTAGTTCTTATATCACCCAGTCCGTAATAGATTAAACATGTAGGAGAGGTAAAATAAAGCCACAGGAACAATAGCGCAACAATGAAAAAAGAGTTAGATATTATAAAGCAGCACGAAAGAAGACATCTCTGTACTGGGCTGTAAACTAGTATACTGTGTGTATGCTTTTTATTGTAAAGAACATATACTTCCCATTTTAAAGATGTTTTTCAATCCCTACTGGGGATAAAATGAGAAAATGCTCTCTACTTTTCATTTCTGAAGTATTTAATTCACACAGGAGTATACAGAAATAGACTTTACTTTAGTTATTAGTTATATAGACATAGACTTTTTATTTGTTGAATTATCAGAAAGCAGGCTATATTGTGATATGCTGTATTATCCAAATATGAAATTACATATTGGGATAGAATATTTTGGCCCAATCGCCCAGCCCTAATCCTTACCATTCACTTACCACCCTAATTGTTTTGGTAGCATCTCCTTTTTATTACTGCACACTCTTCACATAAATAACTTAAGTGTTTTTTCCCCCCAAATTAAGACAGTTAAACTAAACTTCCACTTAGAGATTACACTGACATCAGAGCATAATATGGAGATTGAACACATTGAAGTGATAAAAAAAGAGAGACAGGAAAGAGTAGAAATTAAGGGAAGAGCCCTCACAGTAGAAACTCTAGTCAAACAACTTGCATTTAAAAGAGAGTGAACGACATAACAGAGATACTTTTACGTGGGCACTATATTGTCTCAATACTCTATACAGTATCAACAGCATTCATCAATAATGCAGACATCTGTAGCCTATTTAGTGACTCCAAGGTTGGATTTCACTTTGAATTTATGTTCACACAGAGATGCATGTTTTCCTGACCAGAGGTGGTAGTCACACAGGTGCATTATTGCAATTTCAGTGTATTTTGCTTTTACAATAAACATTAAAGGAAAGAATAACGACCAAAAACTAAAAAGATATTGCCAGTTTTCCCGAAAGCCCCTACCAGACTGCAAGCCAAGTGGAAGAGCGATATGTCACATCCATTTGTCATAAACTACTAACACTGCAAATCAGTATTTCTATGTTATAGTTAATACAATAACATTTTCCTTAAAGAAACTGATAATATATATATATATATATATATATATATATATATATATATATATATATATATATATATATAAATATATATATTATATTTAAATAACCACATTCCAGATTCATTTCTCTGATCCAAACCAGTAGTAGTAGCAGTAGTAGTAGTAGGCTACATGTAAGAGCTGTCCACTGCACTATGCAGAAAGGTTATTTTAGGTTAAATGTTTAAAACTGTTTTTGGAGAGTTTCTTGTCATCCAATTTCAATTAATCTAAATAAAAGCGGCAGCATATTTTGGTTTGCATAAACCTCCTCAATCTTCTTGTTTGTAATGTAAAGGACTCTGGGCACAAGTTACCACACACTCGCCACAGTCTAGTAAATTTGTGTCTATTGATAAATGTAACAAATGTTAAACGAAAAAAATTTAGCAACACTTATCTATGTTTTACAGTCACTTTTGTCAAATTTGGCTGAAAGCACTTGCATGTGTATTCTGTCTGTGTTAGTATGTGTGTATTAGTGTTGGTTATTTGAGTGCAGGCATGCATGCATGCCTGCCCCTGGGTGGGTGTGGGGTTTTGTGTGTGTGTGTGTGGGTGTGTTTGCGCACTACAGCTTACTTGTAACTTGATTGAATTTGAGAATTTTAACATGAGAGAAGCTTCAGTCTCACAAAGCCTCAATGTTAGAGGAGCAATGCACAGATGGCAATTACTATTGACATCATGCTAATTGTAGCTGAATAATTAATTCTTACTGTTCTGGAGTACAGGTACCTGAAAAGGGGAGCTGGGTGTGGCAGAGTTGAACTCTTACACAACAGAATAGTGACTAATTGGATTTAGGGTCATTGTGTTTATTGGACAATCACAATATCATCTATTCGAGTTTAGGACACGTTATGGATACTCAGTAGCCATAATTAGACTCAAGACCACAGCATACTAATTAATGACAATTACAGTATGAATTCAAATCCACACACATTGTTCTTGAAGCTAAGTATATATATAAATAATTACTGGATATGCAAAGCTGAAGTCATATGAAAAACAATGTCTGTGTCTGTATAAGTGCTTGAGCCATGTGAAGCGATTCAATTTGTAGCACTTGTCTGCCCTCTATTGGACATTATGTGTTCATTTCTCTTTCCTCTTTCAAGGATGCAGAGCAATTATTTTTATTTAGAATAAAGTCACAGTAGTCCAAATGATTTAGGTAAAACAAGACAAACAATTTGGCTTTGAGTGTAAAAAGTGCCGCCCTTTAAGAAAAAAAGTTGTCTATAAAGTAGCCTCAGTAAAGTTGAGCAATAAAAATAATCCCCTTTACACCTCAGTGTCCCCTGATCTCTGACTTGAAGTCAGATGGACCACCCAGGTATCATAGGACTTTTTATATTTATAGCAATTAAAAATAGCTTTGATCACAGTTTGAAAAAAATGTTGTTTGACAAATTTGACTTTACCGTTAAAGAACTAAATGAGAAGAAATATGTATATTCTCATGGGTTTCTACAGAATCAGAAACTTTTGTCAGTGTAAAGTGTCCTACATAATAATGAATGTAAATTGTTTTAGACATATTTTGTTTTCTCATTCTTACATGACATGTGTCCTCCAGTATTCATTAATTCTTTATCTGATTTGTTCTTCTTCAGAAAGCACTCAGGCACAGGACATTAAGAGAGGTAAAGCGTACTGTGGTTTGAAATGATATGACACCTCTGATTGTTTACCAGGATATAGCTAAACAAAATGTACCCGTGAAAACTGTTTGACGTACAACAGCAGCAGGAGGAGATTCATTCTGCTTAACACAGACGTGCAATACAGCTCTGTTAATCTATGCCCTTCATTATCTTCTTATACTAATCCAATATGGTTCAACCTATCAAGGTCTCATTATTCATAGAAAGTTGACTCATTACAGCATTTCCTAATGAGTAACTATTGTACAAGACTAACATTGTACATAGGCGACGAGTAAAAATATGTTGAAAGAAACAAGAGGAAGATTTAACATTAGGAATCAGACCTTTTTTTTAAATGTAACAAAATTGGAAGACTATGGCTTTTGTGTATAGTAAGACAGTGCTGCCATCTAGTGAATAACATTGTAAAATCTTGTTTGTTCCTATTGTGAAAAAAACATTTTCCAGCTATAGTTTTCACCACCTCACCTTTAGTCAAACAGATTTTCGAAAATGTATTATCAAGGGATATTTTATTTAGTGTAAATATTTGGTTTTCGTGCTTTGTTTTGTACTGAATGCTGTAAAGTCCCTATATTTATTTTTATTTTAAAATTTCTAAATCAAATTATTTTGTACAAAACTTCTAACAGTAAAAGCAAATGTTCAATGATCCATTTTGTTACTAAGTGAAGTCTCATCTTTGTACTGGATTTAGTTATGACTGGTGAAAAAAAAGTCATTGCCGTTTGTCAAACTGACATTGCCACACTGTAATTAAAGTTACAGTTAAAACAAGTAGCTAAAGGGGGGTACATGTTTGAGCAATAATGTGATCAGCTGCCTTATTGTTGGGTAGCTTTCTCATAGCTTCAGACACTTCTGAATTAAGTTTTGTTAAAGGTGCTGTATTTGAAATACTGAAGAATAAGAAGCCTCCACACGGTTTTCACCAACCATTCCCCAAATCGTCATATACTGACGCAAAATGCAATCACATGCAAGCGTGGCCGTACCGCCTTTCAAAACAATCAAACAGTGAAACAACTCACACAGAAGGAGAGTGACTTCCTTCATTGCTCAGGTCATATTTGATCCTCTATACATTTACATAACAGATTTATTTCCTGCTATATACATGTTCTGAATATCAAATCAGCTTTATTTATATAGCACCTTTCATACATATAAAAATTCAGCCCAAACGGCTTTACATTAAGATAAAATAAAACAAACACCCCTTGACATCCCAACTCCTTCAATTGTGTAGCACACACACACACACACACACACACTACAGACTACACAGATATGCACCCCCCACAAAATAAAATGAAGTTGACTGAGCACTGATAGACCAAGTGAGGAAACACCTGCCTAAGGGGGCCATCCTCACCGACAGCCGTCCAAGCCCACGACTGGAGGGGGCGTTGCCACAGAGACCAACCCGACCCAGACAGATATAGACTCATACCACAGCCATAAAGCCCTGGGTCTGGACTCCCCAACTATCCAGTCCCGGACAACCCCCAGGATGCCACCCCAGCAGGCAGACAGAGCTCTCGAAGTGGAGGGCCCCCATGAGGAGAACAATATCGAGTGAAACACTATCGAGTGCAGTCCCTTTGTGACGAAGAGACTCTTCAGCATATTTAATTGACTTGTTCACAAATAAATGAGGCTCTCAAAGACATAACATAAACTTGTTTAAATATTGATAAGAAAATTGGGAAGCACAGATACATACCACATTTCACATTCACTCAGCTTTATGTTACAATGTATAGTGCATATACAGCATGTGTAACAGAGCCAACCAGAACAGTGGCAAGAACTCACACAACTGAATGCCTAGCTTGTTCTGGCATTTCTCTGGTTCCCCACTCTGTTATCTTGAGCCACAATTGAGTCCACAAGTCAATGTAAGCTTAGGGCACTATCTAGCAGAAAAAAACTAACACTCGCCCTGTAATCATTTCAGGTGATATTGTGCTTTGAGGGTGCATTTTCCCCAAACAAAATTCAATTGGACATGATGTGTTATAGGGTACAATGATATCTCTGTCTGAAGAGGATGTTTGTGTAGTCTGTAGGGGATGTGTTGACAAGGCTATTTTTTTTCTGCATCTGCAACATGAATGAATGAGATTGGGTCTTGCGAGAAGGAATACACACTACAAAATATATTAATTATAAATACCAGCATTTCCTTTATGTTAATTATGCACTTATATTTTGCTGACCTGCAACTAATAGACATCCACAGACACTCGAATGTCCAAAATATTGTTCTTGTCTGGTTTAAGGGGTTCTGACAGCCATTTAGGGTATTTGTTCCTCTCCTTTAGTGTGCATGACTTTGGAAAACAAAGCTCTTAGTTTTTTATGTTTTTTTTTTGCAAGAATATGGTGGTTTCAGCAATAATAACACATTTTCAGCACTCATAACTTAATCACGGTTATTAAAATTATAAACTATAACACACTCTTTCAGACAACACACCAATGTTCAACTTTCAACTTTAGCATTTGACCACATACAGAAACACCCAGAAATATACATCATTCAATTCTGCAACAATTCAAATTTGAGAGCCCCCTGCATTCACAACAAGAGATTATAGCGAAGAACAAGCACATATGGGAAACACACAAACTCCACCAAAGACCCCCAAACCCTGTAACATTGGTAGCCAAAATAAAACGCATACTTTTGCCAAAAAAGCACAAATATCAGATATCTAGTGCAGAAATGTGTGCCAATATTACATCGCTGTTTAGACAATGCTTCATCCAAAGTAGCAGTATGTGACAATGCATGATTTGCTAAATTAAATCAACTACAGGTGAACGTCATAGAAAACTCACCAACTTCCTTTGCTCACACCGGTGAATCACTCACAAAAACATCTGCTGAAGAAGTAAATAACAATGGCCTTCCCTCCATCCAAACCCCTCAGTCTGAAACCTCTATCAAACCTGAAATACAATATCTGACATCTTCAACTGCACACTTAACAAACACATAACCAGCTTTTACCAGTTAACATTTAGCTCAAAACCCGTTGCAGTGCTTGTTAAACCAGCAACAAACATTGGTGTCTGGTGTCTGTTGTCCTTTGCCTCCCTCCGGTCTTGCCCATAAGCATCAACATTAGATCCAGAACTCCAGAATGTGATTGAATAACTTAAGCTAACTTTTCCCCACCATCTACTATTTTCATCCTCCGACTTTAACATTCTCATTTTTAGTTTTCTCTTCTTTTTTTTTTCAATGTAATGTGTTAATTAGCCTCTGTCAACCAAGTTGTCCATAGTAATGTTTGATTCCCTCTCGGAGGGGGACAGGCGGCTTTGACGTCTCTATGCTCCGCGTGAGTGGAGCAGTGACATCCAGTGGTGGTAAATTATGCGCAAGCAGAGGCGATTTCCTGGTTGATCCAATAAGGAAATGTCAAAAACTGCAGTTCTCAGAGTGTCCACTAGGAGTAGTTTGCACAATAGAGCAGTTTCTTATTGACCCCCATGTTAAACAAGCTGTTTTCACAGCATAATTAAACCTATTTAAGGCTTATCACAAAAAAAAACATTCTAGTCTGTATGTTTAGGTCATATCTCCATGACAAAACTGCGGGGGGTGATTTTCTTTGTACCAGGCTCATTTTTATTTTATTGAGGTGGAGGTTAAAGTTTATAAATAATTAGGGGCGGGCCACTTGAGAGACAGCTAGCCAGTGGCCCTCACTTAGCCTCGGAGGCTAGTTGTCAGGATTAATTCAATTCAGTTTTATTTATAGTGCCAAATCATAACAAAAGTTATCTCAGGACACAAACTAGGTATAGACCACACTCTATGACTTATTTATGATTTACATAGACCCAACAATTCTCCCAATTCCAATTAGCATGCTAACTCCATCATCTCGACCTGGACTGCGGTCATTTTTGTGGTGGTGTTATTGTAAGTGACAAAATGGTTTGCTCTTTGATCAACTGTATAAACAGATGGTTTAGGAACCCATTGTGTTAACGTTAGCTCTGTTATGATAATTAAATAGCTGCACTTGCACAATGACTTGCAATATAATGTACTATCTATGGCATATACACTAGATGCTAATCTGGAGCACCGGGAAGATGAGGGTAGGTGTTTTACAGTCTATGGGCATGGTACTGTGTTGAATATAAGTTTAAATCATTGATAAGCGCCTTTCACTGCAGGTGGCTAATCTCGAGTTTCAGACACATGCTGTATGCTAACCATGGATAAATCCCCCCAAAAAACCTATCGGAGGAAAATAGTGTTGGTGGACCTTAATTTGCTTTCACATGATGATGTCTTACCTGTAGGCTTGTGTGGTGTGGTGAGAAATTAGGAAACAACAACAGTTTTTATAACAGGTAATTAATAGGAATAAAATGTCAACAGTTTTCTTTATTGTCGTTCTATAATTTCATAATTAACTATAACTATATATAAACCTTTATGAGCTGTGACATCAAATATGTTTTGCCGCTCCAGACAAATTTTAATTGGTGGAAGAGGGGGCAAAAATAGCTCTTTTGACAGTAAAGTTTGCAGACTCCTGCACTAGACTGACACGAGAGTGCCTGCACTCGACTCGCGCAGCCGGTGTAATCGCCGTTAGAGACACGGAGTGCCATGTCAGTCACTGCCCTCTAAAAAATCCTGGTCCTGTTAAAACATTTTTCTAAAAATGACCCCCATTCCCTCCCAGCCCCGGAAAATAATCTCAACATTGACTCCCACACCTGTTTATCTTGCAGCGTGTTCTGTTAGCCTAGCTCCCAGGCGGTGGAACTAATGTGGCTAATTCTGTAAACGTCAGCCAGACGGCCGTATCTCCCTCCCCGGGTCACGTCAATGCCCATTTTTGGTAAGAGGAAATGAGGCAGAGTCACAGTCTGACAAGATGGCGGCTCCCAGAGGCGAGTACAATTGGATCAAGTTGAGAGAACGGACCCCGTTGGAGAGGCTAAGTCCATTTTTTATACAGTCTTTGGGAGAAACTTCAAACATGCAGGGCAGTGGCTCTCCAGGAGCAGGATTGGACAACCCTGTTATGACTAATCTGACACCAAAAAAATTGTGAAATGTAAACATTTTTTATTTCAAAAGTGCACATTTAAGTTATTTTCAAACGTTTATTATTTTCAAAAGGTCAGAGCCGTTTCTCAATCTGCGTTCTTGTCTGTACTTCTTGTAGACTTGTGAGTCACAGCCCAGGTACTGTTCCACGCTTTTTACAGCAGGCATTTAGACATATCATAGCAGGACACGAAGTCTTAGTAATTTTGCATGTTTTTAAACTTGCATGGCTTACTAGCAGCCTAGTGGGACCAGTTGCACTCCGTTCCTATAGCCAGGGCAATGCAGTTACAAGTGAGGACAAGCGGCAAGGGTGGAGCATAGCTAAATGGGAGGAGGCTCATATTAAGCATTTGCATCTGTCAGGTGAGTGATGCCGAGATTGAAAAGTGGCTATGGTTCAGTGGTATATGTCGACCCCACAGTGGCATGTGCTGATCTCTGAAGTGGTATGCCGCTTATGTTCAATCGGCCCCTAAACGGCAGGGGCTGACTGAAAGTCTCTCATCCGTTCTGTTGTTGTGATATGTACGATGCTGTTGAAATGACAGAACGTTTTTTATATATCCATGGCGATGTTAGTACATTGTCAAGAAAGACTGAAAAAAATAACCATGCATCAGGGGACAGAGGGACAGTCTGACAGTGGCCTACCACTTTCAGTCAGACCCTGTTAGGAAATGGTAGGCTATGTGCTGGAGGAACACAAGCGGCACACCACTTCAGTCATCCGCACATGCCGCTGTGGGGTCGACATATGCCGCTGAACCAAAGTGGCATACCACAAGCCACTTTTTCATCTCCACGCTACTGTCCATTGTCCTTGGACTCCCTACAGTCACAGTAACCAATACCACTATAATAGTCAAACTTTGCATTAGAGCAGTTTAAAGTCACAGTTGTAGATTTGCCAGATGAAATTCATCAGTATTTTTACTTCAAAGCCTTTTAACTTTTACAAGGGAAACAGTTTAAAATATTAGAATTTGGTCATTATTTCATTGGGGTTACTCGCTATTTTAAAACTGTTTTAAAAGTTATTAAAACACTTAATTAGCCTACATACAACCACAGATCACATACACTGCTGAAATGCAATTGTCCAGAGTAATAAGATCAGTAAGGTGACCTGATAATACTAACCTTGCTCCATAACGACAGGACTTGCTTAATTCATGAATGTGGTACTTGGGAACTGTGCAAGAGGATCCCCAATATTGTTATGATGGAAGCATTAAAAAATTAGAATGGAAATAAGACGGTGTACTTGGAAGGGCAAAAGTCAAATAACAGGTCATCCCAAACGTGTACATGCTTTATTCTAATTTCTTTATTCTATTTTGTGTAGACTGTCAGGCCTGTGAGGCCATGATAAGGTTAGACAGTCAATTATTAATAGAACGATAAAGGCAGCGGGTGGAGTAAAAGGATGCATTCTCTTTCTAATGTCTAACTTTAGGCCTGCACATAAATAGTAAAAAGCTTTTTCTTCTTATCGTTCATCTACAAGTTTCCAGATTATATGTGCACATTTGATTAATTTAGTTCAATGACCCACAAACCTTATGTCGTGTTGCTTAGTAAGATGAGGTATAGCTGAAGCTTGCCTGGTGAACTGAGCACCATGCTGTTGGTGATGGCAACATGATGGTTAGCTTGACATGGTGTTATCTGATTGTTATTAGCTAGCATGCTGTTAGCTGATTATTGAAGCTAGTGATGATGCCAACATAAGTTAATATAACTTGATACAGAGGGTTTTGTTGACTTTGGGTACAGGTCAGGGTACATACTGTTGAGCCTTCTAAGGGTGCTGTGGGCCCCAAATCAACCAAATACCAGTTATTGAGAGTGTGTCCACCATGTAGACCTGTCTGCACTTACTCTCACACACATCTTAATGCCGAAACTGTGTTCTTATCTTTGGTAAGACAGTTCAAGGGACGAAAAGGCTGTCATATCAGAGAGGGGTTAAGAGTTTAATTTCCTTTTGATCAATGATTATTTTTTGCTTTTTTGTGCTTTTGTCAACTGGTCTTGCTGGTTGGACAAGTTTGCCAGGATGATTGATAGAATGAACTTCCAATATTGTCTTGATTGACAGCCATCTGAAAGCTATGTTACATTGCAATTGCAATCTTCTTTCAGCCATCAGTCTTGAGGATGAACCTCATGATTTTTAGCAATGCTATTACATTCACACATGCTACATGGCCAGTCTTAGTAGAAAGTATAGCCTTAAACAAAAGAATACTGTGGTTGTTCATGAGGACTGAGGTATGTTTAGGTTTCCAGTGCTGGGTACGCTAGTTGGCATACTATGGGAAGGAACTGATTCAGTTCATGTTTCTGAGTGGAAATGTGCAGTAGCCTATAACATTCTCAATGTGATTGGCCTTACATGATTGTAGGTCGGCAATGATAAAATCTACATAACAAACAGTTAAGTGGACACACCCAAGAAAGAGTCTTATGTAACTGAACATTGTGCACAGAAAACAGAGCATATTTCTTACACTACCTGGAGAGAATGGTCAGCAACATGGGAGGTAAACCACAGGAGTCCTCACCAGCGAAGTAGCAAGAGAATTTGAAGAAGAGATTTGAGACACAAGCAGCTGTAGCAGTGTGAAGGACTACATTACATTTCATTTCATTTAGCTGACACTTTTATCCAAAGCGACTTCCAATAAGTGCATTCAGCCATGAGGGTAAAAACCCAGAACAGCGTAAGTGCGTTAGCTTCAAACAAGCCAAACTACAGAGTGTGACATACAGTATAGGTGCAGGATGTTTTTTGACTGCTTTTTGAAAAACATTACTCACCTTCACGGATTGAGGACCTAAGCTAACAGAAGCTAATTAGCAACAGATGCCTCCCTTTTCAATGGATGATTACCACAAACTCTTCCAGAAGATAGCCGTACTGGAAACAAAAATTCTTCGTCTAGAAGTGAGCGTGAAGATCAATGGACAATATGGGAATGAAACTACTCTGCCGATAACGCAAAACACTGAAAGGGAGAAGGCTAACAGAAAGCTAATTAGCACCACCAAGACAGGGCAGGAGCCAGGTGTAAATGGCAGTAAATCAAACAGTCCTTCCTGGAACTCTCTTGGTGCATAGCCAAAGCACTACAAATTGCCTCCCTCAAATATGGGAAGACAGTTTATCAGGCATAACCCAGCACCCAAAGACTCATCATGACACCGAGAGGCCTGCACTGTCATTACACAGGAATGTGTCTTCAACCCCAATACCACGGAGAAAGCAACCACGGACAGAGGCTACTACAAAAACTAAGAGCAAATTGCCCCAAGACAAAGGGATTCTACTAGAGAACAGATTTGCTCCACTTTCACAAAACCCCAGCCCACCAAAAGAAGGCTCATCTCCCAGGACCAGAGGTATGAGGCTAAACCTTATGCTAAAGGGCTACAGAAAGAGCTAACCACGGGGCCTCAAACTCTGATAGTGGGTGGCAGAGCTGTGAATGAGATAAAACGCTTTTGCAGCAAGAAAAACACCAAGGTACTCTGTTTTCCCAATGACATGGTGTCTGATGTCTCAAATAAGATCCTTAAGATTGCTGCTGAGCATATGACACTGAAGTCTCTCATCATCCACACAGAAGCCATTGATGTTGTCAAGCAACCATCGGAGGTATTAAAACAAGACTTTATTGATCTGATAAACAAAGTTCAGTGTCTAAATACTGAAGTGTTTTTCAGTGGACCTCTATCAACAGTCCGGCGAGGAGATGAGAGATTCAGCAAGCGGATGATGCTAAACAGATGGATCAAAGACACATGTACTGTTCAATCAATGAACTTTATTGACAATTTTAACATCGTTTGGGAACGCAGGCGCCTCTTTAAGGCGGATGGATTTTGCCTTAACTAGTCATGAGTACAGCTGCTCCAGTTCCAATATTTTTTATTTTCTGCGTCAGGCACCAGCAGTCCCTCTCAAGGACAAGAGACAAGACAATTTAAAACAACAGATAAGATGGCGGTGTGGTGAGAGCGCTGAGATAAGGATTGACTAGGAGGACAGTGGATTCAGAAAGAACCTGCAACGTCACCATCTTCGCTTCAACAAGTGGATTATCCCCAAAAAGGGGAGTCTCCCCCAGCCCCAACAGGCTGACTGAATGTAGTGGTGGTACCATTCTCAATGAGGCAGTACCAACAAATTTCAGTTTAATGAATAAGTGTTAAAGTGGTAAAAAGGCGGGGGAGTTGCTGCCATTTTTAAATCTGTATTTCAGTGCAAGGAAACTATATTTGGTGATTTTAGCTCTTTTAAATATCTCTGTACTTTTAGTAAAGGGGGAGACAAAAGTTCTCATCCTAATTATTTATAGACCACCAACAGACCCAGGAAAATGATTTGATGAGTTTGCTGAACTGCTGTCAGTTATCTGCACTGACCACAACTTTTTTATCTTAACAGGGGATTTTAACATTCACATAGACAATAGCATGGACACAAATGCCAAATAACTTGTTCTCTGCTTGACACTTATGGCCTCTTCCAACATGTGAAAGGGCCCACACACACTCGAGGCCACACTCTGGATCTGGTTATCTCTAGAGGGTTTTGACATTACTTCTGCTCTTTCTGATCATTTATGTGTGCTCTTTGACGTACAGATAACAATCATTCAGTTAAAATCTGTGTCTGATAAGAAAAGGTACATAAATAAGAATACCAGTGTCAACTGCAAAATCTTAAATGTCATTGATACCATTGCACCGATTAAAACTAAGATGACGTTGACCAGACAGAGATCACCATGGAGGAACACTATGATGGTAAAGGCTCTGAAAACAGAATGCAGGAAATCAGAGCGTAAATGGAGAAAATCTAAACTTCAGATTCACCATGACCTCTACAAAGTCTTCGCAATTTTAACCATGGGTTATTCAAGGCTAGACAGCAACACTTTTTTGAAATGATTATTCAACAACACTCACGCTCTGTTTGCTATGATTGAGAAGCCTACAACCCCCCAAAAGACATGGTTTCAGAACTCTCCTCCACAGAAAAATGCAATGAATTTGCTTGCTTTTTCAATGAAAAAATAAAATCTATAAGGGTAAACATCAACACAAATCAGAAAATTAATACAATGATGCAATCCATAAAATCACTAAGGAATAAATCAACTGTAATGTCAGAGTTTAATTCAGTTGACCAAAAAACAGTAGAAGAAACAGTTCAGTATCTTAAATGATCAACATGTTATCTTGACACAATGCCACTTGACTTTTTTAAAACTAGTGTAAGCTCTGTCCAAACAGATCTGCAGCAAATAATAAATTGCTAATTTAAATCAGGCTTGTTTCCTAAACCCCTAAAAGTAGCTGCCATCAAGCCACTCTTAAAAAAGAGAACTACCATTTATTTTATACTACCATTTTAACAAATTAAAGACCCATCTCAAATCTTCCCTTCATAGCCAAGATTGTTGAGAATGTGTTTTTTAATCAACTCAGCAACTTCTTGAACTCCAGTGGACTTTTTGATGAATTTCAATCAGGCTTCCGACCTCACTATGGTACAGAAACAGCTCTTATTAAAGTGTTAAATGACATAAGGTTGAACACTGACTCAGGCAAGGTGTCAATTCTGGTCCTGTTGGATCTCAGTGCTGCATTTGACACTGTGGATTACAGTATACTGCTGAACAGGTTGGAAACCTGGGCAGGACCTGGGGGGACAGTCCTAAAATGGTTCAGGTCCTACTTGGAGCAGCGGAGCAATTTTGTGAGCACTGGTACAGTCTGATCGAGTGGCTATGACATGGGGAGTTCCTCATTGGTCAGTTCTTGTCAATTTATATGTACTGCCTTTGGGTCAAATTCTGCAGAATTCTAATGTCAACTATCATAGTTATGCAGATGGCACACAGATATGTCTCGCATTGTCTCCAGATGACTACAGTCCAATAGAGTCATTATGTCACTGTTTAGAGCAAGTCAAAAAATGGATGAACCAAAATTTCCTTCAGTTAAATCAAGAAAAACTGAGATCATCGTGGCAATAAAGGGAAGAGGGTTGCTGTCAGTAAACACTTTGAGTCACTGTCTTTAGAAACTAAAGACCAAGTCCGAAACCTTGGCGTGCTGATAGACTCATATCTGACCTTCAACAGCCATATCAAATCAGTCACCAAATCAGCCTTTTATCAACTCAAGAACATCTTCAGAATTAAGGGTTTTATGTCCCAAACTGATCCAGAGAAGCGGATTCATGCTTTCATCTCCAATGGACTCCCCCAAAAAGGTATAAAACAGCTGCAGCTTATTCAGAACGTTGCAGCTCGAGTTTTAACTAGAACAAAGAGATCAGATAACATCACCCCAGTTCTTAAAACATTACATTGGCTCCCAGTCAGCTACAGAATAGATTTTAAAGTTATGCTACTGGTTTACAAATCACTGAATGGTTTTGGTCCAGAATGAATGACATGTTAGTAGAGTATGAACCCAGTAGAGCTCTGAGATCTACTGACTCAGGTCAGATAGTGGAGGACAGCGTTCAAACTAGACATGGTGAAGCAGCATTTATCTGTTATGCTGCACACAACTGGAACAAACTACCAGCAGAACTGAAATCAACCCCAACTGTGCGCACTTTTAAATCCAGGTTAAAAACATTTCTCCTTAATTGTGCTTATAGCTGAGCTCTTTTTAATAACTTTAAACTTTATCTATTTTCTTTTTTTTTTAATTCTTCTTTGCTCCTGCTTTTAACTGTGTTTTTTGTTTTTATTCTGTTTTTAAAAAATGTCTTGTCTTTATGTAAAGCACATTAAGTTTCCTTGGTGTGAAATGCGCTATATATATAAAGATGCCTTGCCTTGCCTTGCCTTGCCTTACAGTCCCAGTGAGAGGCACAGAGCTCGCAGTGTGGATAGTTTGAGGCCAGAGTGGTGGTAGTCCAACTGGAGAGAGGTATTTGGAGGGAGGATGTCAAAACCGCCATATCATTCCTTAGATTCATTGAGATTGTATGTTATGAAGGAGTGAGATATGCAATGATAAGCAATGTAATGTGCAAAAGGCTGGTCATTACTCAGGGCAACTTGATCCAACCTGTCAATATTATTAAAAAATAATCACTTTATATTATCCTTAACTGATTGAACTGAACATTCACCTTGTTGACATCATTTTTGTTCCATGTTATGATGTTTGATTTTTTTCTGTTAGTTAGCAGCATATTTAAAGAACTACTTAACAAATTCCAATTATAATTGACCTTTTAGCTGCTTAATAATGAGGCTATTTGGTCCATAATTGTTCCAAAATTTTGTAAATTATTTTGGATATGCTTCCATTAAATGTTTGAGAAATTCTTTGCCATAGTATTTAACAGTTTTAGACAATAAGTGTTTATTATTGTAACCATGATGATGAAGATATTGTCTAGGTCACGCATGTGCATGTGCATGTGCATGTGCATGTGCATGTGCATCCTTGTCCCCAAGATATTAACAAAACAGGATAAGTTGCAGGGTACCTTTAAATGTCTATAGTCCCATTCACACTGCCGGTTTGTTGTGGGTCTGTTCCGCTTTTATTACATCCATCTTGCCATCTGTGTTAAAGGCACCGAGATGGAATAGGGGTACAGATCTATTGCGCCTCTGAGCCGGCAACAGAGGTAGTCACAGAGCAACCTTATGTCTGTGTGAATGGGAAAGCCAAACGACACACGGCAATAGTGACGTGCAGGTCGAACCACAAGCAGGTCAAAAAGTGACAAAGTATACAGAGTATCCTAGATTATAAATATTTTACAGAAACATTGAGCACAATAGTGCACCTTCTCACCCCCTCTCTCTTTTCTCTCTCCCTCTCTCAAACATGCGTGGGTGCTGGGGCACTGCAGTTCATTTCTGTCCTTCTCTCAGTTGTGGTACTAAAATGTATAAAGTTGGCAGTTTGTTGGTTGTATCTGCTTCAAGTGGTTGATCAACAGTGCAGATTGGATCACACACACTAGACACCGATGCCTCTTTTACTTCAAGAAAAACACATCTGGGGCTGCTGTACACCACCTTTGCTTGGTCTGTGTGAATAAACAAAAAAATGGGGTTCCAGCATTCCTTAATTGTTAATTGGTGTTGCAGAATCTCTGTGCAAAAGCCCTAATAACTTAAATGTTCTGAGTTTAACTCACTTGATAAGTATGATTATTATCTGGCTGTCCAGTAGCTCAGTTCAAGTGGGCGCTCCATATAAAGAGGCTAAATCCTCCCAACAGTGGCCTGGGTTTAACTCTGAGCCACGTCCCTCTGCTGCATGTCGCTGCCTCTCTCTCTCCTCTATTTCCTATTAATCCTCAACTATATACTCTCAAATAAAAGGCATAAAAAGCCAAAAATATTTTCTTAAAAAAAAATATATATATATATAAGTGTAAGAATCTCAAGAAAATTTTACAAACAATAAAATGTAAGCATAATGTAAAAAATTGAAAGAATGAATGCATATTTACTATTTATTCATGAAGGTTTTCTTTTCAAAAACAGACTGCTTGAGTGTACACACTGTTTCTGTTATACACAGGTAAAGCACCTCTGAACTCTTGGTTGAAACATGAGCTAATAATATTCAGTTCATTTAATAATGAACATTGGTGGTGATTTAAAAGTAAAAGTGAAAGCCAGAAACAACAAATATGACTTATATTTTATTTGCCATGTTATTCAATTTAAGGTGAACGTTCAAAAAAAAATTCTTAATATCTCTTTAAAACTGGTACCATTATTATTAAAATTGACGGACAAGTCACAATTCCACCTGTCACAACAGAAAAAAGCAAATGACACTTACGCCATAGGAAATAACATTTGACTATAGAAAAAGAAAGCATTCATTTCCCCTTCTTCAGAGATAGTACCTGCATCATTAGATATACAGTGGCAATCAACATTAGAGAACAGAGTATTAATACTTGATTTATTCTGAAATATGCCTACTGTTATTTTTCATTTTCAGAATTTGATAGAATATCAGCTGTGGCTATACCGCTGCTGTCCTAGCATTTTTTTTTTTTGTTTAAATAACTAAGGCACTTAAACAAAAACCTTAATTTTGTGAACAAAAACAGTGAACAAAATTAAAGAACAGTAACCATTCTGTCAGAAGAGAAGATTTAAACAATGTTTTCTTTGGGCTATAGGATTCAAAAATGAATAGGAAGTGTAGAGGCCCTTGCTTTGAATGACTTCAGCACTTTTGCGCCCACAGGACATCACTAGTTTCTCACACTGCTCTGGTTTAATCTTGGTCTGTTCTTCTTGCAGTCACTTCCACAGTTCAGTAACTGCAGTGGGTTTCTAAGCCATTACTTTGTTGCTGAGGATTTTCCAGAGATTCCCTATGGGGTTTAGATCTGTACTCTGGTCTGGCCATTTCATTGTTTCAATATTCTTAGCTTCAAGGAACTGCGTAACCTGTTTTGCAGTGTGACGGGGGCATTGTCTTGCATGAAAATTGCAGGCTAATTGGGAGACCATTGCAGTGGAGGTATTGCATGTTATGAAGGAGGCTCACATAAACATTTGAATTCAACCTGCCATGTAGCTGTACGAGGGGCCCAACTCCTGCTGCACTCACTTTGTGCAAGTGCACTCTTGACCATTTCTCCTCGGTCCATACAATTGTCACCAGGTGCCAGATTAACACCAATAACTGGGAGGTATCTAAAAGTGTTCTCTAATTCGGCTAACTGTTTTATTCACAAAATAAAGGTTTTTGTTGAAGTGCTTTGGTTATTAAAAAAGCATGCTAGTACAGCAGTGGTATAGCCACAGCTGATATAAATATATAAATTCTGAACGTTAAAATAAAAACAGTATTTCAGAATAAATCAAGTATAAATAACTTGTTCTCTAATTTTGATCTTCACTGTTTGGTGCAGTACTGACAACAGCAGATACTGTATATAAGTGTCAGCAAGAAACATACGGTACACCTATGGCAAAATGCAGCATTTGATCTATATCGTGAAACTTGATATGGAAAACTTAAATCCAAGTGTTGTGTTCTTTTATGAGCAATAGCTTTTTTTCTCCTGATACACAGCTAACTGACATCTATCCAGACAACACTTCCTGTTTTGCCATTTCCTCATCCTTCCAGCATATGTACTTTTTAAACTGCTTTTAATTTACAAAACAGGACAAATGTGACATGTACTGTTATGAAAACAACAATTATAATTAATTAAATTGTCTGAAACTGCATTGCCTTCTGCAAAAAGATATATTCATAAGGGGAGCTTAGACACAAAGTTCACTGTAACAGATACCTCACTTGCCACAATAAATGGTGTCACAGGACCTTGCTTTATAATGTACTTCATAGCCTCAAACTCTACTCTTAACCATTTCAACTAAATACCTAACCCAACCTTTTTGCTCTTAACTGAACCAAACCCTGCTCTAATCTAAACCTTAAAACCAAAACAAACTGTTTTTTCACCGACTTGCAGAATATATAGACTCGGGTATGCTCTCTGATATAATGTATTACGAGTAAATCATGAAAAATCATATGTACTTTATACATCCAGAATTGTTTGAGCAAGTGGGGACTCTAACATTATATTAGTAAGAAGCTCTTTCCAGCATCACAGATAAAACCACTAGCAATGCTACATATTCTGAAGCATATCTTTAGGTCCAGCAACTCCAACAACTTATTTAGGCCCATGACATGCCCTTGAACTTCCAACATTTTTAAGCCTCTGCGTCTGCTTTTTGGTTGTCTGTCTGTCCATACGTTCCATTCTTGTAAACGCGATACCTCAGGAATGCCTTGAGGAAGGTCTTCAAACTTGGGACCAATTTGGGCACAAACATCCACTCAAGGATGAACTAGATTTTAAAGGTCAAGGTCACTGTGACTTCACCAAACACATTTTTGCCCTTAACTCAAGAATCCTACGTTAAATATGGCAACATTTCACACACGTCTAATAGGAGAAAAATTATGAAGTGATGACATTTTATATCCAAAAGGTCAAAGGTCAACTTCATTATGACTTCATAATGTTTCTGCCATTCTTCAACAGCATAACTCAAGATCAGAAGGGGAGTCATTTACCCAGATACTGAATTGGTGACACGAATCTTGAAACTGACCTGATTGTATCTACCGTGCTGCTGAAGTGAAGCTGTGTGAAGCATTGCCAAAACAAATAATGAAAAATTTCTGTACATCTGTGGACAGACGTGATAACTGCAACTTTACTGGTTGGCATAAGACTTGCATCAATTCAATCAATCCATTTTGTTTTTTAGCTTACATCTCTTAATATGTTAAAAGTCACCCTGTGCAGTAGTTCAAATCCTTCAAACGAAGCACAATTTACATTAATATTTAATGAAGTGTGAAATGAGACAACAGTTTACGTCTCTGCTGTCATATCAGCAAGGCCTGTTCAGCGTTTTCAAGAAAAATGATGTGCTCATTTTCTTCAGAATTTGTTTTTACAGTGATGGTATTTATTTCTATTAAAACAGCATGGTAAGATATTTTTACTTTGTTGCACACTCACAGGAACAGTTCCAAAGCTAGAGTGGCCAAGTGAACAGTTGCACATTATCTGCACTGAGCTCCTCAGTATGGATCATTTTCAGAACTGGTTTTCACATGCTCCACGACACAGAATTGAATATCTGAATACCCTCCAGTGTTGTACAGTGTAGTATTTTCCTTGGTGTGTCGATTTTTGTGGTCGATCATGTGTGCAGAGGCATGTGTGAATGACAGAAAGAAAAATAAGAATAATCATGAATTGTTTCCCACACTGCATAATTCAGTTGATCTTTTTAAATAATTATTTTGGTATTAAAAAATGTGTTTCTTTGAATATTCCAGACATTACTATCATCATTAAAAAATCATTTTATAGTGGGAACCAAATACAAAGATTAAGATACATGTCAGCTCATTATAATCCATAGTATGTTTACAGTAAGTGTCAATCTTTACTAAACCAATGAAGAGCTTCTTAACATTAAAGTTTGAGTCACATCGTTTAAAGCCACAAATAATCACGAGGTCATGATGAAGTCATTATGACATGCTGACACACGTGGTGCCTTACCACATGAATATAAATCTTTAAACTACAGCCTACCATAAAGCTTTGGTGCACAACTCTAATGATGTTATGATGAGCAGCCCAACTGTTGGGTGAGGTCATTTTTATTAGATGCAACAGGGTGATTGTAAAATTTGAATCATGTACTTTTGCCTGTCAGCACTTTAGGCCCTATATATTTTTAAATGATTAATACATTGTGGTTATGTCTATAAAAATATAGTCATGGTGGCAATTGGGTGGTGTCACGGGTCAATGAAAGGGGCGTAAACATCAACATCAATAAGCATTTTTTGTTGTTGTTGTTGCAGCTTCTAGTAAGTCACCGTTCATTATAGTGACAATGCATTTGTTCTGGATGTTTCCTCGTGACTCTAAGTTTACCAGTAAAGTGGACAGGTAGAGTGGTGGGTCATATAGGCTGGAAGGGAACTGTCTGGTCCGGTGTCTCTGGAAACAAGACACACAGCATACCATCTCCCGTTGAGTTGTTGGATTGCAACAGAGGGCGCATGCAGACCATCCGGCTGTGCATTCTTAGCTGGAGACTTAATTTTCAGTCCTCCACTTGGGTCTTTGGTAAACAGCACCGCCCCGATGGTTGTTTGTTTTAAGTGTGGAACGATCCATCGCAGAGCGCCGGGCTCGATTGACACTGTCTGCTGATCTGCTACTGCGGATTGCTCAGAATAACACGGCTGCTCGCTAATTCCCGTCTATCGGGGCTTTCGCCGAAACACCGAGAGAGTATAGGGTCCAAAAAAAGCCAACAAGGCAGGCAAGAACGCCGCGCCGCCGGAGTCCGCACCCCAGAATGGCTTCAGGAGACCTTTACGAGGTATGATAGCACCATGCCCATGGAAAATGCTCTGTAATATTGACGAATAATGGAATTAGGAAGTAAAGGGGAGGGCGTCGCGTATGTAAAAAGCGGTGTACTAAGCCCTTTAACAGGCGAAACTAACCCTCCTCATGCTTTTGCGAAGACAAGGTTGGTTAATGTATGCTTAACACTTTGCGTCGCTTCTGATGTACTTTGACTGAATTCTACACGACTGTAGTGGAAAGATAAGATGTCATTTAAGGGCTGAACTCCTCAGTGTGTCGCCGAGTTGAAAGTCGTGGTAAAGTGACAGCAGCGCTGAGCGGACATGGTGAAGAGCTACAGACGGGAGTGATGTTCTGAAGGTGCGCATACATGCCAAAATATATTTTGTCATCACAGTCTTTTACAGCGGTGTGTGACTGTTTCACAGGCTGTGTTTTTGGCACATATATGAAGTCACAGTAGTTCTATCGAGCGGTATGAGCAAGCATGTGTGAGCTTCTTCCACGGTTGATGTGCGAATTTGTGAAATTATGACTCCCTGAAAAAAGTTGCCCGAATCGGGTGGCAGGAAGGTCACGCTGCCCTCGTGCGCAACATCACTCTGGAACCGCTGCCAGAATTCGCATGAAGCTTAGTTTCACTGAATCCGGCACTTACTGTCATTATTAGCCTTTGTATGCTGACATGGTGTCATATGTTTCAGGTCATGGTGGTGACAGAGAGAAATGGGGGGTGGATGTCTGATGAATTTCAGTGACAAACAAATATAGTTAGACAAAACAGCCCCCTTTTAAAGTTCAGTAGACATTTTAAACATGCGACAAAAAATATTTATCTGGAAAACCAACAAAAACACTTGGATCCTCTCATGAGTGTTTTAAGGTAGATAACATTATCTGCTCAGAGCACTGACAAACTATACACAGTCAAGCAGGACATCTCTCCGAAGACAATAGATAAGTGAGACACACCAGGTTGGTAATTGCCTTTTCACAAACTGTTTTGTTGTGGTTAGCCTTGCCACATGTGTTATTTATTGTTATTGCTCTTTATCTAGGAAACATTTCATTTGGAAAATGATAACATAGTGCTGACAAAAGAGTATCCACATACTTAATTTGATATATTAATAAGTTCTTAGTAATGCATCCCATTATTTTACTTTGACAATACACTGTATTATCCAGTGTATTGGCACAGTACGATCCATCTTTCACCTATGAACATGTTGCTACAGTATTTGTGAGCACAAAATACATCATCTGGTAATGCTAACAATAGTTTTTGGAAGAGCCAAAATTAAGCTCAAAGTGTTTGACTCCGTCGCCATCTTGGTAGTGCCCGCCGCCACCCAACTCCAAAATCCAAAAATGGGCAAAGAGGTGGAGCGTGGATGGATCTGAAGTGAGCCAAGTGAAGCCTGCAGTTTATTGCTTATATAACTTTAATCCCTAATATAATTTTTTTTAAATTTTCATTTAACTACTACGGAGCTGTTGTTTTATGCTGCATTCAAGTAATATTATTCAGCAATTACAAGCGGTAAGTGGGAAAAACCATTCAGGTCAGCCTTTAACTTTGTGTTGGTGTTTGAATGTGGCATATATCAATGAAGCAGTACTTATCAATATAATACTTTTTAAATTATTTTATTTATGTACTAGTGGGCTTTGATGTGTAACCAAGCGGCAACTTACAGAGCTGAAAAATAATGCCAACATGGAAGTGCCAAAAATAACAAATTTGAGAAGTTTGCACACATTGGGAGTGACGGCACCAATAAACTAGATATCAATGTTATGTTGATGGAGCTGTAAGAGATTGTTTAAAAAGTTAGAAGATACATATTTAGGAAAGAATGTGTCAGGGAATCAAGATGGTGGGGCCTGGGCTGATGGGGTGAACATGCAGTGACCTCCAGGTCTGATTGAGACCATGGTTGGGTAAAATTCTGTGGGGAAAGTGGGTAAGGATTAATGATCTGTCCAAATACAATATTCAGCCTGTAAGCGGTCTAGTTGTGAGTGTCCCTCAAATGCACTGTCACTCTGGGGCCGTATACACAAAACATTTAATCTTAGTGGTAAGAGTACTCCTTAAGAGTAATTTCTTTAAACCTATTCCCAAAGCCTCTGAGACCAACTTTTACTAAGGAGTGGAAGGGACTCCTAAGCTAAGACTAGAGGGCAGGGTCAACCTCGTTTCTATGTATGACATCATATTCATACCTTCTACACCCACAGTGATTGGCTGAGAGGGAATGAGTCCCTAAGAGGGAATTTATCATAGAAAAACTTCAATCGGGAAGTGAATTAACTTAGACTTAGAATTAGACTTCTCTTTATTGATCCTTTGGATGACTCTGGCAAAGAAAATTAAGATTCCAGCAGCTTACAAAAACACAAGGGAGGTATAAAAAATACAGTAAAGGATAACCAGTAAACTCTTAGTAAATAAACACAGAAAGTATAAAAAAACAAACAGTAAGCAATACACTCTTAGTCAAATATATGTGAGTTAGATGTAAGAATACAGGTCAAATAAAATCATCACAGAAAGTTAAACCAGATAAGTTAAATGTAGAGGAAATGTTTAAGATAAAACATGTATGACTGTATATGACAGAAATTAGCAGCAAGATTAAATTATTGCACTTAAGTGATGGATAAAGTTTTTGCACAAAAAAGAATAAGATAAGTATCCAGGTGTGTAAGAGTAGATTATTAATTGCACAGTGAGTGGCTCCCACTCCTTCCCTTCTGTCCTCTTTATTTTCTGCTCCCCCCAAGTGAGGAGTTGTAGAGGATCATGGCCTGAGGGACAAAGGAGTTCTTGAGCCTGTTGGTCCTACACTTGGGCAGGAGCAGCCTTCCACTGAACCAGCTCCTCTGGTTGCTGATGACGGTGTGCAGGGGGTGGCTGTCATTGTCCATAATGTCCAGCAGTTTGTCCAGTGTCCTCCTCTCTGCCACCGTCACCAGCGAGTCCAGTTTTATGCCGACCCCAGAGCCAGCCCACAGTTTATCCAGTCTGAAGGTGTCCTTCTTGGATATGCTGCCCCCCCCCCCCCCCACAGCACACCACAGTGTAGAAGAGGACACTGGTGACCAAAAAACATCCACAGCAGTTTGCTACAGATGTTGAAGGGCCGCAGTCTCCTCAGGAAATACAACCTGCTTTGTGTCTTCCTGTACAGGTGGCTGGTGTGTGTTGTCCAGTCCAGTTTATTGTCCAGCCACAGCCCGAGGTATTTGTATGAGTCCACAGCCTCGACCTCAGCTCCCTCTAGCAGGACTGGTCGCGGTCTTGGTCTGGACCTCCCAAAATCAATGACCAGCTCCTTCGTCTTGGAGGTGTTGAGCTGTAGGTGGTTAGTGTGGCACCAGAGAGCAAAGTCCCCTACCAGACTCCAATACTCCTTCTCTCTGTCACCCCTGATACATCCCACAATGGCTGTGTCATCGGCGTACTTTTGTATGTGACACAGCTCCGAATTGTAGTGTCAGTCAGTGAGGCAGTCTCTGACCCAGTCCACCAGATAGGGGTCCACTCCCATCCTGTTCAGTTTGTCCTGAAGTATAGGGGGCTGGATGGTGTTAAAGGCACTGGAGAAGTCCAAGAAGAGAATCCTCGCTGTGCCGCTTCCCTTATTCAGATCTCCCTCATGTTGTTCTCCCTTAGCTTCTGCTCCACCATTCTCCTGTAGGTGTCCTTAGCTTCCCTCACACAGTGTTTCACCTCCTGCTGTGCTGCCTTCATGGCCTCCCTGTCCCTGCTCCTGAAGACAGCCTTCTTCTTGTTGAGGACAGCCTTAACTTCCTGCGTTACCCACTGCTTGTTATTAGGGTAACGGCAGACAGGTTTGACAGGGGAGACCACGTCTGCGCAGAAGTTCAGGTACTCCGTCCGATGGTGCGAGTGTCACAGGCTATTTTTGGACCAGGGGGGTGTACAGTGGCTGTAGGTGAACCAGGTTGTGATCAGACTTCCCCGTTGGGAGGAGGGTAGTTTCTCTGTATGCATCCCTTACATTAGCACTACGTGCGGCCTGTATTGTTCATTTATCGTCTGGTGCAAAATCCTACTGACTGACAGCTGAGAGATGCCAAGATCGTCTGCGTTGCACAGCTGCATTTTTCCCGTAGCCAAATAGCAGAGAGTTGTACCAACTTTAATTTGCGGAAATATTTGCTGTTTTTTATTCGTTGGTGATGCGATGGCATCCCTGACCACTTCTACCATGTTCATAATGCCATCTTAATTAAGGTGATTTTTAAAAGCTCACTATGATTTAATCTCTTCAAAATGTTGACTGCAGCAACCATGTTAGGTCGTTCCTGATTAACTCTTAGTGACTTAGGAGTCCTTGAGAGGACACTTATCTTAAAAAGTTAGGAGTCCTCAAATTAGGAGTGAAAAGCCCCTTATTTTTAAGAGTTACTCCTAAATCAGCAAGTTAGGACCTACTTTTAGCCTTAAGATGTTTTGTGAATACGGCCCCTGATCTATTGCATGCCTCATAGACCTATTAGTAACCTAGGCCATTGTTCTCTTTCTTAGTAGAATGGTAAACTAGCAAGTTGTGTTCAATAGCTATCATGACACCAAACCATCTACAATGTTTATGTGAAAACCTTTTCCCAAAAGGCTTTCTGCCAACTTTGTAAAATACATTTAGGCAGATGAAGCACCACGAATAAACGTGACACTGTCCATATCAACAATGTAGTTAAGAAAATAACAGTTACTGGGGTCAACTGCTGTTTAGAGATGCTCACTGCTAACACTTTATTTACTAAGTACATTCAACAATTAACCCTTGACCCACACATTAGAATGGTTTAAAATTCCTGTTAGAAAAACAACTTCACCCTCAAAATTACCATTTGTATATCAGTTACTGACTGAGTGTTGCCTTAAAGTCATGACAAAATGTTGTTATTGTAGCATGCAGGCACATTGTTAGACCTGGGCCCCGGATCTCTTGGGAATATCCCCGGACCTCTGTGCTATCTAATGAAAAAACCCAACATCTTGATAATGAAACTAGCCCAGTACAGTAGACTTTTATGTGGTTGGATTACCAGCCACATTGTAGCAGTGAAAACCACAAAATGTGATGTGATGTGTCCACACTGACAAGTGTCTGCAAAATCAAACTTAAAGCAGACTGACTTGCCTGTGTTTCGGTTTAATGACTGGGCCTGTTAACTGGAGACTTTCAGCTGAGTGCCTCTGCAGTCGCTGTAGTGACTGCAGATGATGAAAACACGATTATGTTTTTAAGAGAGATACTCAAAGACTGTATAAAAAGGAGATACTTTGACACCAGGGTGACCGGTACGTGGCTGGTGGTGCACCGGGTCACTCGTTAAACCTAAACACCGGTCGGGAGAGAAAACGTCTGCGGAGCAGTGATGTCTTCTAGTTTGCAAAGTTTCAGGAGACCAGCAGTGAATTCAACCTGGTCCACTTGAAATCGGGTTGGTGCATGTCAGTGTTTCTGAGGCTATAGACTGTTCTAATGTCTCATTCTGGCTGCTAGTGTCTGTGCTGACCTTTCCTATCCTTAACATAAACATTAACCTACTCAGGAGGCGTGCCCCGACAGGAGTCACACATGACCATTGGTCTTTCCTTTTCTTCTTAAACTACGTCACAATTGCATGTTCATCAGCCCAATTTAAAAAATGTCTTGGGGGAGAAACCCCCAAACCTTTGTCTGACAGGGGGTCTTACTTTGTTTTCACTAGCTAGTGACACACCTGGTAGCATGCCTCCACGGTAAAGAACACTTTAGCTACTCGCCCGTACTTGTCTCTTCAATACTACTGCCATCTACTAAAGGAACTAAATCTTTGAGTGAATCTCCGCCCAATAATTGATCAAAAGAACAAAAGATTGCAATACATGTAAAGGTGAAAAGTCTAAATCCATTTCTTCACTGTACTTGTTGGTGGTGGTTACAAACAGTCATGAATTTGACAGTGTTTCTCTGCTGCGGACACTGAAGCTCTATGTGATGGTGCGTCTTCTCCAGCCGTGCTGAAATTTGATACAAATATCCATGGTGCCAAGAGGATTAATCTTAGGGCGCACTCACACTGTCCTTCCGCACCGCGCCCCGGGCTTTAGGGTACTTGTCCCCCCTCCCCTCTCCCCCCGCGCCCCAGGCCCGTTTGTACTCACACTGCCTGGGCCTCGCGCAAATGCTTCTTGCTGTCCATACGTCATCACGCCGTAACACGCATTGATTGCCATCATCGCGATGCGTCGCTTTGTTTACAAATCTTTCCATAGACCTCAGAGTTTTTGTGCGTCTTGTCGACTTTTTTTGAATATTTTCATCCGACCAAATCTGCAGTAAACACTCCACCTCCGCATCAAACCAACGTGAACCTTTCGGCACCATTGTTGTTGTTGTTAAATGTCCGCGCATGGTCCCTGCTTCTTTTTTCTATGTCCGAACAGGCGCACATAAATTAAGTCAGAACCGTCGTAGGCCTCGTGCTCGTACATGTGCGCGCGCTCGTGCTCATACATGTGCAAACGGGCTCTACAAAAGCCCACCTCTCTCAGGCGGGCCGTGGACGGCCCGCTGACCGCAGTTATGCGCGGAGCAGGTGCACTCACACTGCTCAAACGCACTAGGCTTTAGCTGAAAAAACGGTTTTGGCCCGGTGCGGAAGGACAGTGTGAGTGCGCCCTTAATGACTTTAGTGATCCCCTGACTTTTCATCTATTGGTAAAGGCAGGTCAGAGTTTTCATTTATCTGCTCAACACTGATGGATTTATAATTCCCAAGGGATAAATCCTAATGATTTTGGTGATACCAGTGTAACTAACTTAGCATCCTTTTCCTCTAGATTTGTGGAGTTTTAGAACCCTTTAGGGACTTTTTTAGAGTCAATTAAATTCAATTCATTCAATTAATGTGTGTTCCTAACGATCAGAGCCCCATTGTTTGTCCGGGGGAATACCTTCTCCTTTGTTTATTTCATAATGATCCAACTTAACGATTAAAGTTTTTTTTTTTTTTTTTCAAAATACCCAGAGTTGCATAAAGTGACTTTATTCCACAGACTGGATCCTCTCTATTCATGATGCTTAAGTTCAGCAATCTATACAACAGTCTTCATACATTTTTTTTGTAATTAAAAGAAGAATTATTCTCATATTTCTGCAATGATAGCATCTTGAAAAATAACGATGGCTAATGAGAAAGTTGTTAGAGTCGAGAGCTTGACTTTCATTCTTTTATGAGCATAATAAGAGCGATGCCCATCAACAGCACTGCCCACCAGTGAGCCTGGACAACAGAGGATATATTACAGGATATCTAAATACAGGCTATACACAATAATCTAAAGAAGATTATTGCTGCAAGGACACTCACCACTATCCACTCTGCAATATTTTCATAGAGTTCTGCATTGAAGATGCTTTCTTCAGCCTGGCAAGAGGCTGTGGCGTCATCTAACGACAAAGCGACTTCTCAAGCAGACTTTAACTGCTTTTCATTGAAAATAGATTGCACTGGCCACTAGCATGTTGACATTTGTCGTTCAGAGGGAAATGAGGCAATAATCATGTTCACGGGGAATTAATAGAACATAAAGTGATAACACAAATCGGAGAAGAACAAAAAAGTTGATTGTCAAGTTCAATTTCAAGTTTGATGAACAGACGCCAAAACTCCACGTCAACTGTTTACTTGCGTTACAGTAATCAGATATTGGGTTCATTAATAGCCTAGTTGCTTAATTTTTCGTCCTAATGTGCTTTATTTTTCCCTACTGCAACCTTCCTTGTGGTTCTTGTAAATTCCACTAAATACAACTTTTTCAACTTTTATTTAGAGTTTAAACATTTTTCCATGCGAAGGACAGTCGCAAATTACATAACATTAATAAATCCAATGGAATATGTATTTATGTCTTCTCCTATTAGTTCCGCAATCATCCCTTAATATGCAGTGAGGAGCGAGGCACACCTTGCAGACACTCACTACAATGATACGCAGACTGTGACTGTAACCTGGTGTGTCTGTTTAATACTGAACTAGATGTGTGATAATTAATTTTGTAATTATTTTTACAGTGCATTGGAACAAAAGCATAAAGTCTTTTCTTTGTAATCTGATAACACACCGATGTCAACTGCCTTCGGCTGGATGTTTCCAGGGAATTTACTGTAGATGTTGGTTGTGCATGTAGCTTGGTTGTTACTTCCTGGTCTTGCTGCAGTTGAGTGATGCAAACTGGGCTCCTGTGCAGACCCAGCATGACTGATAGGTGTGGTCAGACGTGTGCTCTATTGCATATGTAACTGTTACCATAGGCAACAGTGATGTCACATATACCTTACACACCAGTCTTGACATCTCTGAAAGACCATTGTATGTTTTTCATACTATGCGTTGGGTTGGATGATTCTGAAAAGGCATTTGGCAGCTGAGGGAGGATATGCCCACCTCAGTTTTCCCAGCTCATACTGAAGGGTTACTAAAACCTCTTTGGCTCTTCTATCTGCCTCCTCTACTTTCCTTCTCCTTTTCTTTGCATGTGTCTCTGCTATGCTGTTATATGGTAACGTTTGACATTGTCAAATCGCCTGTTCATTTCAATGACACCCCTGAAGCTCACCAAAAGGCTGTTTACTCCTGTTACTATACTCAACACTTCAGAGGAAATGATGAGCAGTTATTACCACAGCTACATTAAACCCCTTTTAAAAAATTTACAACCATCCAGGGCTATCAGGTCCCCTCTGAGTTTTTTTGTTGTTACACAGAACCAGCTGGGAAGGCATTATCGGAAACTGATAGGGAAAGGGTATGCACTTTCTTAACATACATGGCAGGTGATTGGATGAACCATCTGTCTATCAAACTCTTGCCGAAGTCAGTCGGAAGAAGAGAGAATACATCTGCTCCACCAAAAAAAGTATTCAGTGCTGTTCTCTAATTAAAGAAAAACTCTCCAGTTCTGATAAAACTGACAGTATTTAAGCATCTAAGCTAACCTCTTTAAGAGCCACCATTGTTGTTTTGAATGAGTGGTTACCTCTCCTGTCATCATCACCCCCGCTCTCTCCTCCCCCCTTAACTGCCAGTAGCTTCACACAGGGCACTGATTGGCTTCTAGCCGAGTTAAAGACGCATTACTTGGAGCCTGACAAGATGGATTTCCATGTGTTATTTGAACATGATTCACACATGATCTTCTGTTATCGCGAGAATTCAGCTGCTGTGCAAGGTAATTAACAAGCACGCTTCTGATGGAATTTAGTTATCAGTAGGAAACAGACACTAAAGCAGGATATATTGTAGATACAAAGGGTTACAGGGAATCTCACTGTAGATGTGTTGGTTCAGTGTGAGCTGAAGGTTTGCACTTGGCATGTCTTTGCCCGCTGTGTGTCACTGAATAGGAGAAGAATAAGTTCTTGAAAATCCTTAATTTTGTACTTTGATCAATCTCTACTGGCATCAGAAACTTACGAGAGGAAAAAAATAGTATTTATATTTGCAACCAATACGAGGGCCAGCCCTTTGAAGACTTTGAGTCACTGAGTGATAGAGTTACACCATTGGTGGAAGTGAGTGTGTTGACGTTCCACAATTGAGAGTTTTCCTTAGATTGTGGTGGCATCTGGGTTGTGGTTGCTGTTATGAACAAATCAGAGACCCAGTGATCCTGGGGACCCCCTCCCATTTGTTCAAGGGGTTAGGGGCTGATCTCAGATGGCCACCTACCATAGAGCCTGGTCCAACCATTTCTTCCTCTCTGCCATCCATGACTCCTTATTGAAAGGGCAGCTCCCAGGCTCTGGAACTCCCTCCCCCAAGAGATCCGCACCTCTGAGTCCCTCACCATCTTCCAGTCTCGCCTTAAGACCCATCTCTTCACCTCTGCCTACCCATAGCCCCACGTCCTCTTTCCTTTCATTCGTGCCTGTATGTTGTTTTGTTTTGTTTTATTTTGTTTTGTTTTTGCTCTGTTTTGTAAAGCGATTTTGAGTCCAGGAAAGTGCTATATAATACTAAAGTTCTCAGCAGCATAGATTAATGAGTATAACGTCATTGAATTTGCAATGCGCAACTGTCAGAAAAACATGCTGGCATCAATAAAAGGAATTGATAAGCTCAGAGGCTTCCGATTCCAATTCCACTTTGTTACCGGTTCTCAACTGGAACAGGTTCTAGACCCCTTCCCAATGGGTGTTTCAGTGTGTACCAGAAAAACTGACCTTATGCAAAACATTGATGTCAGCCGCCCAGTGAGAGTTGGGGTGTTCATGGCAGTAAAGTTAAGAAGATAGTCTTTAGTTGCCTCTAACCATCTCTTGGTTATTTTAAGCAGGAATATAGCCAAACACACAGGTGACATCCCGACCATAAAACAACAATCTGTTAATTTGGTTTTTAAGTTTATTCCAGTTACAATTGGGTTTTCTGTCCCACCTACCATATAATAGCTGCAATGCTTGGTTTTGTTGATTGCCAATCAAAAAGAGAATGAAGAAGAAAATATTTTTCTGTTTGGTTGTTCAGGCATTTCACTGTGGGCAGAAGTCTAAATATGACTCAGAAGCACTAGTACTGAGTCATTTCACACAGAAATAGTGTATTAAAGAATGGAGCGCTTAATGTACACAGAGCCTTTTTTGTTTGATCCTTATGTCAGCATTGTTACGCTTTGTCGGACTTTATACACATAATGTGATGAAAACAGTACTGTATGGTTGGGGATGGAGGATACCAAAGCCCCACATTTACTCATCCTCTGCTAGCTCAAACTTAAGCATCAAGTGTTTTTAAACCTCTCCAGTTTGCCCCACACTTAGTCCTTCCTTCTCTTCTTTTCTCTGCATGCATCTCTCTGTAGTGCTGTGACATTGTTTGGGACTGTAAGCAACCTAATCGTCTGTTCATTTCTGTGACACCCCTGCAGCTCACCCATCAAAGGCTGTTTACTCCTCTTAATGTGCCCAGCACATCTGAGAACATGAGCAGTTATTACCACAGCTGTGCTAAAAGCTCGAATGAAACCTTCCAACCATTTTCCATCAGTATCATGGCCCAAGACCCTGTCTAAATGTCCTATTATTTAACATGGCCTTACAAAAACTTTGTGTGTGTGTGTGTGTGTGTGTGTGTGTGTGTGTGTGTGTGTGTGTGTGTGTGTGTGTGTGTGTGTGTGTGTGTGTGTGTGTGTGTGTGTGTGTGTGTGTGTGTGTGTGTGTGTGTGTGTGTGTGTGTGTGTGTGTGTGTGTGTGTGTGTGTGTGTGTGTGTGTGTGTGTGTGTGTGTGTGTGTGTGTGTGTGTGTGTGTGTGTGTGTGTGTGTGTGTGTGTGTGTGTGTGTGTGTATCAAGTTGAATTGCAAAGTAAGGATTCACACTGATTATTTGGGTGATTAGTTTGTCTATACTATTATGGCTAGTCATTTAGCAAATGATGACATATGTCATTGCCCCTTTGTTTATGGAACAACAACATATATTTGGAATGAGTCCTTACCCCAAGTGAAGGAGTTCAAGTACCTGGGGATCATGTTCACGAGTGAGGGGACGAGTTTTGCCGGAGAATCAGAAGGCGAGGGCGGTGTTGAAGTCGCTCTACCGCAACGTTGTGACGAAAAGAGAGCTGAGCCGGAAGGCAAATCTCTCGATCTACCGGTCAATCTTCGTTCCTACCCTCACCTATGGTCATGAAAGTTGGGTCATGACCGAAAGAACGAGGTCGCGAGTACAAGCGGCCGAAATGGGTTTTCTCAGGAGGGTGGCTGGAGTCTCCCTTAGAGATAGGGTGAGAAGTTCAGCCATCCGTGAGGAACTCGGAGTAGAGCCGCTGCTCCTTAGCGTTGAAAGGAGCCAGTTGAGGTGGTTCGGGCATCTAGTAAGGATGCCCCCTGAGCGCCTCCCTAGGGAGGTGTTCCAGGCACGTCCAGCTGGGAGGAGGCCTCGGGGAATACCCAGGACTAGGTGGAGAGATTATATCTCCACACTGGCCTGGGAACGCCTCGGGATCCCCCAGTTAGAGCTGGTTAATGTGGCCCGGGAAAGGGAAGTTTGGGGTCCCCTGCTAAAGCTGCTGCCCCCGTGACCCGACCCCGGATAAGCGGATGAAGATGAGATGAGATGAGATGAACATATATTTTGTGTTGTATATCCCATAATGTATCTAATTAAAGCCATTTCCCCAACTATGCTGACAGAACAGGACACCTATACAATAGTTTTCCCACTGAAGTAGAGATCTTGGTTTAATTTTCCCTCTACTTTTTATTTCATTCTGTACATTTAGCTAAGAATTTGTGTAGTTTTTGTGTCGCTTTTTACACTTTATTCCTTTACTGGGATTAATTACGGGCCTGTGTCAAATAGTTACATTTGCTAATGTGCCGTGGTCTGTAAAAAAAGCAGGAGTGTAAATTTTCTTCATGATCACAGCCTGCAGCTCATCTCAGCACAGCTCCGGTCTCTTATCTTTCTTTTGCAGGGAATTAGCCCTTATCTTAGACTTGACATATGTCACAAAATGTACCTTTTTTAAGATTTGACACTGCTTGGCAATGTCTCCATTTAATTCAACATTAAAACATGCATCATTATGAAGGGTTATCTCTCTGGGAAACATGGATTTGCCACTGTCATGGAAATCTGACCATTTCACCATTTCCATTTACTGTGTACAAAGTAAACATTTTGATGGTTTCAGCAAATTACAGCAAAAACAAGAGGATTCATCTTCATGAATATTCACAGCAATTTTCAATGTTGTGGCTGCTGGACCCACAATGCAGCTGTGTATGGTGCTTGGCAATAAAGTGCACCTACAAGGGGTCTACACTCCCATGAGGCCGTGCTTTTCAGCACCATATAAAATCCAAGGCACACTGTAGGGTTTGTACAAAATACCTTTATTTTACATAACAATGTGTTTTTGACCAATGCGTTCATCAGGGTCATTGTCAGCAGTAGCTTGACAAGTTGAAGGGTGGTTTTCTATCAGCGTGCAAGCCCATTGATGATCGGTTTATCAGTACATAGTTTTTTTTTTCCTAAAGACAAGCAGTATTTTGGGAGTGTTTAAACTGCTAAATCTGTGTATTAAACATGTTTTCTGTATTTTCAAATACTGTCTCATTTCATACCTTCTGTATGCTGTCTGTAGGTGGAGCGGATTGTGGACAAGAGGCGGAATAAGAAGGGTAAGTGGGAGTACCTGATAAGGTGGAAAGGTTATGGAAGTAAGGAGGACACATGGGAGCCAGAGCACCACCTCCTGCACTGCGAGGAATTCATCGACCAGTTCAACAGCCTGAGATTGCACTCACACAAACGGCCTAAAGTCCCAAAAAATCGTCAAGAGCCCCTCATCACCAGCCAGCCATCCGCTACAGAAACCTCCAGAGCTCGCTCAGAGGCCCGAAAGAAGAAAAGGACCTGTGGCCCGGCTGTCGGGGTTAGAGTAGGAGCTGTTCCAGGGATGGGAAGTGGAGGGTCAGCACCCACTCAGAAGCTGAGGAAGGCGGGTGTTGGATCTGGGAAACATGCTTTAGGGGACAGAATTAGCAAAGCCATGACATTCAAGGCTTCTCCACCAGGAGGGCCTCACTTTGTTCCTCCAGTGAGGGTTCCTCATAACGGACTCCAGAATGGAGAGATGGATCCTCTCATGTTCAGAACAGCAGCAAGGTCACATAGACTGCCCTTGGACAGAGTGGATGGAGAACTAGGAGACATGGATACCACTGGGCAGCAGTTCACCACTGAGCTAGGTAAGATGTTAAGAAATTGAATGCAATAGAAAAACATAAAGCTTGGCTGATGCTGATTAAGATGATCATTTAAACAACTTTCTAGTATTCCATTATCTATAACCGATTTTCGGGGTCAATTTAGACTCCTGCATGTCTTTGAACTGTGTGAGGAAGCTAAAAAAGACCCAGGCTGACACAGGGAGAACATGCAAACTCCACCCAAAAGGGCCCAAGCCATCCGGCGGGTTCGAAAACCTGGAACCACACAATCTAATATTGCATTTTTACTACAGGAGCAGCTGATAACACCTTTGAATTTCACTCCTGGGTCACAGTCCACGTCCTGTTAATCATTACATACATTTTCAAAAAGTCATCTCGACTTGTTTAACACAAATTGTTGGGTTTTCTATCTTATTTGAATAACAGCGCTCATGTGTAAGTGATTGGATTAATATGGGAGTTTGTCCATTCTGTCCACGATACCTTTCCCCTGTTGTGTGTGGTACCATTACTGTTGTGTTCAAATACACAGAACATGCAGAATGTGTGGATATTGGTATGCACATTATGTGCTTGTTGTGCTTTCTCAATCGTTACTGGTTTCACTGTTTGTTAGTGCACTTTTCCCATCAACCTCAATCATGTTTAACAATGTATTCAACTGATGGCTAGTGTACTTTTGGGGGCTACATCACCAATTCTAGGTTAGCAGACTCATTTCAAAGCACCACAACTTGATAGTCAGACATCAACTTCTCTACTTAAGAAAATTAGGGCTAGCAGCCTAACCTAAGAGGTCTGGCAGCCATTATGGATCCTAATTACCTAATCAAAAGTCAAAAGTCTACCTGCTCACCTCATTCAGCACCCTCAGTTCCACTGATAATTCTGCTGCACTGTCACAGGGTGTCTCTGTCATTGTCAACTAGCAGCGAAATGTGCACACAAGATTATGTAATTTTTCTTCTAAAGTATTGTTAGAAAAGGAGCGCCATATACTTGCTTGCATAGCAACATCAAGCCAGTGTCACGTAGTGGTGTTCGAGATGTTGGTTTGATTGACCTTTCTTCATGAAACATTCCCTTCAGGTTGCTGTTTCACCACAGAAAATGATAGCTGTAACCTAGGGTAGATATGAATTTGTGCTGCCATTACTGTATATCATTGCCTTTCTACAAATAAATTGTGGGCGCAAAGACAAGATGTTGCAAATATCAGTAATTTTACCACAAAAATCGAGATGCTGGCGTTTCCATGACAATCAGTAGCACTCAGCCTTTTGTCCTACAATCATTTTGAATCACTGCTGCCACAAGAGAAATCCCATGGATCCAGGCTGATCTCTGTTTATGGTCTTCCTCTGTAGAATTAAATTGAAACAGACTCTTCATCTGAAGATCACTGCTGATTAAAATTTTGTATTGCAGAGTCAAACTCCAGATAATTCTGTTTGTTAGAGGAACAAAGCCTTAATTTATTAGGTTTAACTGTAATTCAAATTGTAATGTCTGGTCTGGAGTTTGAGAAAGCCTTGGAGGGATGACACATTGTAAACCTTTAATTGAGAGTTTAAAAATCTAATGCCAATTTCTCGTATCTTCAGCCTAAATTACCTGAATTTGTTTTGTAATAGCCTAGAAAGTCACAACCTGCGTTTTCTCATTTAGTTTGCTATTACTGTTTGTTTTTAGTGACCAACTTAAAGGTCAAGTTTTACTGATTTTTGAAGCAAGGACTGGGTCTCACAGCTTCACGGCATTATTATTATTACCACCGCCAAGGAGGTTTTGTGTTCAACTTGGTCTGTCTTTTTGTTGGTCAGCAGGATTACAGAAAAACTACTGGCCCGTTGTTCATGAATCTTGATGGAAGGGTGTATCACGGGCCAAGGAAGAATTCCATTTTTGAGTGGATCGGAATCACTGGGATGATATGCATTTTTTTTTCTTCACTTTCGTTATCATTGTAAGATAGGGCATTTATGCTGTATTCATGTGGTGTTGAAATTAAAGAAAAAAATCACACTGAATTAGCATTGTGAGAGGTCTACGCTTTCCAAATGTCCTTCTAGTTCATCTTGAAATCACTCATGGTGAAAAACACAGACTGGAGTTCTCATTGAGAGCTTTTATTTATACGCCACTTGCTGTGGTGACAAAAACTGTGATTGTGTTCTTGAGTGATTTATGACTTATTTGTGAGTCATTGTTTCCTACTACACTGCATCACTTTATCTTAGATAAAGGACCCATACACTGCTCAACTTGTGTGTCTTTATTCTTTCATCAGTTCAGCAGATGATGGTATACAACTGAATACTCAGCTTTTAGTCAGCTTTTTATCAATTTACGTGTATCACAACAGTTTTTGCATTCATGACGATAGAGATTGCACTGCTCCCATGAGTCAAGGTTTCTCTGCAAGCAAACAAATTCAGCTGTTTGCGGTATTCAAGCTAGAAATGTTAATGCAATCAACAAAAGTTTGAATTGGATGAATCCCGCAGCGACAGCTCAGATATCATGCAGAGAGAGAGAAATTATTGTTGGCACAGAAATAGGTGATTGCTATCTGGGCACATTAGTGACCTGCATGCCAGCTGTGAATGTTAAGATAAAAGAAAATGTCATGCATCTGATCCAAACTTCATGTTTTTCTAATACGTTCAGAAGTTTTAGTATAAAGGTGCATATGTTTCATGCTGCAATAACAACAGAGACAGATTCTTCCTCCGCTGACAGTCAATGAGACATTACACAGACAGGCTGTCCACATTTCAATATCAGATATGCAATTGTTTTCTATACAAAGTCAAACCAAGCTCCATATAGTTCTTAATCAGAAGCCTATCTCAAAGAAAAACAAGTCACTCTCCCAGAGCTTTTAAAAGTTCTTCAGTTTAACTATATTATCTAATAATTTTACTGGTTGAAATGTCAGTGTTTAAACGTTTTCCCCAAAATGATCCTTATAAACATCTCTTGCATTTTTCAAAGCCATTTCTTGGTTCAGTGTTGACAAGCATGCATACAGATTTTCTTAGACATAATTATGTTGTCAACCAAAATCCATGTTCAAAAATTTCAATATATTTTATACACAGTCATTTTTAATTAATTTTTCATGTTTCTATAATGGTGTAGCAGGTGTATTAATTAATTATCAGTAAGTGATAAGAACTCACATTGACCTGTTTTGTCATCCCTCTTCTGTGTCAGGCTCCCCTTTGGCCAATGGCAAGATGCATCTACCCAGCTCAGTAAAGCGGAAGATGGCTGAGGAGAAAGGCTACGTGTTCGACAAGAGACTCAGGTACAACGTGCGACAGAACGAGAGCAACTGTCGATTCCGAGACATCGTGGTCAGGAAGGAGGAAGGCTTTACGCATGTCCTGCTTTCCAGCCAAACGACAGACAACAACGCTCTGACACCAGAGGTGAGAACGGGAATATACATGTGTCCCCTATGTTTTTGTGTTTCTCTGGTATATATCAATGTATCAAGACCTACGATTAATTTTGTAACTTCTTGATTGTATTCCAGTTGCCATGGAGCTCTGTTTGGGAAATATAAATGAGAAAAGTTTCCTCATTAGCTGCTGTAGAGAGGCCCTGGAGCTCCGCACTTACTCCCCAACTGCTCCAGGGGAGCTTTTCAAAAGACAACTTTAGAAAACAGTGGTTTTATTCGACAGCTGCCAGGTGTGAATGTGTTTAGCTGCATTAATCTGACACAGCGTGACACTGCGGAAACAGAGTGCGTATACTCAGAAAATAAGGTTAGAAAATAGCCTCTGGGCTCTGTCCTTAGTACTGACACAGAAAACGGTCTCCTGCCAAACAAGATTTCTACAAGTAATTAGGGGTACATATAATCCAGTGTTATGCCATCTGTTGTTATTGCAGCAAAATGTCAATTGAACTAGAGAGAAATTATGCAGCAGGTTCATGGAGGAGAGCATTATGTTATTATCCTTCAAGAGAACTGGAGACCCTAAAGATGGCCAGATTTCCAATGGTTTCCACTGCATGCTATATAGAAATAACACTGACATCTCTGCTAGAGATTGTTGACACTAACTTTCCTGTTCTGTCCAATTAGCATCAGAATATTTGGAGCACTTTTTATTAGGTCTGACGATATACCTGCTGAGTCTCCTCTAGTCTGCATCATTTTAGGGTGAATAATCTACAAGCTGTGTGTTCACTGGCTTTTGACGTATTTTCCTCAGTCTCCTCAGCAATTTGTCCATCACCTGCTAACTCTATGTAAATCAGACACCTGGTACCTGTGATTTATTATGAATGGTCCCAGTGATGGACAGGGATGCTCGAGTTATATCCAAGCCTATAATTTTAACATGGATCCAACACTGTGCCTATTTTTAGACTGTGTTTTTGTGTAGTCTTGTGATTGCCACTGTCATAATGTGCTGCTTTACATGAGCCAGTCTCAATGAAGAGGTTCAAATATGACAGCTTAATAATGCTAGGACGTCCGCAACATTGAATGCAGTTTAATGGCTCTCTGCTCTGATGCTGTATCTTCTTGCGTTGTGATGATCCACTTGTAGCACTTGCTGCCTGCAGGAAATTACCATCCTGTGATTGGTTGCTCATTTCCACACTCCAATCAACCACGAGCTGCTCCATTTTAAAATTTCCCCTGAAAGTATTCAGTAACTTTCTTTCACAGTTCAGTCGATGCTTTCACCAGTTTGTTCGCCTTTGGACTCTTGGTACTGATTATTGTGACTGTTTAATGTTTTATGCCTCCATGCCGACAGCCGCGGCTGAATTATGTTTTCGGGTTGTCCATCCATCCGTACGTCCAATACTTGTGAACGCAATATCTCAGGAACCCCTGGAGGGATTTTGTTCTCATGAATGCCTACGTTAATTATGACAACATTTCACACTAATGATCTTGATAAAAGGACAAAATGATGAAGTGCTGACATTTTATATCCAAAAGGACAACTTCACTGTGTCATTATGTTTTTATCCATTATTCAACGCCATAAATCTGGAACAGAACGATGCAGTGATGTCCTCAATAGAATCGTGTCTGTTTTTAATGCTGTGCCGTCTGAGGGCCTGAAGATGACGGTCCTACAATACTGGTTTTCAGCCTTGTCCCTCACATACAGAGATTTCTTCAGAACTGTAGATGATGAAATCCCCAAATTCTGTGCATTTTACATTGAGAAACATTATTGTTAAATTGTTGGATTTGCCATCACATCACATCATTTTGTACCTAAAAATGGTACTAATCCGTTGCCAGTTAACCCCATTCATTTTAAGATGTTCCCTTTGCGTATTTTCTTTTAGCATTTCACAACTTTTCCAGTCTTTTGTTGCCAAGTTTCTTTTTTGAAACATGTCACTGTCATCAAATTCAAAATGGAAATTACTCAGCCTCAACAGTCTTTGTGCTATTTTCAGTAAAATATGGGGTTTCAAAGGTTTGCAAATCATCGAAACTGGGTGGTGTCAATTCCCATATGTTAACTTAGGAAACATTTTAAAACTTAACCTCTTGACTGTCGACACTTAGAAAACATTTTAAAGAAATGAAAATATAGTTTTTAATGGTTTTTTTTCTTTACATATTGCTTAGAGGTCCATTAATATAATAGTGAGTTGAGCCACGGATAATAGCATGTGTCACGATCACCCACCTCTGGATCATAAACATAGGTAAACAGGATTTTCTCCCCCCTCAGATTGTAGGATCTTAGATCTTCAACAGAGGGTGGTTCTGGCTTTGATACAGCGCTGTGTGTACGGCAGCCTGTACTTCACAGGCACTGAAGTGGCCTAAACTGTGTGTGCACATGTGTGTGTGTACTTTCATGTGTGACAGTAAGCCCGTAAGCTGTGGGCTTATCAAACAGCTCTGATAGCTCTGTTGCACAGTCTTTGAAGCTACAGGAACAAGAGAGTCTGTGGATGTGCCTGCTGAATGGCTTTGGAAAATCTATAAAAATATCCCTGAGCATTTTTTTAACCAGACCCTCAGTGCTTGCTTTAAGTGAGAAAGTCCCCCATGCTGATAACTGGTACTCTTTCTGTCACCTTTCTCACTTCTGACACACAGTCACTTATAGTACATAACAGCTATACTGCTAATCAGGGCCACTACAGAAATGGTTAGGCCCCTGAAAGGGTCTAGTGATTAGGCCCTTCCCAAATCTGTTCTACTCATACTAATGCATTTGCATGCCCCGTTTCTCTCCTACAGAACTCAAACAGACTGAGATACGGTGCGTTCCTAAATCCAATCTGACATTCTACACTAAAATGAGAGCATTGTTGTTAGAGAGTTCTATTTATATGAATGAATGAATGAATGAATAGTTACATTAAAACATTCTTAGCGCTCTGTGTTCTGCTGCTCCCTCTCCTCAGACAGAGCTCCCAGAATACACTCTGCTGCTCTGAGAGTGTCTTGCTTTGAATAACCGAACGGTATATATTCCAACAGCGCTCAGAATTTACAAATGGTCCAGTTTGTGCCAGAGTGCACTCCAAAATGACTGTTTATGAACGCACCCAGAGACAAGCTAAAAACACACTGCCGTCGCAGCCATCATATGATGCAAGTAGGTAAAAAGTGGGGAAAAAAACACCAGAATTTGAAACCGAGTGAGACCTTTTCTTGCAGCGCTCCCTCTCTGTCAATAGGAGCACGCTCTGATTGGCCAAAGTCTCCTGTCACATGCTAGATTTTGTAACGCCTGTGCCAACAAATTCATTTTGGTTTAGATTATGGTTTACTGGTTTGCCACGGTATCACTTTTAACTAAATTAATCCTAAACCTCAAGATTTTCAGGCTCAAAACTGTGCAGAACTTGTGCTACTCGTGATTTCGCAGTTACTGCATTTAGGCATTGTAGGGCAGTATGGCACACCAGGCAATATGTTTTTTTCAGTTACCTTCATAAAAACAGAATCGCTGGTCATATAGCTCAGGATATTTCTCACCCTCATCAACTTGTCTTTACTTAGTGACAGAGGCTACACGGGTGTAGGTACACACTTTTATCCAACATTAACAAATAGTTAGTTTAGATGATTATATTTCTTAGGTCATGTGGCTGGTTGTCCACTTGTTTCTTTTTTTGCATTTTATTGATTTTTGTTCTAAACAAAATTTGCTTGTCATTGCTTATGAAGAATATGATACATTTGTAAGCAAATACTGTAAATGTAAGCCTAATTCCTGCACACCTGCCTTTGAATTAATGAATGAATGCTTTATTTCAAACATGTGAAAAATATATTATACTTGAAGCACTAGTCATTAAAACCCTTTGTATGTTTGAAAAGGAGTAGGAAGAAGCATTAGCTTATTCTAGCTTTTTGTTTTTGTTTTTTTAATACGCTCAAAACAAACAATAACCAATAAACAACACAATAACCGCTTGTGTAAAAATAAATAAATGACAAGTATGGCAAAATGTGAGAACCCTAGTGTTTGTCATACCCCTCTTTTCCCCGCAAAAGTATTGCCCCAAATCTCTGCACAGTAACTCAAATACGATAATATCAGTGAATAGTAAAGAATGTGGAGTAATTTGTGTTCCAGAAAGTGTTTAGCCTTACTTAGTACTGAGATGCTCCGTGACAGTTTGCTTCGAACATGCTTTATGGGAGGTTTCCATGTTATTTTTTCATCTATAATTACACCCAGACATTTATTTTTATGTACCCTTGCAATGTCCAGCCCGTCCATCTGTATTATTGCTTGAGTGTTAATTTTACAGTTCCCAAATAACATGAATTTGGTTTTGTTTAAATTTAAAGATAATTTGTTTCTATCAAACCACCTTTTTAATGTACACATTTCTTCTGTGATACACCCCAGAAGCTCCTGTAAATTCTCCCCTGAGCAAAACATGTTTGTGTCGTCAGCAAATAGTACCAATTTCAACATATTTGAGACGTTACATATATCATTTATATATAGAATAAACTATTTGGGACCCAGCACTGACCCCTGGGGGACGCCACAGGCAATGTCCAAGCAGGATGAGCTATAGTCTCCCAACTTAACAAATTGACTCCGGCCCTTTAAATAACTCTCAACCCAATGCAAAACTATCCCACTGATCCTGTGCCGTTCCAGTTTATTGATTAATATGTCATGATTGATTGTGTCAAAGGCTTTCTCAAAGAATGTTCCAATTAAATATTCCATATTCAAATTGGAATGCCTTTAATAAAGCCTTAATTAAGAGTCCCGGTTGGCCTTTTTCACAGCAGACATTTTGACTTGCCATAGCAGGAAAAGCACAGGTGATACTAATAACGTTAACGATGGCTATGTTGTATCTGAGTTTCCAAGTAAGCCATGACAGTGTGAAAGTGAGCCCGCCAAAATGAATGATTTTTAGGAATGGAAAAACAAAAAATAAAGAACTTTGGTATATTAAATGCAATTAGTCCTAAGTCATCGCCCGTTTAACATGTGGTGCATCCTATTCACTGTCCACAATGGTATTTGAGTTTAGGTACCAACGTGGCATTCTAGTGCTCCGAGTTTACCTTCTGTCTGTTCTACAGAGAGCAGTGAGGAAGTGAACGAGAGTTCACTGGTTTTGGATATAGCCCCAGAAAAAGGCAAGCTATTTCTGCTTTGAGGAATTAGGTATCTTTGGCTTACAATTTCAAAAGGCATCAGGAAACTGAAAGAACTGGGAAAAAGTCTGTCAGACCTATTCAAATTCAAATCACATGATTGATTAAATGCCCACCCCTAGAGGTGGTGATTTCATTTCTAGGGAGCTGATGCTTGCTGTTGAAAGTTTCTTTGTTGTGGATACCATCTTTTGTTCTACAAATGTCCTCGAGGCATCTGCTCATTGCACACAAATGGCACTTTGACTGCTCTCCCTTCCTCTCCGTTTCAACGACTGGAGCCAGCCTCTGCCTGACTCTGCCTCTTGTATCTGAGCATGATGTTGAATTCACTTTGCTAAAATAATGTTACTCATATTCACACACACACACACACACACACACACACACACACACACACACACACACACACACACACACACCACAACCAGTTAAAAATGGGGACAGATTATGTGCTTGGTCAGATAGAGAATTAAATTCACTTTGACGCTGAATGGTTAATATGGGTCAAGGGTGATAATCTGATTAAAATGTAGAAATAGAGTCGGCACATTGACTGGAGGCTGTGATGTGGTGGTGGTGTGGGTTTCCAGACGACTTCTTATTCGGTTGGCTGTCAGACAATAGGATTGCTCCTTTCTTCATCACATGAGACAAAGGCCAAAGACTTGTCTGTTGATGCTTAACGATGCACTGCTGATATTGACTGGTAGAGTGAAATCTGTCCCATTTGTTGAAGTATACTGCAAGTGTACTCAACTGGACGCTGACCATCAAATTTTTTTTTCTTTGATTATTTTCTTGAAATCAATTAAGAGAAAAATATACGTGAGTTATTATACAGTATTGCATGTGCACAAATAACTTTTCTCACAATTTCATGTTTTTAAATAAGTAGGAAGAAGCACTATTATTGTCTAGTCCTACTCATCCTAACCCTGTTGTTTACCTACCAAAACATCCAATAAATAAACCACTCTCTGCTCCAGCGTCCATCCCCACAACTAAATCACTATAATCCTCCTCTTTATGCTTAATCAACATCATTAAGAACCCAAGAATGTAAAAAACAAAACCAATAACAATATCACCATCTTTACATATTTACCATCACTTTACATTCCCCTCCTTCATTTCTGTTTTGTGTGATAAATAGTTTATCATACTTTTTTTTTAAACTAAGGTTGTTACTTTGTTTGATTTCTTTCTCCAGTCCATTCCACAAAATCACCTCACAAATGGAAACATATATATACAGATACTTGTGAATATATGTTTGGTAGTGACGAAAAACTAAAATGTACTGCATCTAAGAAATTAACCAGTGAATACTATTAATACAGCCATTACAACTAGCATTAGCAGTGCTGTATCTATGCATTATGCCGACAACATACAAGCCTCTAATACTTAAGTTTGTAAAAACAGACATGACTAAGATATCATAATGTTTTAGACAAACCCTCCTTCCTAATCCAATTGTGCTCTATAATTGTTGTTGAGTATGTTTTTATTATGGGCCCAAAGGGGGCTGGGAGCCACGCAATGCAAACAGTGTGGCTCCCAGTATCAGCGGTGGTATCCTGACCATCACAGACGACAAACCCTCGCCACAGACCTGTGACAGCAACAACGATCTGCTGAATGACCTCAACAGCTTCTTTGCCAGGTTTGAAGCACAGAACAACATGACAACATGGAGTGCTGACCCAAGTCTGCGCTGCATCCTTCAGCAGCAACCACAGTGAAGTTTGCGACCCACACAACCATGGTGGGTCTCATCTCCAACAATGATGAGACCCACTACAGGAAGGAGGTCAGCCAACTGTCCACATGGTGCAAAAATAACAACCTCTTTCTAAACATCGGAAAGACCAAGGAGGTTGTTATTGACTTCCGGAGAGGCCACACCTCTAAATCCCCACTGACCATCAACGGTGCTGCTGTAGAGAGAGTGAGCAGCACCACATTCCTGGGGGTGCACATCAGTGAGGACCTCTCCTAGACATACAACACCGCATCACTGGCCAAGAAGTCCCAGCGTCGCCTCTTCTTCCTCTGGAAACTAAAGAGAGCAAGAGCCCCCCCAACCATCATGTGCTCCCTTTACTAGGGCACCATCAAGAGCATCCTGACCAGCTGCATCAGTGTGTGGTACGGGAGCAGCACTGCCTCCAACCTCAGGACTCTGCAGGACATAGTGAAGGTTGCTGGTCGGATCATTGGTGTCCCGCTCCCCTCACTCCTGGATATTTATGGAACCCGCCTCAACCGCAAGGCAACCAACATTGTGGGTGATCCCAGCCACTCCTCACACAACCTCTTCAGCCTCCTGCAATTTGGGAGAAGGTACAGGAGCCTCCAAGCGAGTACAACCAGACTGATTGAACAGCTTCATCCACCAGGCTGTAAGGAGGCCACCTCTGGACATTGACACAGATTCCTCTGTATATCTGGCACATATTGCAGATTTGACAATAAAGCAGACTTTGAACTTCGAAGAGTAATTTTGCGTGCCGCACTGAGGGTCTGTGCAAAATATGACGTTAATCGGCCACAAGCTGGAGCTGTTATGCAAAATTGAGTAATATGTACATTATGTGAACAACTGCAATATCTACTTTTTCAAATACCAACACTTTCTTTTTTTTTTTACTATCCATGCTGTGTTCAAGCTGTGACTTGTGTCTTGCCCATGGACCTGCGGGTCCGAATTGCATCACATCCGTGGGTCTGCCGTCCCGAGTTGCGCTGGGGGCTTGGACCCCGTTGTTACCTGCTTGCAGGTCTAGTTTAAATATGAAGTTACTTGACACAATAACTATACACTCCCCTTTGCTGAAAGAATTTGTAGATTGTAGTCATGATAAAATAGTATATATTTTCTTTTGCAAAATGGCTGGAAGAATGTGATAGTTCTACGTAACAAGAGACTCAAAGCTTGCATTATGAGTTTCGCTTTAGTGGTATTTTATTATATAATTTATATATATATTATAATATTATATATTTATTTTAGTAATACCTTTTTTTTATTAGCAAAATAATTAAATTATTCTCCCAATGCTTACTGCTATATGTCTTTAACTGTTTTTTTTTTAATTAGATCCTGAAAAATCCTAGTTATGCCAGATAAATAGCACTACTGTAAATGCATTTTTCCATAAGCTGACAGTATTGTAGGAATGGAAAAAAAACCTATTCTTGCATTGCCTGTGTCCTCATTCATTAGGTCTATCTGTGTGCCATCCTTAGTGAATGTTGGGCCTTCCTCTAAGAACTGAATGTAAGTAATACGCACCTCCTATTTCCCTTCAGATCATGAACGAAGTGTGTCGAGCTCTGGGTAATGCAGCTGCTGATGACAGTAAATTATTATTGCTCAGCTCCGTGGGGACTGTTTTCTGCAGTGGCCTGGAGCCGTCATATCTGATAGGCCGCCTGTCCACTGACCGCAGAAAAGAGAGCAGCCGCATCGCAGATGCTGTACGGTAAGAAGAAATCTCTCCGCTGTAAACACACTCTTCTTACTTGCCAGTAGACTTGACACAGTCAATACTGATCATTCTGTGACCCCTTTTAGGGAGTTTGTGCTGGCATTCATCCACTTCAAGAAACCCATTGTGGCAGCAATAAACGGACCTGCTCTAGGCTTGGGTGCCTCCATCTTGCCCCTTTGTGATGTAGTGTGGGCTAGTGAGAGGGCATGGTTCCAAACTCCATGTGCAGCCCTTCACCTCACCCCCTCTGGATGCTCCTCTTACACCTTCCCCCAGATCTTGGGCGTAGCTCTGGTAAGTCTAAGGAATATCAAGGCTTTTGGCGCTTTGATCTAATTTGATTTCTCTTATAACATCCGTATTACCTGTTTTTACCCAGATCAAACATATCACCATATCATACCTATATCCCCCCTTCTGTTTTCAATGGCAGGCCAACGAGATGCTGTTCTGTGGAAGAAAACTCACAGCACAAGAAGCATGCAGTCGCGGTCTGGTGTCACAAGTTTTCTGGCCCACAACATTTAACCAAGAAGTGATGCTGCGTGTGAAGGAAATGGCATCCTGCAATGCAGTGGTAGGTCCTGATCTAGAGGCTCATGCATTGTTTTTTATCGATATAACCAAATGACCCTCTCCCCTTTCTGTGTGTGTTTTTTTAAAAGGTTTTAGAAGAATCCAAATGCCTGGTGAGGGGTATCCTTATGTCAGTCCTAGAGGAAGTGAATGAGAAAGAGTGTCGGATGCTGAAGCAGCTGTGGTGTTCAACCAAAGGACTAGAGGCGCTCTTCAGTTACCTGCAGAATAAGGCTTATGAGAAGTGATCATTAGATTACTGATTTGATGTGGATCAAAGGTTATCTACAGATTCAGGATAATATGGGCATGATCTCAAACTGAAGGAAATGTCTTTGATGCCGTCCATCAGCAGAGGAGGATTCTCTTGAGTTTTGTTTGCTTCCATATCTACCAACAACTACTTTATGATCTTTTTCTTCTGTAAATCAACTTCAACTTATATTTTATATTTATTGGACCCATAACTGTCCAGATTTGTATTCTTTATGAGTCAAAGAGCAAAGGGCCAAATGTGCATTGTTTAAATACTCACTGAAGTTAGGTTCTTCAGGGAGGTACAGAGTGTTTCTATACGTTGTGTATGTGTTTATGACATTATCAGGATGTATGTAATCAAGGTTTGCCCGATAGAACATGATAAATAGGTGATAATATATATTAATATATATTTATTTCAAGTGTGTAAAATATTTGCTTTCTGAATATAAGGATTTTCTTTAATCCCATAGTTTTGAGCTAAAGTGTAAATGTAGAAGTTTGAACGAGGACACTGTTTCCTCCTCATTCGATCCTCTCTGTACGGACAGAAGAAAACTGGCCACTGGTCAGTGGATCACATTCAGTGGCTGCTTGAAACTTCATAAAGCACTCTAGAACTGGATAATTCAAAGAAAATGTATGGGGTTTTTTTTCATTGCACTATTCAATGTTCATACTGTAAAGGTCTTCATTACACAGAACAGACATCCTGTTTGCCGGTAGATTCATTATCACAATCACCATAAATTTGCTTCGATTACATGAAGTCAAGATTAATGCTCACGTACTAATGAGACCGTCTGGTGATTAGTGCATAAGTATATACAATATCATCCTCGAATTGTCAACATCCATTTTTTTTTACCTGCGACAAAGATTGCAAGGGTTTAATTTCACTTTAATTTATACAAATAGTTTCATTGAGGTCAGGATTATTTTTTTTGAGGGAGAATGATATGTTGAAACGCGGAACACTGGAAGCTTTAAGGTAATGCTAGCCCTAAATATACAAATGTGTCCGTTCTTAATCAAATGGGATTTTGTGTTGAGTGCAAAATGACTTTGGGCGATTAAATTAATTGATGACACTTATCAACATGGGAGGATTATTTATGGGTTTCATCCCATTTAGTTTGAGCCACATATATTAACCGTTAATGCAGTACTATGTTGGTTCATATGTATAACATGGCTTCAAGTTATCAATGCAGATAGCTACTTTGTGAAATGCGTGATCATCATGTTGTTATTACCTGGCAGTTATTGCTTGGTAGTGTATATTTTTAGAGCACACAAAAAGAGATGATCGTTTCTTGGTCCTCATGTTATTCACATTGTGACTACACTACTTGTCAGTGATCTATAGTGTGGAAATGCAACCGTTGTGTAGCTGGAGTCGACTTTGTCCTTAACTGCATGTGATAAATTCAAGATTTCATGACGTTTTATATTGCGACGTGTATTATATTTAGGGATCTATTTTGTTTCACAAAAGAATGTAGGTCTCTGAAATGTTTCTTGTAAAACTGAAGATATTTGTCCATTTTTTGCAGTGGTACACTTGCAGTACAGACTTATGTATAATGTAGACTGTTCTGTGTAACTGATTGCATGTAATATACTGTACATAGAAATGTGTTGCCTGTCAGAATACCTTATATTTCAGGGTGTGTTGTGTTTTGTATAAACATTGTAAGTATTGTTAGAAATGGTAGTTTATTTTTGTATTTATTTGAGATAAATGTTTGGATGTGCAGTGCCATGTGGTTTCCTTTGCTCCAAAAGTCCCCCTGACTCTCTTAATCATCCTTTCTAAATGATCCTATAAAATCTTTGATGGATCAGATCATTTATCATTTGAAAACCAAAATGTGTAAACACTATTGTCACTTGATTGTTTACCTTTTCGGTTGACATGATCAGATAGAGTATTTTGTTGGAAATTCTCAGAGGCATGCCAGTTAATTTAATATATAATGTGTTTTCACTGAGCGTTATAAGAATGAACAGATGATTAAAAAGATTGTCTTTATTGTATTTCATATTTGTCAATTTGAAGCATATAATAGCATATTCAATGCTCAATAAGGTTGTTTTAATGGTTTTCAATCACAAGTTTTATTTGATTGCAGGGAATAATTCAACTTTTGATGAAGCATTTATATTAACAGTCTTAAGTCCTCATTCAGTACTCAACTAAAAAAAGGAAAGTACACTTTCACTTATGCTCATGAAAAATAAGTTTGCAGATGCATTATAGTGCACCTGGATGTATCATTTTATCCTAAAGATGTTTACAGAAAACAATAGGCAGTTTTGTGACCAAAGACTCCACTAGGCTTAAAAAATCAGTCTGTATTGTTTGGATATTTTTTCAACAAGAGGGTTCCCTACATTCTTGGCTTAAGGGTCCCAAAAAAAAGTAAGAAGGACGTGTGCCACTCATCACTCAGGTCCACTGAGCGTTAATCACACTCAGCCTTCAAGACATGGATTGTTAGGTATTTATTCATTTTAATTTGTAATATTTACAAATTATTTTCAATGTATCAACGAAAATATAAAAACACACTTATTTACTTGTTTTGAACTATTAGTTCCTCTTTTAAGCACTGGATGCAAAACCCCCCCTCAGCATGTGTTTGAAGTGTGCTTAATAGTAAAATATTTAAAAAATAAGTTGTAACTAAAAAATAAAAAAACTTCTCATACTTGCTCTATTATTTATTGCGAATGATTACGTTTTGACAGGTTTTCTGTGTGTTTGTCTTTTATAGCCACGATATCATGGTGTGTTTTATCATTCATGTTTTTCTTTTCCTCCTGTCCACATTGTCTCAAAGCAAACCTTGGGGTGCCTTCTAATTTAAACATCTGTCAAAGATTGATCCATACATTGTTATGGGTAGCATTAGCTGCTTCAAATAAAGAAACCCTGCATTCAGTGTGTTTTTGTTTTACATCTCACAAAATGCTTTCCAGGCATTTGTCGGTAGTTTCCTATTCATTTCTGGTGAGTTAACCCAACCCTACCCAACATTCAGCGACCCTCAACATGCCTGTGATTCAAAATGTCAACGTCACATATCAAACCCCCTGTGATACCCCTAGTAGTAATTATCAAGCTAATATTTACTAAAACAATAATTTGATTAAAAAGAGAATGATTGTCTCCTCTACTGGCTGTGATAAGGCAATATTTAACAAAAGATTATTCAGATATGAGCTTCATTCTGAACTGTTTTCTGGTCACATCTTACAGTGATGCTGTCTTGAGGAAGTAGTCCTGCATGCAGTCCTTCTTGTTGATTTAACAGGCCTGCTCAAATACATTTTTCAGTGTTGCGGCCTACTCTAAAATTAAAAACAAACAAAAAACACAGAACACCATGGGAACAATACCCTATATGGTTGAAATGCATCCAAGTTTAAAGGTTCAATTACTAATGATTCTGAGCCCTCAACAGTAGAGCCAAACCGATATATTGGTCAGCCGATATTGGCCTATCATAGACATATTTGTATCGGCATACCTGTGATCTCTGCGGATATGGAAATTAACTTTACAGAACATACAATGCATAAAATGATGCTTGGGATGATTTTGAAATTGTGTCATTACATATGTTTGTGGAGCAAAGTTTGGTCAGCAATTTACTGATAGTGAACATACAGTACTGATGTATAGTTTATTTTTATTTATTCTTTATTTTCTCCGTTCATCTCTACAATTGGTTGACAATGTAATACATTGTATATATAATGTATATTATGTTCAATATTGTTTAATAAAGTTATTTCTTTAGGAAAGCAGCCTTCTTAGTACCTTTTATAGAGTCCTATTTGCACAATCCACACAGAAAAGGTCTATTTTCCTTTCAGCTCAGAAATTCACTATATCGACCATCAAATCAGTCAGGCCCTTACTCAACAGCATCTCACTGTATTCACTCAGCAAACAGAGATGGCTCAGCTGTCATTTCGTGACCTAATTGTGAACTTTCAGTCACATGAGAACCGAGGTCATCTACCAAGAGCCAGCAGACAACCAATGAAAGATCGAGAAGACCAACCTTAGACAAAGAGAGGGGTCATATGACACGTGACTTAAGGTTCCCATTTAGGTACAATGGCTGGTATGGTATCTTTTATCAAAAGTTATGTACAATTGTTTTGTGTTCTACAAAGCAGCATTTTGAGAGCATACACTTAAAAACTCAAAAACATCATAGAATTGCAAGCATTATTGGTAATGTTTAAAGCTAGAAACAGAATTCTACCGAAGGACATACAAAGGTTGTTTATTTTTATATCAGAGGATGCAAATCATAGGAGAAAGTTTGACTTTAAACATCAGTGTGCACGGACAACATTAAAACAAATGTGCTTATCTGTTAAAGGTGTAAAACTGTGGAATTCCCAGGAGGATGAATTGAAAAGTTGTCAGAATATTTTTCAATATTGAATCGTATAAACTTGATGAGTAGCTGGACTTACGTATTGTATAAACCTTTATATATGTTTAGTATTTAATTTGGGTAGGAGACATCAGGGGAGGTCATCACACGTCTGTATTATGTTGAAAAGGAGCAGACAAATATAAGAATTGTATTCTTCTTATCTGCTCCTTTCCATTCATGTAAATGTTTAAATTTATTGTAATTGTGAATTGAATTCATCACTGTGTGGACAATGTAATGAATAAGCATTTTCCTGAAAGGAACAAATAAATACAAAAAAAAAAATCCTACAAATGTCCAGTGACACCAGCGATCAGTGCACCTGCACAACCCCCTGCAGTTCAGAACCTGTTTAAGCAAGTAACCTCATTGGGTTAGGTTTAGGAAAAAATTGTGTTTTGGGTTTAAAAAAATGTGTGAGTTAGGTAAGTAAGATAAGTCACAAAATAATTTAAAACAAGTCAATGTTGATTTTTGCCTTCACATGGTACTACACCACGATGCTTTTCTTTTTGCTTTGTTTTTTATACTAGCCTATGTCTCCTGACTTTGTCTTCAGAGGCAGCTCTGAACGTCCAGGCCCAAGATTATGAGTTATATACAAATTAAATACTACATTACTTTTCATAGGTATAAGTACGGACAGTGAACGAGAACAGCCTGTTAGGTGACATGACACCTTGTCCAGCTCCAGTTACTGAATGAAGACCTTGAGATGCAGCTGAAATCTCTAAAATATTAATAACTGGACCTTTGAGCTTCAACTCTATTTACACCTCAATCAGGGTTTCTGCAGGGTTCACCAAGTTAAATCTAAGACTTTTTAAGGCCTTTTTAATGCCATAGAATTCATTTCAATACCGAAAACAGGCCCTTTCCTATTATTAAGGCATGAGCTTTAGCTACTAGTAGCGACAGTGCTTGTGACATCAATCCTGATTGTAGTTTATAGATGTATAAGATCTTCCACAAAAACATTTAATACCCATTATTAAAAGAGAAAATACTTTGGACTCTTTTGATGAAACCGACTTTTCAAGGCCTGCAGGTCCTGATTGACACTTTGTTTTACGATTACGCACCCCATCGAAGAATGGACTCTTAAATCAACTGATAGTTTCGCTTTATTCAAAAGCAATTAAACTTGTAACGTATGATTCCCCATTCAAAAAAAATGTCTAAACAATGAATGTGTTGACATCGAGTGTCAAACCCAGGCACTGGTCACCATTGTGTGTTTTTTTTTGTTTTTTTTTATACATGCATCTCTAATACTCTAAAAGTGACTCTTCGTGTTTTCATCAATAGGAAACAGTACCCGAATATTCTTGAGGTGTCCTGACAACTTAAAAGGAATGTCCCTCAGCTCCACCAATCTCTAATCCTGACTCATCAGATGGTTTGTTACACAGAAACCATCTGAGCAGGCCTAATTGGAAACTGATTGGAAAAGGGCAGGAGCTTTCAAAACATACCTAGCAGTTGATTGGATGAAGATGAACAATCTATCAAACTCTCACCAAAGTCAATCAGGAGAAGAGAGCAGGCGTATTTCTTTCAAGAAAAGCCTTGCATCTTAACCATGCCATTGCTGGTATAAGGTCCCAACATTTAAATAACCTTGCCTCTCATCTAATATCACAATAACATAGAGTAACAACAACACATGACATTTTGACCTGTCAATGCTAATGTAATCCGCATTCATCCGAATGTACAAAGAGAGAGAGGTTATCTTCCTCTGTCTCGACGTATAGTAAGAACAGCAGGGAAGGCCTGTTGCACAATGCCATGTTTAATTCAATGTCCCATTATCAGAATACTTTAAAGTCGTAGTGCCGGTGGCAAAAATGCAGTAAAGTGTCCCTTCACAGCTGTTCTTTGGGACCTTCTTTCACTCTCCTTCTCATCTCTTGTGCATGCTGCTTGCTGCGTTCTCGCTTTTCCAGTCTCTGTTGAATGGTGAAGAAACAAGACAAAACATTGTTTAAAAAACAACAAAACTCAGCAGTCAAAGCACTTGTTGCATGTTATTCCCAAAGTGCATAAAAATAACTGACAGACCTCTTTCTTCAGGCACTGACGCATAGCGCGGTCCACATCATTACACGTGCCAAAGAACTTCATTACATTGTGCTAAGGGAGACATGAAACAAGATTTATATCGTTTTGTTTTCAGTGTATAAGAAGCAACACATCAATAAAAGTATTCAAAGTGACGTACCTCGGTGTGGCACTGCCTCAGATGAGTGATCAGTTCATTACACTCATCCGTGTGCAGGTGAGCCGACAGGTCAGGGTGCATGCTGAGTTAAGGGCTTACTTTAACACTGCGGCAATACTGAAAATCCACAAACAAGAGGAGGACTGAGTTGACAATTAACTGTTGAATATTACTGTAAGAGATGTTATTTGGTGGCAACTAATTTGAAATTTGCCTTTAAACCTTAATGCCTGAATTCAAAATTATATTATCTTATCACATCTTATACAGTTTTGCTTTCTGCTGTACTGTATTTTTCAATGACCTATGAATATGTTTAAAATATGGTTTATGACTTATTTGTGTATTAAGTCTATTAATTAATCGTGTCTATAAAATGTCAAACAATATAGTTAAATGCTTATCACAATTTCCCAGCGCCCTATGTGACATCTTTAAATTGCTTGTTGTCTAACAGGCCGAGAGATTAAAAACAAAGGAAAGCAGATACAGATTAAACAATGAATCAACTTGAACAAAAGTATGATTGACCACTTGTTTGAGCACTTTATCTTGCTATAGACCTTTCAAAGATGTAAACATAAACATTCCAAATGTGGCCGAATTTACTTCTTGATGCAGTGTATGTGAATGACATCGACTGGCAGGAAGTTAACAAGGACCAAGGCTGTTGCCTAGCAATGGAAATCCATTAAAAAGGTCTATACACTATGCCATCTCAGCATTGTTAGACATGTACAAAAGGGCATGTTTTCTAAAGGATACTAATGCCTCCCCATCCCTCTCCTTCCTGAGCTGTCATTGTGATGATGGGGTTTGTTTTTGTTTACCTGCACAGGGGCAGAAAGAGAGGCAAAGTATACAACAGTGTGACAAACCACCTGCATTTCCTTAACAACGCAGCCTTCACTAGAACACTCGAGATCAGGGTACATGCTAACATAGGGTTGTAGAATTGTACATCATGTATATTGTATATCTACTGGTTTATTATAAACTAGTTACTATTACGTTTCATAACTTACCAGTGGGAAGGCTGTGTCATCTGAGATTTTTTCCAGCAAACCTCGATAAAAAAATATCTCGTTAGCCAAGTTAACTGTCAGCTAAGGTTGACGTTAAACGTTGTAACAGCGTAAATCCATACACTCAAGCACTACGCAGCAGGGTTTGGTCTTTTTTCCAGGAGAATAAAGGCTCAGGTTACTATATCTGCTTTTCAATTTCGAATAAACCTGCTGGTGTTGTACTAGCATGAATGTCACCCACTAAAACAGCAAGGACCCGGAGGACATGTTGCCTGCTACAACACATGAAGCTTTCGTAACCAATTGAGTGACAATGGGAAACAGCGAATCGGCGTCCGCCTTCTTTCTCAACTCACCAATGGAATGTGTTCTTTTCAAAAAAAGGCGGGACATTTGATGACGGAAGTTTGAAGGAGATAACAGATGTTTCCCTGTAACGTACTTCCGTTTTTGCTCATGGATGCATTTGGGATGCTTTTTATTTTATTTTATTCTTTTGTTGATTTTTTTTTTTTTTGATTTGTCTCAAACACTCAACATACTTTGACAGGGAAAAAAATCAGATCAAAACATACAATAAGAAACACAAACAGATTAATCAATTCAATTCAATTTCAATTTCAATTTCAGTTCAATTTTATTTACAGTGCCAAATCATAACAAAAGTTATCCCAAGACACTATAGAGTAGGTAAAGACCACACTCAATGACTTATTTATGGTTTACATAGACCTAACAATTCCCAATTGAGTAGCAACAGCAATCTTGTGTATACAGTGGAAATGAAAACCTTCCCTATAACAGGCAGGAACGTCGGACAGACCTAGCTCTATGCAGGACGGACATCTGTCTTGACAGGATGGGGAGGAAGAAAAGGAGAGAGAAAGAGAGAAAAGACAGACAGATGGACAGAGAGAGACAAAGACAGACACAAAGACAGACAGAGAGACAGTTCAAGAGATGCAAACAACCACAATAGTAACAGTAACTATAATAATATCTATAGTCATGTGAATATGACTTACATGTTGTGGCAGTTAATATAGTAGAATAATAGAAACAAGCACAGAAGGTGACAGAATATGACAATGATAATAATTATGGTGGTAAATATGATCAATGATGAGTAGTGTTAATAACAGCTGTGATACAATCAGATATATTACTGATGATATTTATATGGTTTTAAATATTATAATTTATAAAACTAATGATATGAATAATAGTAATAATAGCAGCAGGGAGCGTCATGCAGGACCACGGCAGCAGGCACCACCACAATCAGCAGAGACCTGCGAGAGGACAAAGCACACACAAACAACTCTGGGGGAAAGGTTGAATTAGTATTCTGATTGATTCCATCAAAGAAAACAACAACAACAACACAAAGTATGCTGTGAGAAGGAGCAGGTCTATTGTCAGTTATGGACAACAATGCTTAATTAGCATGATTCCATTTAACAATGTTGTGTCTCAAAAGCATTTGATAGATTTCTGCACAGCACTGTTCATTGCTAGTGGACAGAGTTTCATTACTTGTTTCATGATGACTGGACTGGGATGTGAACAAACTAAACAGTTTACAATGAGCACCAGAGAAAAAGAGAATCAGCAGAGTAATATTTTCAAATGTACTTTGACAATGCAAATATATAAAAGGTACCGTATCTTCCAGAGGAAAATATTCTTACTTTTATTCTTATTTTTACTGCACTACATTTATTTGAAATCCATATAGTAACGTTCCGCTAAGACTGGTAAAGAAGAGTGATTTCCCCTCGAAACTTGTCTTTAAATCGAAGGTTACCAAAAAATAAAATAAAAATTACACACTATTTCCCCTCCCATTAATTATCTCACACTACGATAGGAACTTGATCCTAAGTTTGAGAACCACTTAACTTTAATACTTAACTGAAAAAAAAAAACATAAAACTAGCTCAACCTTGACCAGCTACAGCAGTAAAATGCTGCATCAATGCGCAGACAGATGTATGACACTCGGGCCATTTTTCTTTTACTTTTGACAACTTCTGTACTTTTACTTGAGTAGGATTTGGAATGTTTTACTAGTAATTGAATATATTCCTTTTTTTATACAGTCTATGATACTCTCACATTACTGTAGTGGTGCTGACGTACTACCACCCCGAAGCAACAGAGGGCGCTAGATGACGCGCATAAGCTTTTCGGGCATCATCTGATTGGTCGATGCGTGAGTTCTTTTGTCGGCGGTTTGTTTGTAATTCTGCTGCAGTCTGTGTCCCGCGGTTGCCACCGTCAAGCTTTACAAAGACATCAGTTAAATAGAGCTCTTCCAGGACAACTGTTAATTTGAGATATCATTACTGTCTGAGAAGGAATGGATGCATCTACGAAATGCTTACTGCAGCGACTCGTGAGACTGATACCGACTCAAATGCTGAGAACAACGCTGGACAAGTGGGGTCGTTTGACACGGGAACAGCAGCGGTCCCTGGATTGTACTCGGTCGAAATGGGCGTTAACGGAAAAACTGCTCGCCATTTGCGAGGTAAGAGGCGCCTTTCCTGAAATATAAGATGTTGTGTTAAATATACAGTGTAAAAAAAACTGGCCGCCTGATAGTTAACCAAGCTAACAGCGACGGGCGTGTCCAGACTTTTGTGACTGGGGTGGCACGAGTGGGGCACTGATTTGTGCTGGGCTGGCATGTAGTATGTGCGTGCACACACACGTCGGCATCCCATTCAACTATATAAGCCCTCCGACTATTTGTCTTTGAGACTGTAGTGAGCTCAGTTTAGTCTAGAGTGAAGGTGCTTGTTGAATGTCCTAGGTCTCTAGGTTGTGGTTGTTAAGTTTCATGAGGCTTTGAGTGCTGACTGAAAATGCTCTAACTACAATTAGATGGTTACTATGGGGACTAACATCATCACACATGAATACAACTGGGCCCACTGAATCCACAACGGTCTCAGCTTTCCAGTCAGACCCAATTTATGTCATTCAAGACTGTGTATGGACCCCAGTATGCAGAAATATTCAAATGGTCCATTTTAGAGGCCAAAATACCACATTTGTTCTGCATAACAATAAAATGCATGTCCCCCCCCCCACCCCCGAAACACCCATGCTAACAGTATGTTGTGTAACTAGGTAACTACTATATACTTCTCAATACACTTTAATTGAAATCAATCTGTACGTTATGTAGCTAACGATGGTGTGGGTTTGCTGTCTTTTTAACACCACTTTTTTTTTAATCTGTACAGGAAAATGAGTTTGCAGTCAAACACCTCACAGAACTTGAGATGATATGTAAGTCACATGCAGTTATTTTATTATTTGGACTAGAACGCCAGGGGTAACCTAGCTAATTTAATGTATACCATGCCAACTCAATAACGCCCCTTGTGTCCCTTTTTGGCGTCATTGTCTCTCAGATATCATTGACAATCCAAACCAAAGAATGTGGTATGCCTTCCAGCTCATGGACCCTGAAGGTATGTTAAAACACTATACCCTTCTAGTATGGAGGGCTTAACTCTGCAGCTTTTCATTCTAGGATCAGGGCTTTCTTTCTGGTTAAAGTTTGGTAACTTTAATCAGCCATCCTGCTGTTGTCTGGGTCATCGTGTGTTTTACAGTATAAAGCCAGGTTAACATTTTTGAACATTGTATGGTCCTGTCACGTATATGTTTCATTGTGTTTGTTCCAGGGAATTAAAGCTATTATCATAAAGTTAAGTTTACTAATCAAATCCTTATTGTCCCTTTATTGTTTTGTTTGCCAGATGATGCTCACTCTGTAGATCTGCTGCAGTTCAAGGAACAATTTAAATCTCACCTCAGAGAGCTCATAAAACATGTAAGCCAGATATTTTCCTCCGCACATAAGTTACAAAATCTTATTATATAGTTGCCTAATTCAAAGACATTGAATGTGCTTCTCTGTGTTTAACATCCTATATTAAGTCTTCTTCTGACATTGCATTCAAGGTGTCTGTCAAAATAAAGAAGCACACAGATGAAGCTGTATGGATTCGGATTGCATGGGGAGACACCTTCTCTCTGCCCAACCACCTAAAACCAACATACGTTGTTCACCATCTTCAGACCCCTTATGTCTTCGTGACCAGTCTGACTTCAAAGCATAAGCCCATGTTGTCCCAGGTGAGGATTTAGTTTTCCATTCAATCCATGACCGTGTTTGTACAGTTGCCAGGGTTGTGTTTGTTTCCCATTCCCCTCTAAGAGAGTGATGTACTTTGCAGGCCATGGCTCTGTCCACCAGACATCAAGCTTTCAAGGACGCTAACCTCAGTGGACAGAAACTCACTGCCATTAGGGACCTGTTGATGGGGCAATACCAACAGGTAAGCCATTTTTAACTACACACCATACAAAGCTTGGCCTTCCCCACACAATCATACATTGGTGATAAGAATTGTTTATAATATTCCAGTCTCTGAACTCTGCAGGTACTGAAAGATTTTCTTTAATCATATTGACGTAAATGGACCCCTGATTACATTATATTTTCAAAACTATGTAAAAATATCTATCTTACGTATTGTTCTATATCATTTCTATCCCAAAAAATAGTGCGTGAACTGCTTAACGGCAGTACTCGCGTCATTTGGGCGACATTATACGCTCTGATCTTTGCACGTTATGTTCATGTTGCAATAATCGTCTTAATAAAATGAGCAAAGATTTTGACCGTATCACCCTTTTTGTAGTAGAAGCTTGATTTATCCCTATGTTTAGTATTGATAAGACAAAACTTTATAGTGTCACTGTTTGTGTCTAGGGAGCCACTGAACAAAGAGGAAAATGTTCATTTATTATAAGGCCTGAAGATTTGAAGTTTCTTTGGAAAAGCTCAACTGTACAAAACGTTTGAACTGATGGTTACTATGACTTTTGTTTTGTTTGTTTCTAGGTGTTTCCAACCATGTATCCCAGTCCCCTTGCAGAAAATAATCAAACTGTCTCAAGTATGTTTATCAAATAATTTGAACCGAACAACCCTACTGAATTTTTTTTTATAAACATTGTTAGCTTAGCGTATTGGATTTGGCCTTAATGTGTACGTCTGGTAGAATTCAACATTGTGTTTTTTTAATTTGGCTTTCTTTCTATTTACAGACCCACAAATAGAAAGAGAACAAGCTGAGACTGCAGCAAACAGACTTCAGAAGGCTTGTGAGACCTTCGGTTGTGGGATGTTACCTCAACTAGAGTCTGCAGTTTACAAGGTGTCCTACTGTGATATGCTTGTGTTTAAAATTCTAAGTTTAAGTTTGAATAGTTGGTTGTCAAAGAAACAAAAGGCATAACTTGCTGTCTCACTACATCAGTTCAAAGAAGAAAAAGGCCAGTATCTGTTTGTGCTGTGATCATCTAAATTATGTCATGTGTGTTCTTTCCTCAGCTGCAAACAAAATTCAGAGACCGCACCAACAAGACCATGACGGAGCGAGAGGAGCCCTTCAAATGTGTTGTCAAATTTGCAAGCACCAACCTCCTGGAGTCACTAAGACACTGTGCATCTTCAGGTACTGATCCAAGAATTTGCTATCCATAGCCATGTGTGTTTGCAACACTGCAACTCAGTAAAACTTTAAACAATTTTGGATGTTTCCTAATTCTGGCAATTCCATAAATTACCACAAGAGGGCGAAAAAACATACACATACCAAAAATATGTCATAGTTAGTGCATTCAAATAGTTAACCCCTCTGTCCCTGAATTATTTGACATTTTAGTTTTTATATTTTACAGGAATTGCCTCCACTCCTGTCACACCTCTGCTCTCATCTATCCCCCAAAAAGAAAAGAATTATTTTGTCATCACAGACAATGTCCCTGGTCCCCCATCACAACAGCAGAAATGATGGGTGAAGGATTCCCAGTGTGGATGGCCATGTCAAGTCCACCTGTGGTGTGTTTTTACCATTCTGTCATTGCTCTCCTTGTTCAACAGACATGGCTCCCAGGATTAATTTTATTGCTGTTTATGTGGCAGAATGTTACTGCCACTGATTTTTTTTTTTGTGAGTCCAAATTGAATATAAAAGCAGGATTTTTAATTATTCTCCAAGTGTGTAACTTGTATTCTCTTCATGTCATTTCAGCAGTGTTACTTTAAAAAAGTAATAAGTTATAGTTACTTCTCCTAAAAAGTAACTGAATTAGTTAAATTTTAAAAGTAACTAGTCACTACGGAAAGTAACTGTTGCATTACTTTCAAGTACATTTTTTTAAATTCTAACGGAACTTAGAATACATGTGTATGTTGAATTATTTATGATAAGTCAGAATATTCTAATGACATGGACACCATCTGTGTCTTTTCTCTCTTTCTCTCTCCTTTTCTCTTAATACAATAAATTATTAACAGAAACAGCGTACACAAATCTAAACTATTTTAATGTTGCTGAGGGACAAAGTGAGACTAGCCTCAATCAAATTTCATGTATAATTGTAGATATTATAATTACTATGTTTATATCCTTTAAAACACACAAAAATCCCCATTCTTAAAAAGTTTTCCAGTCACACAGCCTCGGCTCAAGAAATATTTGCGTCCACACCATTGAAACTGAGCCAACACACTGTAGTACACATGCCAGGCCTATATGTGGTGCTGTATCCCTGCCACAGAGATACACCAACAACGGTGAAGAAGAGACACTTCTCATTGTGATTGCCATAGGCACATATACATAGACGCCACATCGACTGTTGAGGGACGTGCCCATAGAGTGTATAATGAATTGTTTCTTCAAACGTTGCACCGATTATTTTCTTCAAGTTGTGAATCTGTTATTATTATATTTGATATATTATCATTATTGCTGTTATGATTAAATTAGTGTTATTATTGCAATTGTTATCATATTAATGTCATTAATAATGTAATTAAATAATGAATCATTTAATAACAACAATAATAATTATTATTAATATAGCCATGGGATCTGTTGTCTCGATGTCTGCTGTCTTTACAAATCTTCTGTCAGAAGCTCCTCTGTTGATAACATTAAGTATAATTTGTATCTGGGTAGTAAAATCAGCGTTTTCAAAATATCCAAACACACTATCATAGCTACATGTGTGATGTTTTTAACAAATCAATATATTTGGAAATCGGTCCAAATTTCAGTGAATAATTCTACTATGCGATTGAGGTGTACCTCTTTCCTTAGTAGTTTGATGCACCGCTGCCTCTGCTAACCTTGTTCCAAAATGGCGCTTTAGGCACATCCCTCCGCAGTCGATGCGGTGTCTATGTATCGAGGGCCGTTCTCTCAACTTGATCAAATCGTACTCTCCTACAGGAGCATCCATCTTGTCAAACTGAAATTAAACACACCTGCCCTCGTTCACTTCTGCACAAACTATCATAGATCCACCAACAGCTGTAGGTTTAGCGCTGTACTGCTTCTTAATAATAATCAAAAATATCTTGTGATGAAGTTGATTTCTACGGATGATTGTAATCGCCTGCACCATCAGCACTTTGTAAACACCTGCATCATATTTGATTCAGAAACTTCTATTTGTGATCTGTATCATTATTTTGATGATTAATATTGCAAAATAACATTCCATGAGTTTAAACAGAAGAAACCACACAAGTCAAGTATACTGTAGATATACAAACTTAAATGATTAGACCAAATATTGACTGCAAGTACTAATTTTTTAGTAACTAAGCTATCAATGAGCTATCTGCTAAATAGACAAACAGCCCACACATTTAAGAATACAGACCTATAATAAGATATTATTTATAGAAAACCGAAACTGAAAAGCATGTCAGAGAGTGAAGTTTTTTAATGATGAGAAAAAAGTTTATTTATGCATATTGTTCTTTAGTGGTGAGCAATCGCAGAGTTTTAAAGCCCCTGAACACTCTCACAGTCCTGAGAAGAGGTCTAATCAACTAGTTAACTGAAAACACCTGTGTGGGTGTGGCTTTAGGTCCATTACAGCCACCTACTCGAGGATGTATTCTCTTCCAACAAATCCATAACTACAATGCATTGGGGTTGATATCCACCACTGGAGGGACCACCATTGTTCACTCGATCACTCAGCCCTCTGAGGGTCAGTCTGACCAAGTTCACCTCAGTTTTTCAGACTATTGGGACAACCCTCAAGATGGCGGTGGGGATTCCCCCAAGGGGAAGTGAACATGGGCATGTTAAACCACTATTGGAACGCAGCATATGCATGCTTTCGATTTTGTCAACACCACCAATCCAACTCTACCTCTGATTGGCTTACCATGAAATTATACTGTACCCCAGCCAGTCATCATCATTTATGCGGTTGTCCCCCCCCCCCCCCCCCCCCCTCACCAAGGAAAAACTCTTTTTGCTGCTGGGCTAAGAGATCTAGTTGATCTGTTGAAAAACAGCTTAAGTGAGCTTATAATTATAGTAATGCGCCACATTTTTTGGCAGTAATGGCGTTATGACAACGGGAAGTAGTGCTAGTGTAGTGCTTTTCTTTTTTTACTACCGTAGAGCAGAAAATTATCTGTGCACATGCATCTTTGCATCAATTGTTAAAATAAGTGCTGCAGCGGGCAGGCTGGCTTCCAACCTGCGGCCCATTGCTGCATGTGGGCAGTAGGGAGAACTGTCTGTTGTGTGGATGAGTTTGGTTGTTGGTAATGGACTTGTACTTGTATAGCGCCTTTCTAGTCTCCTGACTACTCAAGGCGCTCTCACAGTGTTTGTCACATTCACCCATTCACACAGACATTCACACTGATGGCAGTGGACATCTACATATCTAATCTATCATCTAATCTAATGTAACCATTCAAACCATGCGCAGCACGGGGAGCAATTCGGGGTTCAGTGTCTTGCCCAAGGACACTTTGACATGTGGACCGGGCGAGGTGGGATCGAACTGCCAATCTCTCGAATGGAGGACAAACCATGTTACTGAGCCACAGTCGCCCCGTCGTTGATGACCACCAGGGACCTCTCTATGTACAGTTCCTGCAACTCGATCAATTGACTACCTTCAAAAGTTAGTGGAGTCAGTAGTCCCTCTTTTCAGTGCCCAATTCTACGGCAAATAAGCCTATGTAGACCCTAACCTTACAAACCCTAATAAAATGCTAAATTGAATCAGCAAAGGGATAGGCTTGTGCCACCGGGGAACATAGGGATGACCCCGACCCCGACAGATTATCCAGTAGATAGGGATACCTATTTCTACAACTTTGTACATGACGTACCACCTCAGTAAATATCAGGCTCTCTCAAGTCCCACCACTAAGACCAATTTTCAAATAGAGCAGCGTTGGCCGACACTATTAAGCTATGGACATGAAGGTTTATTCCTAATCAGAATCTTCAGCCACAGACACGCTGTAGGAAGGGGTAGCATCAGAACTGACATGTCAGTGTTTTCAAACCAATCATTTTACCTATGCTTACTTTTTTCCATCAAACTTAGCTCGTAATTTGGCTCTTATTACATGACTGAACTATGTGATCGAACGTACCAAGAGGTGTCATTGATTTCCTACCTTCCAGTTACCTTGCATTCTTAAAATGTGGTTGAGACACTGTAGGTAACCTATCACAGCTAGGATTGCAAGGGGTGTACATTTTTGGTAAATTGCTGGAAACTTTCCCAAAACAAAAATATGACAGGAAATGCTAAACTTACATTTCAAGGATCCTAAAAGTCTAAGTATTTTTCTTAGTATTATTTTTATCTAGTAATTAATGTTTCCTTTTTTATTTTGGAGAGTCCTTCAAGTACCACAGTTTGAGTACCAGTGGGCTATGGGATAAATAAATACTAGCTAATAATACGAAGTACGACTAGAGCGGATGTGACGTAGGCTCAGCGGAAAGTGAATACGCAGCCTTTCAGGCAAAGCTGAGGGACGGGTTTCCACTACTCACTCAATGCTGCTGCTGGGGCTCTGTCAAAAAATTGACTGTCAACACTGAAACATGGCTGCCTCTGTGACGAGCGAGGCATACAACAGAGATAACGCACATACAGACAGTTCGACATGTCCTGAAGAGTCTCTGTCGCAGTCACGGGAAATAATAAGACCTACCATCACGGAGCTGACCAAAGGAGTGAGGACAAACATCCTCTGCACCGTGAAAGGATGTGGCAAGATTCTCCCCAACACACCTGCACTGAACATGCATCTTGTTAAGTCACACAGAATAGAGGTAAATGCCTTCTTATCCCGGTTAATGCTCATAATGTTATGGTTAGACGTTCACGTAGCTGCAACGCTAACTTGGCTATGTCATTAACGTGAAAGCGTTGTCATAAAGACGCAAGTCAACCATTACAACTTGGTTATAGCTAACGTAACATAATGGTGATGCTTAGCAGTCACGACGGTGTAGTTGCCGCTGGGTTGACATTAAAAGTTCAATGTTATTTATTTGAGTGAAGCTTCGCAACGGTGCTGAGTTTATTTAGTCACATATATCGTTAGCGAGCTAACATTAGCTACATGGTAACGTAACTAGCTAACGTCACTTATGTTTTCAATTAATCATTTAAATTGCAAGTGATGATTGGTGCATTTCTCGATACAGGTCTAACCTCACGTGTAGCCGTTAGATAGTTTGTAGTTGTGGATAGGGATGTGGGAAGTAACGCAACGGTGTGCTAGTCTCGTGCCTGTGTTCCCTAAACTCTGTGTTCATTCAACCCTGTGTTCCCTAAACTCTTTGTTCCTTCAACTGTGTTCCCTAAACTCTGTGTTCATTCAACCCTGTGTTCCCTAAACTCTTTGTTCCTTCAACTGTGTTCCCTAAACTCTGTGTTCATTCAACCCTGTGTTCCCTAAACTCTGTGTTCCTTCAACTGTGTTCCCTAAACTCTGTGTTCCTTCAACTTTGTTCCCTAAACTCTGTGTTCCCTAAACTCTGCGTTCCCTAAACTCTGCGTTCCCTCTGCCCTGTGTTCCCTCTGCCCTGTGTTCCCTAAACCTTGTGTTCCCTCAGCCCTGTGTTCCCTAAACTGTGTTCCCTAAACTCTTTGTGTCCTTAAACTTTGTGTTCCCTAAACTCTTTGTTCCTTAAACTTTGTGTTCCCTTAGCCCTGTGTTCCCTAAACTGTGTTCCCACAGCACTGTGTTCCTTTTTTCCCACAGAAGAACAATGAAAAAGTTAGAAATATTAGGGACTAGAAAGAGTATTCTGGACTTTTCCCCTTCACTCATTTTTAATTCTTAAACTTAGGAGAGAAAACAATTTGACTCAGACTTAACCTTTTTTTCTCCTCACTTACACTCTCAGGTCTTGAGTAAAATTATGTGTGTGGAGTATGTCTAAACTAAATTTAATCCAGCAAAGTGCACAAATATAGACAAAATGAACGCTGAGTGTCCAATAGTCTCCATCTGTATACGTAATTTAGCCTTAACTGTGCTCTACCAACAAACACAATGTTGTGAGCTGAGGGAACATAGGGATCACCCTGTCTGTGAATGGATACATCTGTCTATCATTTTAAGGTAATGGTAAGGGTCTCTTCACCGCTTAAAAATATGCCCACTATTGATTGAGTCTATATCTAATATATAGTCTGCTACCAATGCAAATCAGTCAGCTAAGTAGAGGCAGTCAAAACATTTAGACCAAAGTCTGCTTTTGACCCTGCGTGGTTTTTATGTCCTCACTGGACTGGGCTTTTCGTCGGAGGCAGTAATTCACTGTTTCCCCTCCATGAATGAAGTTGTTTGCTGGGAAAGGCTGCCTTTTGTGTTTGCAATAGACTAAAAGCTCTTTGTTTGAAATAGGTGAATGTGAGAATTTGAATTAGGTCTTAGAAGTAGTTCATGTGACCCAACCAGAAGAGTTAAAAGGCCCAATCAGTGCATCTACTATATACATTGAAGGTACATCCAGGTATATTTGAAGTGTCAGTTACAGTCATTGTTTAAAAATAGGCCCTTTTCCCTCCAATGCCTAAATATCAAACAGACAGAGCTAAAGGAAACTTTGATAATCTATTTTTAGTTGCTATTCATGTCCATTAAGCCTTGTACTTAAACATTTCAGCCACTTTGAGAGTAACAACAAATTCCAATCCTGTGTTCTAGTTTTTCAGTACTTAGCCACACTTCCACCACAGATTGTGTTTCAAGTTGTAAAGAGGGAAAAGGAAGGGTGTGGCATGTTATTTTTAACCTACAGCTATGTAAAACTGTCAGCAGTGTAAATGGTATTCTGTTTGACATGATGGAAAAAAGTTCTTAAATGCAGGGGAAGCTCACTGTATGCTTCCTCTGCAATATTCATGAAGTCCGACTGCAAGGAGGGAGCGTGGTGTTCGACACCATATCCGTTTTATTTACAGTCCACGCTCTACTGCATCATTGCACAGAATTAATGTATTTGCTGATCACTCACTACCTGCTTCTTACTGGTCGTGAAGACTGATGTGTTTCTTTTGATCTTGTTAATTCAGCCCAGTTCTGACTCTTTTCATTAGTTTAATGTGACTGTTTTTGGCTTGGCTTTTACTTTCTATCATATCACTGACCTCAGCAGCAGAGAGAAGCAGAATTAGCCTATTATTCTGACTTCAGTCTCCCAGCAAAAGGAAATAACCTCAGTAATGGCCCCTCAAAAGGCTGTGGACTGACCCTGGTATGGCAAAGACAGCCAATCTTGACTTGCTCCCTCTTTTGAGCCTGCCAGCCACTAACCGATGACTAATAATATTTTGATATGACTCAGGCTTAAGCATACGACTAGATGATGTAGCTGAAGCCAACTGCAAGAACATTCATCGTTAGCAAAATGAGTGTTTATGCTAACTCCTTATGATGAACTAGAGGGGATTTACCAACTGTAGCTGTTCTGCTCCTTCCAGTGTTACATCAGATAGAGGTGACCTTGACCACTGGAAGGCTGCAGTATTAATGGCTGTTATGGGATTTGGTGGTTTTATCTGTTTTTAGCATGCAATATACATTTAATGCAGGTGCTTTCTTGTGTAATAACTGCTGTGCTGTCCATTGAATTTAAATGTACTATGTGCTGACAGCTGCTCCAGTTATGGAAAGCCTACTGTATATACAGGAATGCCATTTCTTGAATAAGGTTACATGTTTAATGTACATGTCAAACAAGGCAATGTACAACCATCACTCTTAATTTCTGCAGCCATAATGATGCCTCTGAAATATGAATTAAAAGTGGTAGGAAAAGACAACATTAGTAGTAGTTTGTGTAGAGTGTAGTTTACATTATGCACCTTTTTATAGCAGTTATATTTTGTTGGTCAAGTAAAACAACAGTTAATCAGCCAAAATATTTCTCATTTACAAGGTAAACCCATTTGATTGCTTACTTTGCTTTACTTGCCTAAACTTGTCCAATCTCTTAAAATGACTGGCAAGCATCACAGCATTCCTGTTGGTTGTTTTGTTATAGTAATAAGGGAATGCACTGTATTCTTAAACACTCACGTTGCCATGTTGTGTAAGGTATAAATATCCAAAATTTAATATTTCTCTGCTTTGCCCTTTTCTCCATATCTTTTGCTGGCATCGTCACCCCCAGGACGGTATTGTCAATCCCACGGTCAGAAAGGACATGAAGGGCTCTCAGAAGCTTTACTGCTGTCCCATTGAGGGTTGTCCCAGGGGGCCAAAGAGACCCTTCTCCCAGTTCTCCCTGGTTAAACAAGTAAGCCTTTCCTCCAATGATCTGGATGCAATCAGTGGAGTAAAATGATGAAGTCTCAGTTCTGTTGAATAGCTCCGAAAGTGTTACTCAGCATCACATGTTACAAAAATCAGTTTGGCATGAATAATGCAATACAGGTTGTTTGACTATAACCCAATCACCATACTGTTTGCATTAAATATTAGCGTACTTGTACTTAAATCATTTTAGATATTTAACCTCATCTGCAATGCAGAGACCAATTATTTGAAGAAAAAAAAACATGCTTTATACTTAAAAAGTAAAACTAAAAAGTTTAAAGCAATTGAATGATTCTGTACTATCTGATCTATTTCATTCTAGCACTTCATGAAGATGCACGCAGAGAAGAAACACAAGTGCTTCAAGTGCAACAATGGCTACAGCACAGAGTGTGACTTAAAGAGGCACACAGAAGACTGTGGGAAAACCTACCACTGTACATGTGGCTGCCCCTATGCTAGTAGGGCTGCTCTACTCTCGCATATCTACAGGACAGGTCACGAGATTCCCACAGAACACAGGCATGTACCTGCATAGCCCAGAATGACTTGTATTGGCACTTTGCCTTAGGTTTGGCTAAATATTAATTTGGCTTTCTCTGTATTGTTTCTTTGCAGAATTCCTCCAGTAAAAAAACGAAAGATGGAGAAACTGTTAAGTAGCTCTGAAAAGGCTAAGACCAACGAGTCAACCTGCCAGATCATACCTGCTATTAAAGAGCTGACAGAGACCTCTCTCCCTTCTGATACAGCTGTTCATATCCCAGATTTAGTGAATCAGAACTCCAACCCCCGTCAGAGCCTCCAGAAGTTGCTCCTACCAAAGCCCAAGATGGCTTTGGTCAGTGTTCCTGTGATGCAGCTGGCCCACCTGCCTGTCCTCCTTCCATCTACAGAAAGTGGGGCCCTGAGATCTGTTGTGCTGGCAGTAGACAGCCAAGGCTCCGTCAGCACCTTACATTTCCTGCCACAAGCCACAGGAACTGTGGTACCCCAACTTGACGCTAAGAGTTTGTGTTTCAAGGATAGCATGCCTACTTCCCGGTCTAGCCTGGGGCCCATTAGTACTGGGGTGCAGGTCAGTCTGGACACTGGAGGCACAGATGACTCAGCCAGCCTGGCAGAACAGCGGGGAAGAAGCACCTCCACCAACATTCAGACGGACAAATCGTACTTGTCCAAAATGCCAACAGGAGTCGGGGTTGGGGAGGGAATGGGGTTGTGCTCTGTGGTTGAGACTTCAGTGTCGTCCTGCTCCCAAACAGACATCAGTGTAAGTGCCCAAGTCCTACTGCCAGTCAGTGTTGAAACCCAGACATTCTCCTCCTGTGTAAAAGCCACCTTCTCTATTGGAGCTCAGACAGACAGTCAGTGCATAAGTCAAATTCCTTGCGCCCCCTCATCTGTCCCCCCTTACAAAACCAGGCAGACACAGACATATTTTGCAGTGCCACAATCAGAGGAGAAGGCTCAGGACCAGGTTATCATGTGCTCTGATTTATTCTGCAATGACTCCCTCAGTGTCTCCACGCAGACCGCTCTGGAGATAGATGACACCCTTACTGCTGCAGGAAGCAGTATATATGAGGACTCAAAGTCAGCTCGTGGTATGTGTTTTGGGGTGCAGACAGATGAGCTCAACTCAAACAACATGGCAGATAACCAGACCCAAACAATGACCTTGTTAAATGACCTAGAAAATATTCTGTCCGACAGCATGTCAGGCCACCAGGTGCTCACAGAGGCCTCTTCAGGCTGTGGGTCAGGTCTGGGATCTGTTCAGGAGCAACACAATGGCATTGACTTTGACTTTGAAGAATTTCTCAATGCTGTTCACATCCAGACACAGACAGAGGAGAGTGAGCTGGGAGTACTAGGTGGAGACACACCGCCAGAGTCTCTGGACATCCAGACCCAGACAGACTTCCTCCTGATGGATGAACTGGACCAAAGTGAGGGACCAAGTCGAGCCCAAGCCAGCGATCTGGAGTTATTTGATACTCAAACTCAGACTGACCTCAATTTCCTGCTGAATGCAGGAAGCCACATGCCCCTGAGCAGCATCCTACGACATTCAAGCTTTTCTATGAGCACCGAGTCTTCAGATACAGAAACACAGACAGATCTTCCTTCATTTTCCACAGGTCTCTCTGCTCAGACTCCTGTGAGTCAGGGTGAGCATGCAAGGCTGCTGAGCAGCACAGAGACACAGACTGTGACCAGCCATGCAGAAGGCCTGGGACACCTCTTTCTAACGAGCAACGAAACACAAACTGTCATGGATGACTTTTTGTCAGCAGACCTGGCGTGGAATATGGAATCCCATTTCAGCTCTGTGGAAACCCAGACATGTGAGGAGCTCTGCGCTCTCTTTCATCACCCCGAAAAACCCAACAGCTGAAGCCCTCTTAGTGAAGCTACCTAAGCTTTTGCAACACAAGTTTCTCATGTCTGCCTGTTCCTGTAGATGGAATCAGTCTATGCTGTCCTCCAGAAGACCACAGTCTTAGCAGTAAGAAGTGTTTGAAAATGTCTTTGAACATTCCACTGGAGGCATCATGTCCAGAGCTTTTCCAGTCATATTATCCTGACAGCTCTGCTGCACTTTATTAGCTCAACGGGCATGATTAATCACTTCCTTTGACAGTTTACATATTTATTTGCACATAAAGTAACATTGTACGTGTCTTGTCTAAAATGCCAATTTACTTCTATATTTCAGTGTATAACTGGTTTTCATTGTTTGGTCTTACTAGCAGCTTAAACTGACTCAAAATTTCCTCAGTGTTAGATCTGAACTTAAAAGGGATGGCATAGCTGTGTGTGGCTGTATGACAGCTTTCAGATATGCATATACTGCATGAAAACAATTTAATCTCAGCTGAACAACAAACAACATTAAGCATTTTGTGTAAGTATATGTTTGAAAATGTGCATGAAGCCTTTACTTGGTCAGCAGCACAGAAACCTCAAATACTCTCAGCCTTTGCATCTAATGGCTGCCTCGTTGATGTTGCCTTGTCAGCGTGCAGCATTTCTATACACTCTGAATTACATCCTGCAAGCTTTGCAGCCAGTGGAAAACTTGACCAGTGAGAACCTTTCAGCTTTTATGTTTTCCAAAATAAAACCCCATAAAGCTTGGAAGCGTGAACTAGGCACCGCTCAAAGCCGTGAAGATGTATCTCTGAAACATACCGCTACTCGTACAGATGTGTTCCAAGTAATAAGGAATTGTCTTGTCAGTTGTTGCACACCTTTCATTGAAATGTGATTGTGTAGTTTGATGTTGTGTAAACTTTTTTGGGGGCGGGGCCTTGATAGCTAAGCAGTCCAAGTCAGTAAGCAGACTGGGCTGTCATTGTCTTTGACTTTGTATGCAGTAGCAGTACTATCCAGTGATGTTACTGTACAGAAACACATAGTGGATTAGAGCGAGGACTATTGTACGTACTCATCACCTGATTTTGACTGAAAGGGGTCCTATTCAATATCTCCTCTAAAATCAAAAAAACTTTCCACTCTTAGCAATCAGACATTATTATTATTATTATTATTATTACATTAGACAGTATTTTAATTTATTCATTTTCTTTCATTTCTTCTCCAAGTGACTAAACTTAATGTTTTGATTTTGTTATACTGTTGCACTGAGTTACCTCATTAATCACAGGCACCACTCACAGACTGAGTTCTACTGTTACGTTGGTGCCTTAACCCAAGTATTTGCTTTAGTTTTGTCACAGACAATTTGCTGCTTTAAAATAATTAATAGTTGACAGAGTTACACTACAATATATGGAATATTGGAAAGTGAACAAACACTGGAAAGTTCTCATAATCTCATAAATAATAGTCTTTGTTTTGCATGTGAAATCCATTCTGTATTGGTATTTTCATGTTTGCATGTCCCTATATGTTCTCCATTTTGTGGAAAGATCTATGTTCTGTCACATGAAAATAATTATTTTCCGCATTTTATTGAAGATAGTTACTTGTTTGACGCCATCTCATTGTTTTTATTGACGAGTGGGTCATGCTGTTACAGTTTATAGATATTTGTAGAAACGGACGAATGTACAGACACTGTGCCCAAGTATAACATGCTCTATTTTTTGTTTGCACCATATCCCTAAAGTTTTAAGATCATTTTCCTGTATTTTGACTTAAATTATATTTTCGTCATTTTCTTGTATTGAGGTTATCCTTTTAGTTTTTGGTTCTTAAAAATTCAAATGCATCATTATAGCTTCTCCCTGCTGGTTTAGAGAAATGCCTTGCTTTAAACACTTACGTAAAAGCCTTGTCAGTCTGAAGTGTCAGTTACAGTGCTTTATTCCATCTCTGTAGGCAGTGCATGCAGATATTTTCCCAGCACAAAGCATTTCTTTAAGCAGAATTTGAGTTTCTGTTGCCTGTATGTGTAGAGTTAATGGTTGCCTTGATTAATTGTTGAAGCTACACTACAGATGTTCCTAATAAACTCCTGAAAAGTGTATATTGTGCTGCTTGTCACTTATAGAACAACGGTGGAAGAAGGAAACATTTGTGCTACTCAAATTGGATATGTGAATTTCTACAGGGTAGCGCACAGTCGGTATGTACTTAATGGAAATAATGGTTGCAAAATTTGACCGCTTCTTCTTTTTCTTTTTGACGGGGAATTGCAACCTGGTAGATCATTCCCACCAAAACATCTGCCAGCTTGTTTTCCCACTTTGATTGAAAATGAATGTCTTTTTACGGTTTCTTGCTTGTGTGTGGCCCCGGTTTCTTACAAGGGGGTGAGAGTTGTCCATTTTTCCACACTCTTTTTGAACGTTATGAGTGCAGGATACTAGTAATGCACTGCATTTTTCCATACTTCATAATGAGAACGCACCTAATTCCGATCAACCAATACCAAAAAAAACCCAATTGTTGTCAGAAATGGTCTCCTTCAATTCAATCAGTTCAGCGTGGTAGAATAAATGCACACATGTTTTGGAGTTTCCTCCTTTAATGTGCATTACGTTCTGCTGTACTAAACTTAGAAACTGACTGCTGAATTCAATGAGACTTTGGTTGTGCAGACCCTCTGTACTTTTATTATAGAACAACATAAAACTTTACAATATTGTCTTATCTTTTCCCTTTGATGCAGTGACATATAACTAAATATAGACCTACTGAATCCTGGCTTGTGCTGGATATAGCAACTGTTTACAAATCGGTTTTGAGTAGCCATTTTATTCTGCATGCACATTCAGGTAAAGTTGTGTCTAATTAGGTTAACACTGCAGCTTTTCTGATTATAGAACAGTTCCAATAAGTAAATCATTTCATTTTACAGGGCAGATAAACAGAAAAGAGGTAGTATGATAAAGCAAAGTAACAAGATTACCCCAGTTGTTAAAAAAAAAAAGAAAATCGATAGTTGTAAGTAATGTTGCAGTACGTCGCTTGCGTTTGGAGATTACTATGAGATAGTATTGATCTCAGCATAATGCTACACTGATAACCCTTGTGCATTGCATAAACAATATCCCATTCACAATCACCTGCTGACCTTATAAAACTAAAGATGTTTACATTTAAATTAAATTTGACAGAGCAGATGCTGTTTGGCTACGGTTTAAATCATCATCATCACAAAGTCGCAGGCCACTGACAGCTGTAGCCTGTGGCTGAGGCGCACTGCCATGCTTCTTACGAGGTAGTTGCACCGTTGCTAGGTAACTAGAAGAGCTGAAAAAGCACTTGTGGGAACTGGTCAGAACTTTAAAAAAGGCCCAAATGACATAAAGAGTTTAACATTTCAATGTACTGTTCTCTTCACTGTAAGAGTAGCATGATCTGAAATGTTACACCAGACTGAACACTAAACCAAATATATTACTTCTGCAATGAGTCACTTTTATGTGCATGTCTCATACCGTGATTTATTCTTTCAACTAACTATTTCGATGGAAACATTGTATGATGTAATGAGGTTGCGGCATGCATCACACAAAACAACATAAAACAGGTGTTTTTTTTTGTTTTGTTTTTACTCGGTTGAACCTGAGAGTTTAAATTGATCGCATACTACAAACACACAGTCTTGCTGGGGTGCATGTGGGCTTGTGCACCTGCTGCAGCGCTGGAGTGGAGGGCCTGCGTGAGGCTCTTTCCCAATGAGTATGTGGTGCGGTGCACTGTGTCGGGTTTGGAAGACATAGGTACTTGATACCTCTTGGGGATAGAAAGGCTCACAGCAGAGAACAAGTGGGGGTTATGCTGACATGTCCTGTACTTTGAGGTCAGGGCTGCAGCAGAGTAAGCGGGAAGCTCTGGGTTAGCAATAGGGTCCGCTCTTGTTCCTCTTGTCCCGCTCTTCTTATCAAACAAACCGTTTTCCTCTGTTTTAATTGGTGGTAAAAATGTGAAATTTTTAATGGGAATCACTATATTATTGGGTCTATGCCTGTGTTTCTGAGGCTTAGTGGGCTTGTTCTCTGAGTATTTTGAGGGAAGGTGGTGAGGCTGCAGAGGGGTCTCTCCTTCATCCTCTCTGAGTAGGAGATTTGACATGGTTTTCTGCATTGCACCGAGGACAGGCCATTCTGAGGTGTCTCTCTGCAGAGCTGTCACAGCAGTGTTACTTGAGGATCTTGTGTGCTGGTTTAATGGCACGGTTTTCTCAAAGCTGTTATGTGGGCCAACGTGAGACTCACAGCGGTGCTCTGTGATGCTGGCTGAGCTGGAGGCATCGCGGGTTGTCGGATCAACAGGCAAAGGGGTCGGGTTGTCAGCCTCCTTATGCTTCGGTTTTCTGTACCTCTTCTGAGTCAAAAGTATGCAGCTCAGTGGAGCAGCTCGGGCCCAACCGTGAACCTGTTTTCAAATTGAAATATAGTGTTTAATATGAAAACAAATGTTTTGATATGTTTAAACTGAAAATGCATCTGAAAAATTATTTAATGTGCCATGTCAAAGTTCAAAGTAAGGCAGTTGGAATCATGCTCATATAGCCTTAATGTATTTTATACCATCATGAAAAGTACTATGGACCTTTTCAAATATGTGAACAAAAACATTCTAAATGTGTCCTAGTTTATTTCCTGTTGCAGTGTATGTGAATGACATCAGCTGACAGGAAGTTAACAAGGACCAAGGCTGTTGCCTAGCAATGGAATTCCATTTAAAAGGGTCTTTAGCAGGCATCTCCAATCCTGCTCCTGGAGGGCTCCTGTCCTGCATGTTTTCGGTTTCTCCCTGCTGAAACACACCTGCGTTTAATGTATATCAAACCTGTGACATGCTTCAGCTGCTTGATAGCGAGCAGATCATTAGACTCAGGAGTGTTGGCGCAGGGAGAAACCTAAAATATGCAGGGCAGTAGCTCTCCAGGAGCGGGGTTGGAGATGCCTGGTCTATAGCCTAGAGAAGGATTATACCAACACATGGAAATATAATGAATCATAATTTGCAGAAAATATTTCATACCTTTTCTCTCTTTTTGTAAAATTATAACTGACTCCAACTGATAGAAGACACATGCACTGTTGGTACAACCAATTAATCGGATAAAACCAGACAGTAAGAAGATATCAATTCACTTACAGCTTCTTCCCAACCAGAGTAACAATGATACTCATATGGCTCCAGTTCTTGTGTGAAGCCCTCCTCACTAATATCTAGAAGGGCATCAACATGTCTCCTCTCTGGTGCCTGCTCCTCAGCTGCGTCCTCCTCTGTTGGAGGCTCCTTGTTGTCTGATCCATTCCCAGCTGTGGGATCCACTTCTTTTAGGGTTGCCATTATGTAGGCTTAGTTAGCTCATTTGCTTCAAAGAGAGAAAAAAAACATATACCAAAATGATCTGTAACAGTAGTAATATTATTGAATTCTGCAAGTCAAGTTACACACAAAAAAGTTTTCTTTTAAACGTCAAAACACTGACAGACTTCACTCACCAAAAGGCAGCACTCTGAGTCCCTGTAGCATGTCAAACGGGGTTTGTATCACTGTCCCCATATCAGTGAGCACCATTCACAAACTGCTGCCGCTGCCTTTCTGCTCGACTGAGTTTTCCCAAACACAAGTGTAGAAGCGGCGAATGCCTTTAGAGACGAGCTGCGACGCCGTCGTCATAGCAACCCTTAGAGGCTGCGCAGGGAAGGCGTGACGTCATGAAAAACGAGGAAGGGGGCTGAGTTCGCCGCTGCTACAGCTGTCTGTTCCAGATGAATTATTACATCTCTATTACGCATTACGTCTTAATCTACACGCCCCCCAACCTCCCTCCGCGGCGGTTCACGTAGCAGTGTAAGGTAAAAATCATACAGTAAAACGAGAGAATAGACTTGGAAACTGCTGGAATGAATAAACTGAATAACAGAAAATGCTCCAAATTTTTTTTAATCTAAAATGCGTATTTAGTCTCTGTGGGCTATCGAGGAGTCATTTTGATAATGTCATACATGTGAACAGGGGGGAAGTTAACCGTCTGTGAAGGAGGAAACCATTTTGGTCAGTTGCAACGTTCAGTTCTGCACGTAGCACTACAGCATAGGCGTTAAACTCGGCTCCACGCAGGTTCACGTCAGCTGTGAGAGGACACCGTCTTCAACCACACCACGTGAAAATGGAAAAGAGCGACGGTCGCCTCCAAGAGGAAAGTATTATTTTTTTTTTTTTTTTTTGAATGAACAGACTGAGGGACTATCTTTCACACACACTGACATTTAAAGTGACTGTTCCGCAGGAGCCAACGCGCACTTTGCTTGCTCACATCAAAAGGTTTATTGGTCCAGAGCTGCACAGTGTCAGCCTCTGACGCAGCAGGAGCACCTATCCGCGAGGGGGACCCCGGACACCTGACGGCTCCATCTCCCGACACGCTGTTTTTTTATTCCATCACGACCACATCGGCTCTGCAGTGCAGGAACTGCTGCGTTTTATGGAAGCAGAGTCTGTGCGTCCTGTCGTGGTCATGCTGCCCCCAAAGAACTGCCTGCCGAGGAACTACAGCTGCATAGCTGGACTGTTCGGAAGCCTGGCGGCGGCAAACCCGCGACTCGATGATGGGGAAGAGTTTGACGTGGTTAACGACACTTGTGAAACCGCCGAGTGCCCCGTGGTGGAGGAGAGACCGCGGGGCAGAGAGGTCTTCCTGAAGCCTCCGCAGAGTCCGAATCTGCGTCGGAGGTGCAAGTCGCTGCCCACGCCCACCGAGAGAGCGAAGTTGGAGATATCGCGCAGCAGAAGTCCGACCAATCAGAAAAAGGTCCGGTTCGCCGACTCCTTGGGCCTGGAGCTCATCTCGGTGAAGCACTTCGATGATACAGATGAGCCGGAGGTGCCGGAGCGCATATTAGCCAAACTACCCAAAGGACCCCTTCACCTTAATCATTTGGACACAAAGTTCCCCCGCGCTCCCACACAGTCTGTGTTCATGGAGTTGCAGTTCACCAACCCAGGCACACTACCCGGCTTTAAGCAGAAAGTGAGGGAGGTGAAAGTCCTGTTAGAGGCCGTGGAGGCGAACGAGTTCAGCCTCTCCGGGTTCGTGCGCGTGTTGAATCTGGCTTTCGAAAAGAGCGTCTCTTTGCGGTACTCTCTCAACAACTGGATAACATTTATGGACAGCCTGGCGTCCTATGTTCCCGATTCGAGCGAAGGTGACACTGATAAGTTCTGTTTTAAGATCGTCATGCCCACTTACCTCGACAACGGAGGCACGTTTCAGTTCGCGATTAAATACTGTGTTGGTGGGCAAGAGTTCTGGGACAATAACAACGGGAACAACTACAAAGTGCGACGTCACCGGTTCAAGATGTCACCACCTCGAGAATGGGAGAATGGATGGATTCATTTTATCTGAGCGTTGTTCGTCTGCTGTAGCACACTGTGTGCGTAATTTCCGCGTAATTGATCCCCGGGTACCTTAAGTATGACTGTAACTTGTTTGAGGTTTTTTTTCTGTCATTGCCAGCTACGCACATGGTGTCACACGGGAAACAATTTATCACAAGTATTAAAATATTATGCCCCGCTGTGTTGTTAACAGATTGGGAGTAAAGGCTACGTTATTAAGCCTTTGATATAGGTGCCCGATGAGGGATGCTGTGAGATAATTTGCCTTGATGTCAGGGCTCTGTACAGCTTGGTGCCCTTTGGGAGGGCATGGTCACATTATGTAATGTAGAAACACGTGCCACGGAAAACGTGCTGGGCAATGCAGACTCCAGGCATCATTGTTCCTCTCAGGAGATGCTGTCAAACGATTTGGTGGCTCAGAGATGTTGATTACCAGGTTTCTAAAAAAAAAAAATTCGGCTTGATAGGAAGCAGAAAGCATCGCATCTTGGCTGATATGGATTGCCAAGGGAACCTATGGTAGCATACTCATCTAGTAGTCTCCTGCAGGCTGGGAGAAACGTCCACACATTGTCTTACTAAGTTGACACAGAAATATGTGGCAGGTTATGTTGTAAATTAAATGCATAATTTCCCACTGTCATGCCATTGAAAAAGGCCTTATTTTAAGCCATGATGTTAGGAAGTTGTGCGTTGGATGTTGTAAAGTATTCTCTTCATTAGGCTTGAATGGACTAAATGCATTAGATGGTTATCCATATACCTGTAGCTTTCAATCAAGGGACAACATACTAGGTCATAAACCAGCCATATAATGTATCTACACCCCTTCAACACCCATTGTATATTTTTGCTGAATTAGTAGAAAATTACTAAATCTTTCATCAAATTCTATAATCAAGGGGCCCTAACCAGAGTGCAAAGATGAAAAAAGTTTTCTCCGGAAAAATAATCCCCATAATTTGAATTGCCTCATGCATATTCCATTAAATCATAAAGGCTATGCCTATGAATTAAATGAACCCCCAGAGCGTGGTTGTCGTGCCACCAAGAAAAATACATTCGGTAGCAATGTTTGCAAAGTTAAATTGACCTCAGATTACTTGTTGACCTTTTCTCTTCTTGTTCAGGTTGATAGTTATAGAACAGATGCTATTTTCACAGTCGTTATTTTCTAACTGATACATTCAAACAGAAAAAAACTTTATGGTACATTTAAAGAGTCAAAACACACTGCACATTTATTTGTAATGTTTTTGATTGCACTGTTTGAATCTGTTTTACATGTTGTCTATAGAGAAAGTAGCTATTACATGGGCAGCCTCTAAAGGTACATAATAATAACCTCAGTCACCGCTGTGCGAGAATAGAGCTGCTCCTTACACCCTACATAACCTAAATAGTTTGAACTATCTGATATTCCCATCTTAGATGGCAAACTGTTGTCTGATGACTTAATTTCTACACCATACGCCTTTATTGATATTATACGACTAGTCTGCTCTCTCCAGACAACAGCTGACTTTAAATCCATAAGTTTTAGTTAAACCACAGAGGGGTAGTCTTCCAAACCTGCTCCCCACCATTTGCGATCATGTACTTTGTGGTAAACAGGCTTGCATGTGGTAAAGGCAAATTAGTTTTCTTAAAAAACAAATATTCATCATGCTGTTTTTTTCTTTTCTTTTTTTGGCGTATCATATTATCAATGTTTTTGGCCATGCAGAAAGATGAGACTGGGGAACAACAGTCAGGTTGTTTTTGAATTCCAGTGCTCTGACTACCATCTGAACATCACTTTCTCCTTTGTTTACATCATCACAGCATCAGAGGGAGGCTCTCCATTTAATGAGGCCATCAGGTTGGAATAAGGCTAAAGACTATTCCTGTAACCACTTAGTTTTTTGGAGCAGTCCCACTGTGAATCCATCAGTAATGTTTGTCTGTAAGCATGACATGGTTGTCAATGCTGTACCTGATGTTGTTAGAAATAGTTTTGCTTACGTGTGTGCTAGTCAGCTTTTTTCTACATTAATCACATACAGAAATGCATTTCTCGCCTGTTTTTTCAAATTCACTGTGGTATATAAAAGTTCTGAGCACATCAGAGCTTTACTGTGTTATGTTTTTATATCAGTGGGTATTTGCATCTGCTTTGGTCTGTGTAAACTTTGTTTAAGCATTCAGGCTGTATAATACCAGAAAGCATTAATTATCCAGGCTGATGTGGGCACTGAGAGATGCACCAATAGCAATTAATCGCTGCCAACACAGATTATGTTTATTTGATTCTGATATTTGGTTTTAACAGATCCTGAGTCCAAAAAGTGTGGAAACTGTGATACCAGTGTTTACTTTTAGCCTGGAATCTCCCCCCGCACTGCTGTTGTTATTGGTGCATCCCTACCTTAAAGAAAATGAAGGGCTTCTGGTCTGATTAGATTTTCACCTCGTTGTATACATTCATAACATTTTGCATCATAACTCACTGATATATAGATATGTAAATGTGTTAATGTTTCATATTGAATGTCTTCCTGTTACTGTTCTATGTCGTGTGTGTTTTGAAGCATTTTTTAAAGCAGTATGGAGAGATGTGAATGGTAAGAGATTATCTGATGATCCTGTGGAAGTTGGAAAATATCATGAGCCCAATCCTAATGAATTTCTAAAGCACACTTACTATTAAATTTAATTATCAAACCTTTCTACATTTAAAATAAGGCTGCTTGATAAATTGGTGATACCACTAAGTGTGACAATTTGTCTCAAAATGATGTTTAATATATTGGTGAGTAATTGCAGGATTTTGCCTGAAATATGTACCACATTGGAAACTCCATGTGCACAACTCTAGGTGTACACTGCCTTACTAAAATATGGGTTTACTTAGAGAGGCATGAAGCAAAGATGGAAGAATGCATGTGAACACTGGTGGAAGAAAACGTGGACTCAAGACAATGACAAAGGGAAATGTCTGAGCAAGATAGGCAACATGAGATGCACTTTGGAGTTTGATAACTTTTAGCATGAGCGACTTATGATTGTAGCTTATCCTGAGCAGTCAAAGCAGGTTTAATGCACTTTGAGTGAGAAGAGGGAAGGCTGCAAGTCACTATATATGAAAACTTCTCCTGTGAATAGCTACTAATCAAGATGTTTTCCGTTCTTTGTCCTATTTTACTGCTCATTTCTCCCACCGCTGAAAGCCGAAATCACATTTGTCTTATTTACAGCCATTGTATGGCACTACATTTATTGCGGTGAGTTTTTTTTGGTTTTGTAAATCCTATGCAACCCCTTCTGTTGTAACATCTGCAGTCATCTGACTGTGTTAAGCTGTATGGTGTGCTGTCTTTTGTTTTCTCCTTTGCAGTGAACCATGTTTGCATGTACAGCTGTAACATATTTTTTGCTTAGTTCGCAATGTAACCTATATTTTGTTAAAACAATGGTTAATAAACTCTGTCAGTACTTATCTCTGTACCGTAGCCTTTTCTTACTGTATATCTGCATACATGAATAGTGAATTTGATCTGTTGCAATGGAGTAATAACTGAAATCACATTGCTTCAAATCTAACAAACTCCGGGGTTTCTGTTATTATCATATGCTATAAGATATTACTGTGATTAATGTGCAGAGCTGTTCGTGTGTTTGTTCCCAGGGTGTCTTACTATTCAGTCAGTTGAGCATCTCATTTTTCCAAGGGCTGCTGCTGGTCCCCATTCATAAAGGAGCACACTGCAGTAAGCTGTTAGCCATAGCCATTGTAGGCAAGGCTGCGGACATGTCCTTGAATTGATTACAGTCTGACACCACGCCCCCTTTCTGTTCATCCAGGGAGGGGTTGGAGCTTGAAGCAGGAAGAAGAGCAGGAGAGCTGAGCAAAGGTGCAAAAAGCAGCATCATGTAAAATACTGTGTAAAAAGCTAATGAAAACAACGTTTGACTTTTTTCACCCCTCAGAAACATATGTCTTTATGGTTTAAGGGGTAATTGCAGCAATTTAACTAGACTCAATGCAGCTGCTTGTTTAGCATTTAATCTATTCAGCTGTTTAAGGCTTGGCAGAGGCTTAAAGTGAACAGAACGTTTTTTTCTTTAAACCGTAATAGATCTAAAAAATGTAAAACATCCCCACGCCTCAACATCATGTCATGCAAACTAACACATACATAGCCTACAGTATACCGGTATCTCCCATACCTAAGATTCATATCTTATAAATGGTATTGTTCTAAAGAGATCCCATGGTATATGTTCCCAGGGCATGTGTGTCTCTGTATATAAATTAATATCGTAATTTACCAAGATTCAAGATTCAAGAAGCTTTATTTATCCCGAGGGAAATTATTGTGCAACAGTTTCAATACAAAGGTGGGAAAGGATCAGAGTGACAATAAACTAACATAATCAAATCAAATAAAGCTAACATCAAATAAATCGAACAATAACTAAGTGTGACAGTGCAACAGACATTGTGGTTATGCGTAGGTATATAGGTATATACAATATACAACAATACGCAGCGTGCAGTTTAGCAGCATGTAGAAATAAAATAAGTACAAACTAAATAAGTGATAAGGAGCGAAAAGTGAAACAGTGTTAAAAATGTAGCAGCATTTCTGACAGAACTAAGTTACAGTAAAGTACAGTGAAGTGTAGCAGCATTTCTCACTGAAGTAAGTTAGTTACAGTAAAGTACAGTGAAGTGTAGCAGCCTTTCTGACTGAAGTAAGTTAGTTACAGTAAAGTACAGTGAAGTGTAGCAGCATTTCTCACTGAAGTAAGTTAGTTACAGTAAAGTACAGTGAAGTGTAGCAGCATTTCTCACTGAAGTAAGTTAGTTACAGTAAAGTACAGTGAAGTGTAGCAGCCTTTCTTACTGAAGTAAGTTAGTTACAGTAAAGTGCAGTGAAGTGTAGCAGCATTTCTGACTGAAGTAAGTTACAGTACAACTAAATTAAGTGATGTAGTGATGATATAACGTGACAAAGTGACATTAGCTCAGGACACAGTGTCTCCACTGTTCCTTATCTGACCGGGGGGAGATGAATTATAGAGTTTGATGGCCCCCGGAAGAAAAGACTTCCTCCGGCGTTCAGTGTTACGCAGGGGGAGAATGAGTCTATGACTGAAGGTGCTTCTGCTGGAGGTCAGCAGCTGGTGGAGAGGGTGAGAGTTGTTGCCCAGGATGCTGTCCAGTTTAGACAGCACCCTCCTCTCAGACACCGCCACCAAAGAGTCCAGTTTGACCCCCAGGACGGAGCCAGCCTTCCTGATGATCTTACTGATTCTCTTGGCGTCTGCTGCCCTCAGTCTGCTGCCACAGCAGACAACAGCAAAGAAGATGGCACTGGCTACCACCAACTGGTAGAACATCCTCAGCATGGTTTTACATACATTGAATGACCGGAGCCTCCTCAGGAAATAGAGACGACTCTGGCCCTTCTTGTAGACAGCCTCAGTGTTCTTGGACCAGTCCAGTTTGTTATCCAGGTATACGTGCGCCGCGTTTGCAGTCGGAGGAATGTAAACAACCAGGACGATCACGTGTGTAAACTACCTCGGCAGATAGTATGGCCGCAGACTCACGGCAAGCACCTCAATGTCCGGGCTGCACACACGCTCCTTTACAGTAACGTGTCCAGGATGACACCACTTGTTGTTAATAAGAATAGCATCCTCTTGCAACTCTCACGGTGACTCCTGTCCGCCCGAACAGTCTGAAAGCCGTCCAAAGTTACGTTAGAGTCCGGGATGTCCTCGTGGAGCCACGTCTCCGTGAAACACAGCACACTGCTCACACGATACATCCACTGAGTCTTCACGAGGCCCGCCAGCTCGTCCATCTTATTAGCCAGCGACCTTACGTTCCCCATGGTGATGGAAGGGAGAGATGGTTTATATCTCCTCTTCTTTTCCCGTTGTTTACGTCCAGCCTTACATCCCCTGTACTTTCTCCTCAGTTCTGAGGGGATTTCAGGCCTCTCCCGCATTAGCGCCGTTAGCAACAGCTTTCTCTCTAAATAGCATAGGTACTTACCAAGAATAATCCAACTGGCCTGCAATTAAATAAAGCCACTAGAGTCCATCGACAAGATGTATAGACAAATCTTGGCAAAACTCTCTCATTAAAGGAATTAAATGGTCGATAATGGCCTTTAATGCGGTCTTGACTGATTGAAAGTAAAGTCCGATAATTGAGTTCGTTATTTATGTATGTTGTGTACGTTGTTTAAATGGGGTTTTGGGGAGCCTCTGTGTCAGATTAGCAACATGATCCAGCTTAATCTTCATGTAAACCTAAAGCTGTGATGGCAGAGCTGTGTTGAACCACAGCCAGAGGAAGTTGTGTTAAACTTTGCTTACTTATAGTTGTGTTGAAGGCATCCATACAGTTTGTAGTTGCTCTGCATGCCAGCTCAATTCTTTCAACAACCAGTCAGTGTGAACCCATGGCTAGTCGATAAAAACCTCCCATGAGATTCCAATTACGTTCTATGTTTAGAGTTACTCAGAACAGAAGGTTGCCTGAAGTGGAAAATTGCAGTTCTCCAAAAGACAGATAAAGAGAGATTCAGATACCTGACGTCAGTAAGTGGTGAAACAGGAAATGAAGACATGCACAGTTTGATTTGACTGCAGCGTGGCACATTTGTCAATCGCCTCATATACAGTGGAGATCCAAATAAGAAAGGTAATTATTAATACTTGATTTATTCTGAAATACTGTTATTTTTTGAAAAATTGGAATCTAGATTTAAACCCCATAAATAATCTCTGGAAAATCCTTGGCAACAAAGTAATGGCTAAGAAACCCACTACAGTTACTGAACTATGGAAGAGATTGTGAGAAGAACAGACCAAGATCAAACCACAACAGAGTGAGAAACTAGTGATGTCCTGTGGGCACAGATGTGCTAAATTCATTCAAAGCAAGGTCCTCTACACGTCCTATTCCTTTTTTAATCTTATAGCCCTAAGAAAACATTGTTTAAATCTTCTCTTCTGAGACAATGGTTACAATATTCCAATTTTGCTCACTGTGTTTTAACATAAAATAAAGGTTTTTGATGAAGTGCCTCGGTTATTTAAACAAAACATGCTGGTACAGCATTGGTATAGCCACAGCTGATATTCTCTGAAATTTGGAACAATAAAAAATTCAATGTCTCAGAATCAATCAAGTATTAATACTTCAGGAAAGTGTACGTGTTGTATGCTTGTCTGGGTTATTACCAAACTGTGCTAATCAGGAAAAGTTATCATGCTGTGTTACAGCAGCTGCCAATATAGATGCTGTGTTCATTTGATAATGACATCTTGATTGTTCTCTCCCTCGGGGGTCTGGTTTTATTAGACTGCAACCAAAGAGTCATTTCTATCCAACCTGCGTAGCTTCTCTTGCCTCATCTAAAGTGTGTCCTACGGCTCTAATAATGTGGTCAAAACGACACAGATAGGTGTCAGGATTTCTAGTTTGAAAATTTAATGTGACGCGTCCAAAGAAATGCTGTGCTGTGAGATCAATCCTGACTCAGCAACCTATACGGTACAGCCACAATCTCATCTCAGTGAGCACTGGACCTTAATAATTAATTATCTAAATGGTATTTTACAACATTGGGAAATGAACTCTGTTGTTTTGAAGTGTCCACTCACACAGATAACCAAGATGTTTATTTTGCATTCTTCCTCTGTATACTCTCCCATCATGTTGCTTTCCCCAAAACCTAAAACAGAGCTTTCTCCCATGTCTCAAAACACATCCCACACATATACACATTCACTCACAAATAGGTGAAAATCAGATGTGGCAGGTGTTGGACTGAGTCTCTGTCAAACAGTCTGCTTGCCTACTTTTCTCATCGTCTTTCCCTCTTTCTAGCACATTTCTTATCTTTTCCCACTGACTCTCTCTTGCTTACTCGTATGATTTTTCTTTTTTTTTCAATTCATATTGTCTTATTCATTTAATCCTCTGAGTGTGTATCGACTCATTCAAGTTTTACTTTTTTTATGTGCTTAATTTAATACATTTTGCCGGAATTGCGTTTTATAACAGCTCACAAAGAGATACAGTACACAATATTAAATATTGATGGAGGTGGCAACCCAAGATGCAGGAGGAAGTGCAGTAGACTGAAGAAGATTCAAGTTTAGCTTTTTTCCCATTCATGTAAAACTCTAGGTCAACTGTACACAGTCACATCCACTACAACACTGTTTAAACTTTACACACACAAATTAACAAAAAATAATAATAATTATATGACAGTGGGTTCGTCTATTGTGTGGAAAGCTTTTTTTACTTCAAGCTCTCAGTGGAAGTTTCCACTGTCATGAAAAGGTTTGTTCATGAGACAGAAAGATAAGTTGTTTCCTCCCACACCATATTTAGACACGGTTAAAGGAACTAGGCTGGAGAGGAGCTTCGTAGGAAATACTTTCCCAACAAAACAATGGCCATGTGCCAAAGCTGCATACCACACTTTAGTCAGATAAGCTTATATGTGATTTATAACAGCAGAGAAACAAAGAATTGATTAATATGGAGTTGCTGTTGTATTTTGCTATTGCTATGGATATTTTCTTAATGTTACAGCAATACACAGGAAACTGCACAGAATACTGCAATACTACTTATGCTTGAAATTAGGTAGGCATGTATAATCACTATTTATATAGTTATAAAATCAAATTAAATGTGAAAACAATGCGACTGTGTGAAAATATTTTTTTGAAGTGATGAACCTACAGAGAATTATTAACCCATATCATTGTTTTTCTATGTAGGCCACAACTAATTGTTGTGGTTCATTCTCACCACTCTTGCAGCGCCATTTTTGACTATAGGAGGAAGCTGTTATTCGCAAAAAAGCTCTAAAAACTTTACACTACCTGTTCAGCACCAGCAGCGGACAGACACATTTACGCCTAGTTTGTGAACATATGTGGAGCGTTTAGTAGCTAAAGAGCCAAATATTTCCTCAGGAGTTGGTAGAGACCAAAAATGAAGCTAAAGAGATTGAATGTTGGACCCACATTCATTAGGTGGCCAGAAACACAAATCCAAATGAATGGATTAGTTGTTCTGTAACGACTGGATGTCTAAAAAAAGCAACTGTTTGCCATATAAATGTAAAAAGTGACGATATGTCCGGGCTGTGTTGAAAACTTAACAATACTTGTGCTCCCCAGTGGCCAAAACAAAAAAGAAACTGTTTGCTGAAGCATTAACTATTACAACCTACTGTATATTTTAATATTATTTCACCAAATGCTTGCACAGTTGATGTTTAAGTGATGCATGTGTGTATTTTGGGCCTGTGTGTGTGCAATATATTAAAAAAACAGAGTGAAAATATTGAATTTCCCCTCAGGGATTATATGTCTTCTTGTTATTCTTTCTCTTCTTATCATGCTATCATTATGCAGCAAATGGAAAATGTCTGACACTGAAAAACTGAAATGAATTATCCTGAAAAGTAGGCATCCTGTCCTCTGCATTTATTTAGTATTTATTGTATCTTAAGCTCTGGATCTTATTTACTTTATCATATTCTTATTGCAAAGCACTTTGTAACTTTGTTTTTGAAAGGTTATATTAATAAAGTTATTATTGTGTGTGAATCTAAAGAGCTGTATAGGCAATCCTCTCCACCATCAGTGACTGTTTAGTATGTGGATGATCTCCTTCTCGACCTCCAAGGTCTACGAGACCTTGTGTAATATAACCAACGTTCTGTTTCATATGAGCACAGCAGGAGTTATTGCACCAAGGAATATTACTCTGAATAAAACAAAAGGGTTACATCAGAATTACATTTCCTTCCTCATTTTAAATTTTTTATCCCTTTTTTTCTCTTCCTTTCCTTTCGCTACTCCGAAGTGATTTTACATGCACTTTAGTTTCTTATCTGCTTCTGATCCTATGCATTCGCTCATGCTCTCTAATAAATTAAATGTGTCTTTGTCCATTCTATTCATTGCTCCCTTCGCCTTATCCCCCTCTCCTGACTTTTTTCACTGTCCTTCATCTCTCTCTACTCTCACTGTCCTTTTGGACTCGATCTTGTATTCGCTATGAACATTCAGACCAGACGCAATCAATTTCCTGCACCGGCACCAGGGCAGAACTTTGGGCAAGAGTTACACTCATAAATAATCTACTATTCCACACTCTCATCAGCTCTGCATCTTGCCAGTCTGACCTAAGATGGATAAACAGAAAGCATCACGCTGACAACCAGGTGAACAGACCAACTTAGTAAGCACTTATTGAAAAGCACACACAAACGTTCGTGCACACACGTATACTGAAGGACCATGTGGTGAGATGAGATAATCAGCGGAACATTCAGCATCATCAGTTCCCAGCTGACAGGCCTGCTTTTGCCACACTATAAATAACCTGCCTGTCACACCAAGATAGGTAACTTATTGAGGACATTGGAAGAATTTTCATCTCAGTCAATACTGGAGACAAATGCAGGTGTGACACAAGGCCCATAAGATATGCCATGGTGGTTGAAGTGTATAAACCAATAAGTACCCACATTGGTATAGAAAAAAGAATGAATGGAGAGCAGTTTTTGGATATAAGTCATTAATAATAATGCAATAAGTATACATACACTAAATGGCCAGACGTGTGTGGATATTGGATTGAAGTAGGTGATCGCAGAAATATTACCCACATCATCATATGTGATTATTGAACATTTCATTCCCAAACCATTTAATCTGCTGCCATATCAACATATTTTACAAGAATCTGGATGCAGGAGTTTGCACCTATTCAGGCACAAGAGCATTGGTGATTTGGGACACTGGGGTTGAGTGATATGGCCTGGCTCATAGGCAGTGTTCCTGTTCCTTCCAGAGGTGTTGGATGGGGTTGCGGTCAGGGCAGTCAAGGTCTTTCACACTAAAAACAGACAGCAATTTATTTATGGACCTGGTGTGCAGGGCTATTGTCATGTTGAAACAGGACAGGACCTTTCCTTAACCATTGCCACAAAATTTAAACCACAATATTGTCAAAATAATATCGTAAGCTGTAGCATTAAGATTTTTTTCATTTGGATCTAAAGGGCTGAGACCCTGAAAAACAGCCATAGATCAAAAGTACACAAAAGTATGTGGACAGGGGCGGAAGGTTGTGGTTGGATGTTGGCTATTAAGTAAGAGAAGCAGGTAACACCGGGCTTACTTGATTGGATAATGTAAACCTTGAAGGAGATGCTCCTTAGATTTAAACACACAAAAATAAATGAATGGACAGGAGCCAAGAGATGTGGCTGAGATGGTGCCATGAATGAAGAAATACAGTAGAGTGAATGAAATAGTCTTGACTGAACTTTTACGAAGCTTTACAGAATATTAAAATGTTGAGCTGTGTACTGATTTGTCGGGCATGATATTTTTCCTTTTTCCGGTGGTGGTAGTTGTGCCCAATGAATTCCCTGGGACTTTCAATTAGATTAGCTATTTGCTTCACAAAATTGTGAGTAGGGGTCTGCCAGACAGAGAGATAGAAATACACTCAGCAGCGAATGGAGAAGGTCACTCTGAACAAGACTCAACAGTGCAAAGAGACAATATATCAGCCTAGTGTGTACTTCCAGTGTGTCTGTGACAGGAGCCAAAGATTCCAGCCTGTCTCTCACTGTGTGTCCCTGTATTTGCTCAGTGGGGTGACTTAGCACCCCAATCCTCTCTTCTCACCATCGTCATCCCTGCAGGAGTGCCTTGGGAAGTTTATCACCAGGAATGATGCCACTCACTCTTATCCACACCCTCAAATAAAAATTCTGCCTGCTGTTTGGGAGCAGGGCCGGGCGCGTGAGTGATTCAGTAAAAACGTGACTGCTGTCAGAACAAATATTTGTTAGCTTGTTAGGGGGCGTCTCTTCCTGCAGATGGGTGCTGGAGATGTATCCAGCACAAAGCAGTCATGTATGAACATGAAAATACTGCAAGCTTATTAATGTATTCACTTCTGTGTGTGTATGTGTGTGTGTGTGTGTGTGTGTGTGTGTGTGTGTGTGTGTGTGTGTGTGTGTGTGTGTGTGTGTGTGTGTGTGTGTGTGTGTGTGTGTGTGTGTGTGTGTGTGTGTGTGTGTGTGTGTGTGTGTGTGTGTGGGTGTGCGGGTGTGTGTTTGAACGCTGAGGCTTAGTGTATATTTAGATTGTCCTCACTCTGCGTGTCTTCTTATGGTAACCTGAATCGTATCATTTTCACCCTGGTGGCTACATCTCTGCAAGCCCTATTGCCTCTGGGTGAGGCAGAGCACTCACAACAGGTCTCATGAAATAATTATGGTGCTGCACTCTCACACACCTCTCTGTGTGTCTGGCTTCTATCCCAAAGCACTCTCCTATGCCTCTCTGACTCTCTCCTTCAGACAGTGGCAGGTCACATGAAGTGAATGTGTGACTGGACCTGCTGTAGTCTTCCTTTGCCAGTGACCCTAAGCTCAGCCGCTGATACCAACTCCTGAACACCCACCCATCCATCTCCATACATGCCTTGGTGTAGTTTGTGTGTAGGGGTCTAGTATGAATGTAGTTCTATCTGGTCCATTAGCTTATACTGACTAAGTTAAAGACAGTCCATGAAATCACTTCTCAAGATCCATTTCTATATTAAAGCATTTTAATAACTTTACATAATGTCAGTAGATGTAATTTTTTTAAATGTATCAGGAATGATGAATGTGTATTATTATATTCAAAACTTGTGCTACAGAGAACAAGAGTTATAGAAATGAAATGATGAAGATGCTGATTATTACCTATATATAAAGGTAATAATACAAACTATAGGTAATATCTATCTATCTATCTATCTATCTATCATATATGTATATATATATAGACATATACAGTATATACTGTACAGGGCAGAGGAACTGAGACACTGCAGACAATCTTGTCCTTACCCTCTCACCCTTTCACACTCCATCTGGTCTCTTCCCTAAATATATATACCGTGCACTAAAGATGGGGTTATTTAATCACATGCACACGTGTAGGGGAGAGTGTTTATGTGTGGTGAACCAAACCGATGAGCTTCATGCATGTGCGCACTCTGCATATGGTGACTCTTACTCCTGAGGTTTGGAGCTCACTCTCTGCTGCCCTCTTTTGTGCAAACATGTTAAGACAATATTGTCTGTCTATAACCTCCATTACTTCAAGCTCTTCAGAGAAATACCCAGGCTCAGAATTAATCAGCACATCAGTGAGACTGTCTTTGGGGAGACAATTCATCATCTGCTGAGGGCATGGACACCTTGCAGCCTTATCAACAATAACTGTAATCCTACATTGCTCTTGATATCTCTGCAAAAGCCGCGTCTGCTGCTCAACACAACACACACACACACACACACATACACACACACACACACAGAGCCAAATCCTATAAAATGGTGTAAATCCTCAGACAAGTCAGGTTAATGAAAAAGGCTTTGTTGGTGCCTCATCTGAAGGCCTGTGTTCTTGCTCACAACCCTCTAAATGTGTCTCATCTGTCCGGATGCTCCACAGGTTAGCAGATTACACAGAACAAAGCCCAGAAGATGAGCATGCTGGCAGCAGAAAGGCACAGGCGATTGCCCCTGTCTCTGGGGCCCAGTCATCAGAAACAGCATCACTGCCTCCATCTGTCTGAAGGAAAGCACTCTCTCTCCCCTCTCACCCTCTCACCCTTCATCTGGCCTCTTCCCTGCTGTTTGTTTGTGTGTGTCACCATGACCATTACCATTAAGAGCAGGCCAATCACACTCATACTGTCAGAACTTCTCTCTTGTGTATGTTTTGAAATTATAACATGTCTTTCTCATTGGCAGGTTCCTTGTATATCAGTCTACATGCACACACAAACACAGAAAAATGATCTCACACACTGTGATTTACAGTTAACACAGACATGCCAACATGTTCATGTGCTTGTCAGCAACAGCGAGTTCATTGCTCTTTATTTCCCCTAGTCGTGCTAATTTATTTCCCCTTTTCCCTCTCACTCATTTGCTTTCATCTCTCAAATGACACGACTGTTACCATGGTGACCTGTTACTCCATTGTAGGTGAGACCCCGATCTTCCCGTGATCGGTGAATATATCTGGTCATACCAGCAGATCACCACACAGAGGTTGATACAAACAATGACGTTGAAAAATCTCTGCTCATTCATCACAGCAGCTGTCAAACATAGCTGACACTTCCATGCCATGAGGAAGAGGTTTTGGCAGGAGAAGACTGGAGGGCTTGAGATTTTGGCGATGCTGTGTTGGTGTGTGAGAGAGGATAGAGCACGGCTCTTAAGTGTCCTCCACTCAGTGTTGTTTCAGCTGGGCAGCTTCAGGGGCACAGCAGGGAGAGATCCAGAGGGAAGGATTCAAACAACACACAGACAGACAGACAGACAGACAGACAGACAGACAGACAAACAGGCAGGCAGGCAGGCAGACAGACAGACAGCAAGAGAGACAGGCAGACAGACAGACCAGTAGACTTGCAGTCAGACAGACAGACCGGTAGACTGGCAGTCAGACAGACAGACAGACGGAGAGAGAGAGAGACAGACAGACAGACAGGCAGAGAGGGAGACAGACAAACAGGTAGACAGGCAGGCAGACAGACAGACAGAAGATACTCCGTTCTACTGACACAGACCCATTAATTACTGTAGGTTTTAAGACACATCCCTCATTCATCACAATCAGCAGACACTTAAAATGTGTTGAAGCCACAATGACCTCATTCAAGCTTGACAGACTGAAAAACGGGTGAATTATGGCAGTAAGTTGCAAAGCGCTGCTCCACTGATGTCAGCGTGCTCTATCTTTGTATTGATGTCCTCCATACAGAGCTCAATGCATACGTGCCTGTTTGCGTGGATAACAATCCCCAAAGGGCTGCATTATATTTGGGGATCCGGTATGTGATAACACATGCATTTCCATTTATGTTTTATTGTAACATATACAAATGCAGAGGAAACAGTGGTTGTGACTTGGTACGAGTGCAGTCTCAGGTCATACAGTAACAGCATGCCAATAACAGTTGTTATTATTCATATTCAGTGGCCAGGGCTGGGCTACTTATTATTGATATATTCACTCAATGGGAACAAAATGATTATGAGAGTTTGTGGCATTTATTTAATGTGATTTTACATTTGTAGGCTGTCTAGCTTAAATCATATTTTTCCGATTTCCATTACAGTCAAGTTTATTTCATAATTTAAACAGAACAAAATATTGTCATTGTTTCATTCTGCCATATACCAGCATTTCAAAGGTTGCACTTTTTTGTCGTGACACATCAAACTGATGTTGGGTAATTTGTGTTTACTGAGGGCAAAAAGAGCTCCACAGTCATGAAAGCATGAAGGATTGATTACAACATAGTGGAAACTATGTAATACATATTTATCGGCAGTGGGTGCACACCATTCCCCTTTATATTAGAACAGCTATAGTGTGTGTGTGTGTGTGTGTGTGTGTGTGTGTGTGTGTGTGTGTGTGTGTGTGTGTAAGGCAAGAATAGAGCATGAGTTTGTTTAAGCATGTCCTTCATCAGAAAAAAACACGAACAACTATTACGAGTCTTACACCAATTAGTAATACATAGTAATACATTAGTACTTACACAGCAGTGTAAGTAAAACTGCTGCTATGCTGATGATAAGCCATCTTTTTCATAGAAAGCATGTTCCCATAGGAAAATGTGTGTGTATAATAAAATGAATGATTGCTGAATTCCATTCAGGTGCTTCAGTTTTAGGTTCCTGATATCGTGCCTGCTGCCTCACTGTCACGGCTTGAATAGAGCATGTGATGCATTCTATTGATCTGATGTGGACCTCATTTTATTCTGTTAAATTTATCCGTCAGGGGCCATGTACAAAAGCATTCATCTCAAGCAACAATTGCTGTGTGTGCAGTTCCTCTGTCCTCCTGATGTTGGAGACAGTTCTTCTCAGCCTTAATGACTTTTCACATCAACGGTCCGCGTTATAAACATGAAGAGAAAGAACGAAAGAAATGTAATCCTTTTTGGAGTGATTGTGACTTTTTCACAGTGTATGTTTCATAACAGCTGGGGAGGTGTCTATTTCCTAAGTAAATATTTGTGTCAGACATCCCCACCATACAACAGATTGCAAAAGAGCTTTATTACCAAATAACATTTATCTTTTTCTCTAATCATGGTACATTTCTGAATTGCAGTGAAGATGCATCATGCAGTAATATAGCTAAGAATATTACCTTTATTTATCTAGCCGAAAACAGACAGATGGCTTTGTACGCCTTTGCGTTCAATTCACGCTTGTCTTTTGGATAGCATGTAGCACAAGAAAAAAAATTGTAACAATTACAGAATTGAGAAGATCATTTATTTTTAAAATCTGCTTATTAAAAAGTGCAGTGTGCACACTTTCTCTTCATTTGTAATTGTGATATTAGCCACAATAGTACATACATTACGATGTGTAGTTGAGTCATACCAGTAGTCTGACTTTGGAGACATCCAGTAGTGTATTTTCCTACTTTTGATATCAGAGCTGCTCTCAACATCCATGTACTCAGCGAAATTCAGCTAACCTCACGTGTTAACTAATATTCACATATACAAATTCCCTCAAATAAAAACGTTCAATCAAGACAAACCCTTCATTCTAACATATGCATACCATACTATTAGTTTACCAAAAATATTTAGTATGTCGGTACATAGTATGTAAAATGCAGTATATCAAATACACCAGATATAAAAAATACCATGTCCTTCAACATTTGGTCGGATTTTGCAGTGTGCAAGTCAGCATGTTTTTCTGGCTATTCTCACGCACGATCCTTTGTGCAGCTTACATGAGCAAGAGGGCTCCTTCATTCCTTCAGCAGTCAGATTTTTTTAACAATGATCGCTCACTAACGGTTGTTTGTTACTTTTACCTTCTGGAGGTGTATATTTGTTTTTGGCTATGTCTCTGGTGCTATTCTCTTGTGTTGAGTACTCTGTCATATATTATGCCTGGATTATCTAATCACGTTGAAACAGCTTTGCAATAGAACTGTATGTATTGTGGATGTATGTGTTTTATCTGGTGGCAAAGTAGTTTCCCCTCTGGGATTAATAAAATTTTATTTTCTAATCTAATCTAATCTAGTCTAATCTAATCTAATCTAATCTAATCTAATCTAATCTAATCTATAGTTCAAGTCATAATGTAGAAGTAGTATGCCCCCAAGTTGTGTGCATACGGCATGCAACAGTACATACAAGGGCTGCTGCATACATGCTTAAAGTGAAAAGAAAAGGTGTGTAATTTGCAATGCAGCCATAGTATGTAATTGTGATAACTATGGAAGAATAGTTGGTAGTTGATTTTTTAGGCCTCATGATGGCAGCAGAGTGACATGATTGGGTTCTGCTCACAGAGCAGGGGGAGACTTAACAAGGAAATAAACTGTAACCTCATCCTCTGAGCCTTTGAGGAGTCTGGTAAGATTGCTGTATAAAAACACATTGGCTTCCCCTACCCTTTCTCTCTCTCTCTCTCTCTCTCTCTCTCTCTCTCTCTCTCTCTCTCTCTCTCTCTCTCTCTCTCTCTCTCTCTCTCTCTCTCCCTGTCCTAAGGGGAGGGATTGCAAGGACTGCTGCCTATTAACAAGAGTCTGTGAGAGAGATGTGTTGACGCGAGGCCAGCTCAGCTCTCAATCTGAAGAATGTGTTGGCATATACAAGGGGCGCCACTCAAATGGAACTTTAATTCATTTACACAAAAACCAGAACAATCGTAAAAACAGACCTCACTGCCGAGAGCTAACAGCTTCAGTAATAAAGGCTGGAACATAACTTCCTTTAACCTGAGAACGAGCCTTTTATAGGTTTTTTTTTCTAATATATTTTGCACATTGGATAGGAAGATAGTGCATCCTTCTGTGAGCGTGTGCATGGCTGTTTGCATGGTTGTGTGCGTGTGTGTGTGTGTGTTTGTGTGTGTGTGTGTGTGTGTGTGTCGGATGGTAGAGGTGGGATGTGAGTGAACCTTTGATGTGGTCTGCCAAGTTTCCCCTGTGGACAGCAGCTGTTATGATAAACATGCTGTCTAGTAGCAACAGATCCTCCCAAGATGGTTCCTAACCCCTCCTCTCCACTCTCCTATTCTACTTTCCCTCTCTTTTCTCCCAAGGCTGTGTTTAATGGAAGGGAAATGAAAACAATAGCCCTGCCAGTCTGCAGGCCAGCAGCGGCTCAGCCAACCTGACAGTAAGTCAAAGAGACTGTGAGAGAAAAACTGTGATGCACCAAACACAGTCCAGACAGTAATTTTTTATTTTTATTTAAAAAAAGGTGTTTCACGCTGGGGGTGAATTAAGGAGATTGATTGTGCGTGACCATCTGTATTATCTATCCTGTCAACCCAGAGAACAGAAATGCGAGACGTTATGAGTGTTGATGGAAACCAACTTTTAACTTTTTATGCGAGCTGCCTTTTAAGTAATCCAACTTTTACATCCAGAATGGGAACCATACTTAGTTTTACTTACTCTTCAATTGTGTGTATTCTTTTTGTCTAAAATACACATTTTAATTTATGTTCTCACTCTGACCGTCTGAGTCAAAAACAGAAAATTATACTGATCTCCAAAAAAAGAAGAACTTTTGCAGATATAGCATATTGAAAGAGAGAGGGGGACTTCTTTGGAAACTGGAGGAGAGTGCTGTCTGACGGCAAGGTAAAGTGGCGAATATATTGTAAATATAGCCTACATTTAAATTTAAATTGATTATTTAGGTGTGCCTTTTTTAGGTGGCAAACATATGTTTAGAATGCTGCCCCAATGCACAGCAGTACAGTACTTATAACTGCTGTGTTAGTACTCCTGTCTGTTCCTCCAAACTGATGGTGTGCTAACTGTCATTTACTGTAGGTAATACACTGACTATCAAGGTACCTCATACAACCACACTTCAAAAAAGCCAAAATATCCCTTTGAGATCTTTGGTTAAAGGTTTTGGCATAGTTTATAAATGAAATCCACATAAATATGGCCACTGAAATCTATATATACTGAAATTATAACAGTTCAAATACAAAGTTGATTTCACTTGTCAGTCAGGAAATCCAATGGGCACAACTTCCTTAAACATAGAATCTTTTGATCTAAATTCTGGTAAAGTACTTACATATATGCAAACTGTCCCGAGGTTTCTACTATGATACATGAGAAATAGCTCTTTAACTTTTTTGTCACAAAGAGCAGTATGTAAGGTAAGAATGCAGATTTTTTTTCCCAGTATCTTTCTTAGATTGAGAGCACTAATCTGTCACTCATTTCAAACAGTATTTATGCAAAACTCAACTATGTAAATCCTAATAAAATCAGAAGATGACACATCCAGCTTGGTCATAGTCCACTCACATGAGGAATGTGAGTGTACCCGAGTCCCACAGGGTTCTGTCCTTGGACCGATTATATTCACCTTATATATGCTTCCCTTAGGAAATATTATAAGGAAGCACTCCATAAATTTTCATTGTTATGCTGATGATACACAATTATATTTGTCGATCAAACCAGAAGAAACCGATCAGTTAGCTAAACCTCAAATGTGCATTAAGGAAATAAAAAGCTGGATGACCCAGATAAAACTGAAGTCATTGTACTTGGCCCCCGAAGGTCTCCGAAACTCAATAGCTAAAGATATTGTTACTCTGGATGATGTTGTGTTGTCCTCCAGCACCACAGAAAGGATTCTGGGTGTTTTTTTTCTGATCAGGATATGTCCTTCGATTTTCACATAAAACTAACAACAAGGACTGGATATTTTCACCTGCGTAATATCGCGAAAATTAGGAACATTGTCTCTCAGAAGATGCAGAAAAACTATGCATTTGTTTCTTCTAGGCTGGACTATTGCAACTCATTGTTATCAGGCTGCTCCAATAAGTCTGTTAAGAGTCTCCAGTTGGTCCAAAATGTTGCAGCTTGTGTACTAACTTAAACAAATCGAAGAGAACATATTTCTCCTGTATTAGCTTATTTGCACTGGCTACCTGCAGAATCTAGAATAAAATTTTAAATCCTTCTCCTTACCAACAAAGCTCTTATTGGTCAGGCTCCATCGCTTCTTAAAGAGCTCATTGTACCGTATTACCCGTTACTCGTTCATAGAGTCTCCAAAAGTACAATAGGAAGCAGAGCCTTCAGCTACCAAGCTCCTCTCCTATGGAACCGACTCCCAAGTGTTATTCAGGACAGTGTCCCCATATTTAAAAGTACGCTCAAAACTTTCCTCTTTGATAAAGCTTACAGGTAGGGCTTACGAGCCCTTAGCAATGTTGTTACTTTTAAGCTGATTTTGTTCTGCTTAATGATGCTGCTATAGGCCTAGTCTGCCGGGGGATAATCCTGTGGCTGATACTCTGAGCTTTTATCCTCTCTGTCTGTATCATTCATCTCTCATCAATTCATGTAACTAATTCAACTCCACCATAATTATTATCATTGCCATGTTCTGTAACTCTAGCTGTGCCTGTTTCTTGCTAATACAGAAGAAGCTGTATGAACTGCCATAACTTGTAAGTCATATTCAAATTGCTTCAACTATCACTATAGTCACTGTTATTTTTGTGGTTGCTTGAATCTCTGGAAGTGTGTCTGTCTGTCTGTCTGTCTTTGTGTCTTGTCTCTTTCTGTACATCTGTTCTGTTTTTTTCTCTCTTTCTCACTTCTTTTCTTCCTCTCCAACCGGTCAAGACAGATGGCCGTCCTCCATAGAGCTGGGTCTGTCCGACGTTCCTGCCTGTTATAGGGAAGGTTTTCGTTGCCACCATACTCTATGAAGGAATTGTTGAGTCTATGTAAATCATAAATAAGTCAGAGACTGTGGTCTATACCTACTCTGTAAAGTGTCCTGGGGAACTGATGATTTGGCATTATAAATAAAATTGAATTGAATTGAATTGAATGAAAATAAATTACTCAACACTGTCTTTTACTAATTCTCAGCCGTCCAGGTTTACTCATCAAAGTGCTGTCAGGTCTTGTAAAAATGATGTTGGTTTCCATGATCTTTGGCTCTCCACAGTCATGCCCACGTTGTTGAGTGATGGTGGAGGAAGGGTGGAACACACACACACACACACACACACACACACACACACACACACACACACACACACACACACACACACACACACACACACACACACACACACACACGCACACACACACGCACACACACACACACACACACACACACACACACACACACACACACACACACGCACACATACGCACACCCACGTGCACTGTGGTCATGACAGGCCCAAACCACAGGCAGGAATGAGTCCATGAACAGACCTTTATTCCTGCACTGAGCTGCTCTATGAGTAAACTAACTCACTCAAACTCTCAAACTGTGTGTATCAACTCTCTTTACTTACTTATTTAGTTACATTTGCGTTGCCAGCTCTAACTACCAAAAGTAATTAATTGTACGTGCCTCACTAAGTTGCTTTTGTCCAGTTTGCATGCTGACCCTCTTACCTGGAGGGCTTTGTTTGTCTGCTCTGTGACCTCGGGGTGAACTCTCTCAAGTTGGCCTGTTGCCCAGTGAGGGATGTGCAGCCAATTTGGCTCCTCAGTACCTGTCTGATACACTGATTGGGTTACTGGGTGTGTGTGTGTGTGTGTGTGTGTGTGTGTGTGTGTGTGTGTGTGTGTGTGTGTGTGTGTGTGTGTGTGTGTGTGTGTGTGTGTGTGTGTGTGTGTGTGTGCTGGAGTAAACAGGTACTTCCCCACCAATCCAGGAGCCCTGGCACAGCAAGCATGTGCAGAGGTACACAAAGATCCTTTTTACAGTTTCCACTCTCTTGGAAGCACAAGCCCCAGGCGCCTTGTGTTTGCTAATGTATGTATGTGTCTGTTACTGTGTGCTCATTTGTGTATATACAAAAACACTTGGAAACCTCTGGGTGTTTTCAGTAGGGGTAAGTGAAAGAGGACCCTCCACTGCGACCGGCTGATTTTTTTCCAGAACTCACACCTCATATCCAATCACTCTGTTTGAGCGTGTGCTTAATAATGTATGAGGTGTGATTGGAGTGGTTAATTCAATAAAGGCTTATCTTTCCCCTGTGAAAGTGTCCTACGCAAGTTAAATATATCTTAGTGTGATATCATGTTGCCTGCTCACCCCGTCTCTCTCCTCTGCCTCTGTCCAATACCCCTGAACGCACACCCCCAATGCACACACAACACTGAAACCCCCCTCAGGCTTCAGTCAGTGAGCCAATCCATCATGGGAAGTTTGCGCTGATGAGAAGAAAAAGGGGGGTGGGTGGAGGAAGTGGAGAAAGAGAGGAACGAATGCTGGGTTAGAAAGTGAGAAGAGGGGAAGGGTAGAAGATGTAGAGGCCTGATTAGGGAGCAGGATAAGGGAGAGGATGCTGGTTGATGGCTGGTGTGAAGGGACATAGGAAACCTGGAGAGAGAAGTAAAGGGTGAGGGGCGAAGTTGCCATAAGTTTGTATGTGTGCATCATGGATGTATAAACAGAACTAGATACAGCATTAAGTCCCCATTTATTCCTATAAAAGCTGCTCAGCGGCACATAAAGCCATAAAAGTTCAACTGCCATGTCTACTACGTTGTGTGGCCCATAGAGCAGGCACATTAGAGACTACTGCCGGCCGAGCTGGCTAGATCCTGTTTAGTGCTCCATCTAACTTGAATTGTGATAAAATGACTTCATTGCACAGGTTATCTAGACTTTCAAAATGTCATTGGTGACTTTTGAAAAAATATATCTTGTCTTGTCTCTTTTGCAATTTAAGTCAATAGAGATACATTTTTCGAATATCCATCGTACCTGGTAGTTGCAATTTTAGTCTGTGTGCATAGGTGTGTGCTTTATGTACTGTGTGAGGGCTTAATTATGGGTGCTAATGCCAGAAGCAATAATAACAATAATGCATCCCTAAACAAATAAAGTGATTTCTGAGTAAACAAACCATAGAATCTCTGACTTTGAATTGATAACATCGGCTTTGGACTTCTGGAACGTCCTGGAAAGGTTGCATCTGACTGGAGGATAATAAAAGTTGGAGAAAAAGGGCAAAGGGTGGAGAGAAGCAAGAGAGGAGATGGAGCCAGAGGAGTTTAAAGGAGTGGAAAAAGAAGAAGGGGGGAGAGAGAGAGAGAGAGAGAGAGAGAGAGAGAGAGAGAGAGAGAGAGAGAGAAAGAGAGAAAGAGAGAGAGAGATTCCAGCACAGGACTGTGGAGCTGGCTATGTGCTCCTGTTCAGCTAGGCGGCCGTGGCTGGCTAAATAAACAATCCTAATTGGCTGTGGAGCCCCACTAGTCTGGGGTTTCACTCGCTTTCATCCTCGGGAAACTGCCGGGAAGCTGTGGGAGAGCTGAGGTGAGGCATCAGGATGAACACACATGTGCTGAATCACACACACACACACACACACACACACACACACACACACACACACACACACACACACACACACACACACACACACACACACACACACACACACACACACACACACCACACACACACACACACACACGGCACACACATACACGTACACACACGCACACACACACACACACACACACACACACACACACACACACACGCACACACGCACACACACACACACACACATGAACTTCCAGGCATGTATGCACAGAAAGGCTGCTTTTTGATGATGTGCTCTATCTGTCATCAGATAAATAGTGATACATTAGGATATATATGTGGTGAGTGGCCTCCCCTGCCTGCAGTTCAGCTCAGAGTATAGTAATATGGCCACCTGCTCGGCACATCTGGGGATGGAATGAGCAATGTAGCAAACCCCCCCCCCCCCGTAAAAAACAAATACACACTTCTTGTGCATACAGAAATAGATGCAGACTGACTCAGACACATGCACAATCACATGGTTAATGCCACATAAATACACACTGACACCGACTAACACAACAGCAAATTCCTGGATGTGGCGGACACAGCCAGAGCTCCATGACTAAGTTACACTTACAGCATTACAACACTGGCTCTGGAACAAACACAACTCAGCAGACTTAATCCATCCCGGACCATTTAGATCAATCCTGAGGTCTGATGAAGAAATTAATGGTCCCTTATTTTAAGAACACGCAGTACAGCCCACAGTTCAGTCCTTTTCGTTTTGAGAGACATCTAGTGGTGTACACGAGAGCTGTGTACAAACCTGTCAACTTTTCTTATCATCCAAACTAATCAATCCTACCTGTTTCTATTTGCTAGTATATATATCATGGAAAAAAGATCACTGTTGTACAATGAAGTGGGTATGATCAGGACAGAAACATGAGTGGTATGTACTGTATATGTGGATTTAGTAGAGCTGTGTCATGGAAATACAACATCATATCCAGAATGAGGCTCTCAACCTTTGATGCATTGGTGAATGCATATTGTATGATTAAAGAGTGCCTTAAGGAAAGAGAAGACCTACAAGTACTGAAGACTGTGGTGTCAATGTGATGGAATTTTGTTGTCTGAGAAAAAGAAAGAAGAAGAGTAAGAAAGACAGCCTCTTTTGCTCTCAAGCCTGACTCTGGCCCTTAGCCCGGCATGGCTTGGGAAGGGGGATTGTGAAAGCGGTTGTCATGGAGTAGAGCAGGACAGAAGGAGAGGAAGGAGAGGAAAAGCCTTCTCTCTGGAGATGCATAGTACTGGTCACTTGATGTTCCTACTTTGAATATTCTGTTTAACAGGCTCTGCAACAAAACAGAACTTGAGGGAATGGGGAAAGTGACTGATTAGAAATTTGATATTGATTTGATTTGAATATGTCATTCTCAAACATATAAATGCCATGTTTTGATGCCCTGTATTTAGGTGGTGCACTTCACAGCGGCAGCAGCAACTAAGGATTGTATGGCGTTATCAGATAATTCAGATGAGCAACAGAAACCATGACGACTTGTCGCAAAAACAATAGAAAAGACATCATGAGAAAATCGAAATTAATTAAGAAACAAGAGCAAGCGTCTACAGCGTAGCTAGTGGCTCAAGCTGCAATTAGGCAGCGTGGCTCTTTCAGCTAAATGCTAATATAAGCATGCTAATATGCTCACAATGACAATACTAGCTGTCCAGTTTGGCAGTTTACCATGTTTACGGTGTTCACCATCTTAGTTTAGTGTATAAGTCCAGCAACTATTGCAAGTGTACCCAATTTCATGGCAATTCATCTAATTGAGTGCTTCAGTGTTGGGACATTTTATTCAAAACCAAAAGTGTCAACCTCACTATTGTGCTAGAGGAGAAGTTAGAGGACTACCAAAGTAATTCACAAAAGTAATACAAAAGTGTCTGCCAATAGAATCAGTACGGGACATGTTAATACTGTTTTTTCCACTGGATAAAAAAAAACTTTAACCTGCCGATGGTGGTAGATAAACAGATAGATATTTCAGTCTGTGGATTGGTCAGCTGACATTCCTCGAGCCACGCTACTAGAAATACAAAGTATAACAACAGAGCTATGACGTAATCTCTGGATGCAGGTTAAAAGACCAAAAAAGTATTATGACATTCACCACAAGGAGAAACAGTATTGTATATGGAAGAGTCAGCCCACGAACATATTCAAAAATGATTTTATCGTTACCATCTCTATCTCTATCTCTATCTAATAAGATACCCAATTGTTTCCTCACTGTCTTCCAAGACATTCCAAGACACTGGAAATTCAGGGTTTATACTGATTTAATGGCTCTGGCAACAGGGGCCAAGCTGTGAGTTAAAGGGTTGAATATAAAGATGGCTCCATTCCAAGCGCAACGACCCAGTCTGCCTCCAAACTTCCATCCTTCCTCCCTTCTGAACTTTTTCTTTTCATCAGACTACTGGCTCACACTTAGCACTCACACTGCTCCCCTCGCGTGACCAACACACCCCAGGAATCCAGACAAGCCGTGAGAGGAGATTCTGTGTGTGTGTGTGTGTGTGTGTGTGTGTGTGTGTGTGTGTGTGTGTGTCTGTGTGTGCGCAGGGAATTAAAGACGCCTTATGCAAGTTGTGTGTATGTCAGGCACCTCATGTATCAGACAGCACCTCTGTTCACTGGAGCAAAATGAACAGGAGACAAGGGGCTTTCCTACCTGGCTTGAATACTCTGCTCACAGACACACAAAAAGTCTCTCACACATACACAGACTAACACACACACACACACACACACACACACACACACATGATTACACGGGTTAAAGTGCAGAACCTGAGAAGAAAATGGTGGCTCTTGACAGCTGCGACTGCAAGTGCGGAAATCTGTTTGTCAGGGTTTCAGAATAAAAGCTAATGCACCTCTCCGGGGCAAAGGACAAGGTAATCCAGCTTCTAATACCAAGAGAAATACACGACTACACACACACACAGGAACACATGCGCAGCCACACACACACACACACACACACACACACACACACACACACACACACACACACACACACACACACACACACATACAAGACAGAAAGGTGATTGAGAGAGATGAGGAGACAGCAAGAGGGAGATGCAGTGGATATTGAGTGCTGAATAGACTGGAAGACGGGCTGGTAGACAAGGAATAGAATTATTTGATAGGGACGGGGGTGGGCGGTAATCACTTTTTCCAGGGACCTCTCCGAAGATGTCATGTCATCAGCATTTCCCTGGCAGCTTGCTCGCAGTGAGAGAGGGAGTGAAGAGAGGGGAAGGAGGGAGAGGCTGAGGGCGAGCTTCTTCCGAAGGTGGCAGGCCGCCAACAACAACAGCCGACTCCAGTAGGTCGGCACAGGAAGGGGGAGGTGGGGGTGAGTGTGTGTTTGTGTGGACCTATGCATGTGTGTGTGTGAATGTAAGGGGGTGGGGGGTGGGGGGCTGTTAAAGCCCTTATGTGTGCACCCTGCGCTCCTCAAGCGTTCCCGTTTGTTGTTCCCGAGCCAGAGGGCCTTCGGCTGGGCCAGTCCCGGGGGAGTTGTAAAACCACATTCCTTTCCCATTATTCCAGGCGTCTCTTTACGAGCAGCACCATCCCCGGATTCGGCTGGCCTTTCCTCTCGCCCCTGATGTCCTGTGTTTTCATCCTCGTCATTAATTTTTTGGTTATTAGCTGCCACTGCTGAGGCAAAAGACGGTGTGTCAGAAAGCAGGAAGAAGGAGGGGCAGGAGATTGAAGGGCTTCTGCTGCTACAGAGTCTGTGCATGTGTGTCTCTGTGTATGTGTGTGTGTGTGTGTGTGTGTGTGTGTGTGTGTGTGTGTGTGTGTGTGTGTGTGTGTGTGTGTGTGTGTGTGTGTGTGTGTGTGTGTGTGTGTGTGTGTGTGTGTGTGTGTGTGTAGTTTTGAATGTCTGGCATCTCATCCTAAAACTATTTCTTTACAAAATTCAAACCACTGGAGCTTCTAGATCAAACGAGGTCAAGAACACCAGTTATCCAGACTGGCATAAAGCAAGATATCATGCTGTAACCTAAAAAAGGACGACAGAGTGAGAGATAGTTTGCTAAAATCTGTTTCAGGGCACAGGTGTCCCAGGACCTGCAGTTTCATGTGGACTATTGATGACCAAGCTGGGAAACTCACCATCAGGCCTCTTATCACTTGTTCTCCTTGTCCACACATTCACTTGTTCTGTCTCTCCCTTTTGGTCTCTTGTTGTCGCCCCCCGTCACCTCCTCTCCCCTCCTAAATGCTCTCTTTTTCCAACTGGTGTAACCTTCTTCCGATGGGTCTCTGTGACCTGAGAAGGGAGGAATGTTCATCAGAAGTATGTCAAGACTTTTCAAGGTCTCTGATGGGAGGGCCCCGTAGCCTCAGGCCTGGGAGGGGCTTTGTGACTGACTGACAAGTACAGGTGAAAGAGGATTGGGTCAACCTTGTGTCAGTGAGGACACACACGCACACAGGCTCCAGCCAGGCTATTCCTCTCAGGGAAAGAGTTGAGAGGTCAACTACAGCTGTGATGGGGTCAGCTCCAAGGGAAAGTACAAGCTCCCTGACCCCCACACAGTTCACATGACTATAATTAATTTGTATTATCTGTATGGACTACAGTCTTCTCTATTTTGTATTTTTCTTTTAACATCCCATTCACTGAGACTTTTAGTGGGCACGACTCTTAGAGAAACTCATTTTTTTTTTACTGAAAGAGTTTATGTCTATGCCTTGAAATGGACCCGACTGAGGTCACAGCTTTGCCACCTTGTAGAAACATTCACAGCTTTGCCACCTTGTAGAAACATTTATTTTTGTTGAATGTATATTAAGCAGGGAAATATGGTCGAGAAAACTGAATGAACTGTGGTCCATTCTACACTGTAGGTGGACGTGTTGGTTTTTCCTTGTTTGGAGGAAACACATTCCTTAGTGGCACCTCTGACCTTGGAGAGAGAGAAGAGATCATGCTGAAATAAATGAATAAATAAACAACAAGGCGAAAGCCCAGGCTTCTCTCCAGAGGTTGCATCTCTCTCTTCTGTGTGTGTGTGTGTGTGTGTGTGTGTGTGTGTGTGTGTGTGTGTGTGTGTGTGTGTGTGTGTGTGTGTGTGTGTGTGTGTGTGTGTGTGTGTGTGTGTGTGTGTGTATGTGTGTGTGTGTATGACATGCGTCACTGATGCTGATAAAACTGGATAATCCCATTTGTTTTTCAACAAAGACTTTGAGATGCATCTGGTTAAAGTTAACAAGTGTCACACTTTGGAGAACACATCCTCACAACCTTGAAAATCTAGGCTATTTTGTAATTCTTGATTCAACAGTGCTTACAAGTTGTAACCGGCTTCTCAGCCCATGTGATGACTCGCCATCAAGGAACTGAACTACTGACACTTTGGTTCTGTTTACTTCCTGTATCACCTCCCTGAAATGGCCATGTACACCCTCACTTCCTGCCTGGCAGGATGCAGAGCTGTGGTTGGCTGCTGTTATTTCTGGCATCAAAAGGTACAAAAGGCAACTTTTAAACCTTAATAAACACAATAGACATTACAGTAAAAGTTAACAGACACAAAGAGGACCAGTTAGTGTTCCTGCTCTCACATCTTTCCTTCCCTGCCTGACAGAGGATTTTATATTTCACTTTCATCATTGATGAATTAATTGAATGCTTCCCTTTAGTTTGTTTAACATGCTTCTTGAGCATGCCGACTTGAAAAAGTAATTTCTTGGCTGCCTCGTTGTCATACATAATCATTGTAGGAAGAACAAAGCAGTGGCAAGAGCCTGACCAAGAAACTGAGAAAGAAAAATTTGGGGAGTTTCCAGAGATGTCGTATGAGTCACATTTAAAAATAATTAGAATGCAGTGGCTTTTCTTCAACACAAATTGAACAATTCTTGTTTATAAATTAAAGTAAAGCCCACCAGCATTACCAAAAAATATTTAAAATACAGTCATGCTCTCTGGAAATTAGCCAACTAATCACGGTTCTTACTGTACCCACAAAACAATTACTACAGCCCCGTCAACATTGAACATTTAAAATAATGTAGAAATATTTTTTAAAATGATGTTGGAGCCCAAAAGAGAAGCAGAGACACAGATCTAGAAAGAAAGGAAGAGGAGTAAAAAGATGACAGAAAAGGGAAGGAAGGCCCTGAGTGACTAAAGAGCTGACAGAGCTGCCAATCAAGGTACAAATCCGTCCTGGGGGAGAGGGCTATTCTGGCAAAACGAGTGACAACATCTGTGTTAGGTGTACTTGAACTTTTATAAAGAGAAGAAGCTGCGACAGAAACAGCAGATCAAGCAGTATAAAAAGTATGAAGAATGGACTGTATAAGCTCTTTTGAAGCAGTGGTTAGAGAGCCGTGTAGGGCACTACTGTACCCCCCCCTCTCTCTCTCTCTCTCTCTTTCTCTCTCTCTCTCTCTCTCTCGCTTTCTCTCTCTCTCTCTGTGAAAAAAAAAGTCATAAAATCAGTTGGATCTGAGAGAGAAGTTTAATGCACTTGTCAGTTATCAAACATAAGCTGCAGACTGGATTAAGCTACAGCTTCTGTAAATACTGACTTTGGAATGTATTCTTACGGATGTTTCTCCATATTTCATGAAATCATTACTAATATATTGTATCTGTATATGTTGGTTTTCCTAAGTAGTTTTAGAGAACACATTAAAGTCCTGATCTAATTTTAATCTTATTTAGTTAGTGCAAGCTCTAGCATTGATGCTCCTGATTAATGCATTAAAACACTGGCACGGCTAACTGAGACACTTAAACTGAACCAAACCATTAGTACAAGCAGCTTGTTGAATCTGATCTTTGTCTAAGTGAGGTCATGTTTCCAGTTTGAGTATGAAGTTTGTAGTTTTAGAAGATGACAATATTTTTTTTGTAGATTCTGATTTGTGCTTTAACCCTACAGGCTATGCATCAAACACTACTTTGGTTAAAACTCTGGAAGTGCTGTCACACTGCCTGAAAAAAAGCAATTTTTCTTATAAGTATACTTATATTCTCTCTCACTCCTACTAACATGTCCAGTTCCCAGGAGGTCTCACTGGTGAAGTTTGGAGTCCTGCGGTGTAACTGTAAAATAATGCCTCCCAGGTGGCCGCAAAAAAGCCCAGACACATACAGGATGACATAGTTTATGTTTGAACTGTGCAGTGATTTTTGACTTCATAGAGTCCAGTGGTAGTATATTACCTATTGAGGAATCAGGTGTATTTATGACCTGCTGTATCCGTCAAGACCCTGAAATATCAATAACAAACGAGGAACACACGGTTAATCTTTGAGCACTTTAACACACATGCAATCATAGGTTACATTGTCTGTGTGTGAGTCGTGTGCTCACTCAAACATGGAGGTGTTTGAAAGTATCCGTAGGTACTATTTTCACAAACTGGCTCAGGGAACGTGACAAGATAACCTGAATGAACAATGGGGTGGGAAAATCAGCTGTATCGGTGATGCATGGATGTGTTGGAGATGCAATGTTGCAATAGACGAAGATGCAAGGTAGATTCCAAATGTAGGAAAGGAAAGACCGAAGAAAGCGCAAATTTATATAGGCATAAGCACCCAGGTGAAGCTTAATCAGCTCAGGACCCTTCGCTGTCAACCAATTGTCTATTGAGGTTGGCCAAGACAGCCTTCAAGATAGTGGGAGGGGAGTCACACACACACACACACACACACACTCACACACACACACACACACACACACACACACACACACACACACACACACACACACACACACACACACACACACACACACACACACACCCACTGCCTGTGCCCTCCTCCTGCCCCTGTCATCACCTCCTCCTAACAAAACTCCTGAAGGCCCTACACTACTCAGCAAGAGGATTTTATTCAGATCACTCTCCCATTGTATTCCCTTTCTCCCCTCGGTAACCCTGCCTCGCACACACATCCCTCCCCGTCCTCCCTCATTGCGTCTCCCATTCCACTCTACTTACCCGGCGGGTTTTCAGAGCAAGAGCAATTTCCATACAGAGTACGAAGAGCAATAATGCAGATATCTCAACCCACACGAGATTTACATAAGGCACCATTTCAGTTGCTGAGAATCATTATTACGCACTCAGGTGGTTTAAGCAATCTGGGAGAGTTTGAACACAGTTAGAGAGATGACATCAAAAGTTCCACGTTTATAGCATCAGTTACAGTTTTCGATAGCATAAGTGAGTTTGTGCTACAGTGTGTGTCTTGAACGTGCATATGTCTTTACATTTTCTTTTTGCCTCTAGTGTTTCATCAACATGTAACAAAAATAACCATTGTATGGCCTTCCTATACAGTATAGGTGCTATAAGCAATGCACACTAATACTACGTGTATATTTGTACTTGTATAACCCTTAAAATGACTCCACACTCGACGGTTTGGAGTACGCGACTCGATAAATGCATTACATACATACATACATTACATTTTACCGACTTCCGCGTGAACGCACTTCGACAGTCAAAAAAGCCAGTTTGAGGGTGGAAGTGCTCGATTTGGGACATAGCATGTGTGTTGACTTTCTTTTAAATTTAATGTTTTGCTCTTTTGTAAACTTTATTGAAACACATTCACCTTTCTACTTCCAGTCTGTCCCATAGACTGTATACAAAATGGGCGTAGCCTCTCAACCGGGGCCCGTTCTCTCAACTTGATCCAATCTTATTCACCTCTGGGAGCCACCATATTGTCAGACTTTGACTCCTCCTCATTTCCTCTTACCAAAAAAGGGCATTGATGTGACATTGGGGAAAGGGACATACGTCCGTCTGGCTGACATTTAGAGAATTAGCCACATTAGCTCCACCGCCCAGGAGCTAGGCTAACAGAACATGTTACTAGATAAACAGGAGTGGGAGTTCCGTGTCGCTATCGGAGACTACACTGGCTCGGCGAGTGCAGGCACTCCCGTGTCTCTAGCGGAGAATACATCGGCTATGATATGAAATAAAGTTTGAGGGGATAAAAAACACCGGCTCTGTGAGTCGAGTGCAGACACTCCCATGTTTCTAGTGGAGATTACACCGACTCCGGCAAGTAGAAGTGCTTTCATTAGTGGGTTATATGATCAATCACCATTGTTTTAATTCACTCTTTGATAGATAGTAACCTAAAAGATAAGTAAATACATACAAATCTTACATAGAACATATTTAAAGTAGCCAGTATTTCACAAAAAAAGTTTGAAGAAATGAATGTGTGTAGTAGATTTTTTTTTGTCCTGGCCCCCAGGTTGGGAGCCACTGCACCAAGTAAGAAATTAAAAAGAGAGAAGGAAAATAAAGATGATGTGATACATTTGTTCAAGCTTTATCTTTCTTTAATGTGCTTCCCTCTCATAGGCTCTGCTTACTTGCTGTCATTAAGTCCTTCTTCTTATTCTGCTCAACTGAGATTTGCTTGCATGATGATCCTTAGTCTGACTGGCTACAACAGGGGATTTCCCAGATGATGCAGTACCAACATATGACACTACAAGGCAGTGTTGTAAATTTGTGCTGCTAACACATCATTAATGTTTCAGTAATTTTAGGGTTGGACAGAGTAAGTGGGGTATGCATTTGCAAAGATGTTCATTTGTGAGTTATTTAATAAAATAACTAGTTTAAAACACCTCAACTGATACACTCTAATGTTAGGCTATACTGTGTCTGTACTTTCTGTTCTTGTGTCCTCTCTCTCACCCTCCCACTTTCTTTGTCTTTCTGTGGGAATTGTCAGTAGAAACAGGTCAGCATCACTCAGGAATGCTTTTTTTTCTGTGAATTTCTTGGTTGCCATGCTGAAGAGAAAAAAAACGACCCTGGGTGGGTAAGATTTACAGTTAATTTCGGCTGGAGTGTCAGATTGGCAGGCTGAGGAGGGAGCGTAATTTGTCCTCAGGGGACAAATGAAGATGTGACAATGAAGATGATAATGGATGAAGGGGAGGAGAAAATGGGGAAGTGCAGAGAAGGATCGAAGGTAGCCTAGTCCCTGACTATGTCTACTAGACAGTAGATGAGGCCAGGGGCAGCACACAGTGGAACGGACAGACATATCTGTTTATGTGTGTTATTGTTAGATGACGTAAGTGTTTAAGAGTTGATTACTTGACTTGCTGTCTCGTCTTTGTCTAAGATATTATGGTTCAGCAATGGGAAGGGGATGGCGGTAGTGGCAGTATATATTGTATACGTGTGTATATATGTGTGTATATGTGCGTTGAGTGAGGAGGATATTCAGTGTGTGGTCAGGCCTTGAGCATCATTGTTTTTTATAACTTCCCTCTCTCTGTCACATCCTTAAAGTGGCAATCCTTAAAGAGATACAGCATTTAGCTGATATAATTCAAGTTCTGTGTTCTGAAATCCACGAATGACGGGTTTCATTTTATCCGTCAGATTTTGGCAGACCTCCGTTTTCTTCTCTCTGTAGGGAAAGCCAGACAATCGTTCATCTGGCCACACTACCCACACTGCCATGACACAGAACTAGTTTAAAATATGTATCCCTTTAAGATTTCAGTCCCAGTGCATTTGGGGACACACCACTGATGGTAGCAACTGCAGTTTAATACTTCAGGTCCAAGAATACTCAAAAGTTCTGAAAAATTAGTTGTCTTGTTTTGTGGAGTATTTTTGATGAACAATACTACCAATGTCAAGGTCTCCAGTTTCAAATATAGAATCATTGCGATACTTTAGTCATAGGCTGAATCAACAGACTGAATATCTTTAAGGACCTGTTGCTGCAAATTGTAACAAACAATAACAGGCAGACTGACAGATATCTAGATTCATGCATTGGGAGCAATGTTTAAGTCCTGTTACAAATTCTCATTTATGTTTGCTTCTGGACTCAACATTTCTGTTTTGAAGCCATTTTGGAAAAGCTATTGCATTCATTGTTTCTGCTGACATGCAACACTTGGCTTATCCATGTAACCATGTTATTAAAGGCCAGTTTTGGTGTAAGAAGAGCAGATTTGGTGAGATTTTGTTTGGGTTGTTGCAGAGTCTCTCACCAGATGTCATGTGCCTTTTCTTCAAAAGTGGCTTTCTCTTTTTCTAGGCTGCAACTTGTGAAGCAGCTGGACAGCTGTTGTTGTCACACTGCAAAGTCTCTTCCATTTAAACCATGAAGTAGCTCTATTCACCTCTTGGTGGCTTCATTCATGGGTGCATTTTTCACACGGACAGTTCAGGACAGCCTGCTCAGGTGTACAGTACACAAGAGTTTTGTTTTTAATTCATTGATTGACCTTAAGGCACGTAGTTAGATATTTAGTGCTAATCCTGTCATAGATTTGTTGGAATGATCTTTTGTCTTTGTGGCACCGTTTATGTCTGGAAACTGACTAACCAGATGTTCACCTGCCACCACTTACACACATAAATGTAGTTGGCTGCATATTATTCTTATATTATATCATGCTTATTCAGTGCTGCATTCTGCACTGATTTCCTTGGTTGTTCAAACAAACAATAGCAATATTTTCATAATTGCCTTACTTTATCTATGAATACAAAACAAAACTACTTCATCACTTCATCTTCTCATTGTGTAAGTGTTGGTAAACATAAATTATATGTTATACTGAGAAAAGATCAAACTAAAGGCAAATGTTGCTTAAAAATGACACCTAATTGCTGGGAGTCTGTTTATTAAACGCCCCTGCCCCTGACCAAGCGTCGGTCTTTGACGTGAGACTGTGTTGGTTAAACTGTGTATATCCTGTGCATGGTTAGTAGCCTTCTTTGACAGATTGGCAGCTACTGCTGGGCACGAGTGTGTGCTCATAATCTCTGCAAAAATTATTACTAGGGGCTGGCAAGGGGGGTGGAGGTTGTCTTTGGGGTGTCGGAGCGGGTCCCATGAATCGGGGATGGCGCTGTGTACAGTGTGAGCGAGTTAGCAGCCAAAGTTTTGCAGAGCGCAAGAAGGAAAGTTCGCTGGACCCAAAGATCCAAAGCTCTTCTGTCATATTACCTACGGATCTCCAGTGCAAACATGCAGGACGACAGACTTCAGTTAACAAGCACATCTGTGCTGGTCCGTGGATATTTTCAGTGAATTTCTCCCTGTCCTTGAAAGAAACTGTTTTTTCTGCACGCTGTCGTTTCAATGGACTATCGTGTCTCTTATCATTCAGTGAGTAACTCAGACTAACATTGATTGTATGGTTTCCTGACCGGCAGATAAGCGTGGACCATGAGCATAACTTAGCGTTAACTGTTGACGTTATGCCATGTAGCCCAATAGTCGTGGGTGTTTAAAAACAATGAACTCCCCCTTTGACAAGGAACTGGCACCCTTATCTCGGAAACACCGACTCATGGCTGCAGCTATGCCCGGTGAGGACAGCCCACTGCCCGGTAACATTTCCAGGAGTGATCGGAATGGATTAGGGGGACTGGTTCACTGTTTTATATGTGGAAGCGGAGTTACGACAGGGAAGGAATTAAGGTTACAAGTGACATTCCAAAAGGACAGGGTTCCGTTTTTCCCGTTTCTACAAAATCAGGAGCCAGCCCCGGGCGCGTGTGAAGTGAGCCCGGATGGACATACGCTGGTTTGCGCCGTGTGCCACTGCTTTCTGACGGAGCAGTGGAACTCCTTCGAGCGGAGCAGGACGCCCATTGAGAAGCGCATGTACTGGCTGAAACGACCCTATCAGTGCGACTCTCGGCGGGTCCCGCAGGAGTGGAACATCTCTTATGACCTGGAGAGGAGAATCAGTGTCAGCAGCCAGAACTACGACGGGGGCGCAGAGTCTGATTTCTCGTCTTTTTCTGAAAACGAGAACATGTCAGACCAGGAGATGGATTTCGTTGACAGAGCCGGTATGAACAAAGACAAGTGCCTGAGAGCATCTGGAAAATCGCCAAGAGACAGTAGCAGGAAGAACAATGTCATCAGTGTTAAAAACAGCCCAGATTCACAGCGGGCAGTGCGCTACCCAGTGGGTGTTTATGGGGCGCAGGGATCGCCAAAAGCGGAGAGTGTTCTGCCGGCAAGGCACAGTGCTAAAATTATAAATAATGTCTGTCAATCATCAGAATCTCTGGCAAAGTCCCAGGAGAGATTCCCTCAGCGATGCTATGACAGTCCTTTCTCTGACACACCTGTGCAAGACAACGGGGTCATTATGCGCAACAGGCGATGGCTGGAGGAGGGGAATGTCAGACACGCGGAGCCGCGTCAGATTCCGCGTGTTGCCGACAGCAGCTGTGCTCCATCCAGACATCCATCGTTGCTGTACCGAGGAAGGGGCGAGGATCACCCCAACACCGCTCTAACATCTTCAGGCGCCGCTGCTGTCACCACTAAATGTAACATGGCTATTCCCAGGAAGAATAACTCTGACAGCTCTAATGAAGATGAGATTAACATTACGAGTGATGATGACATTGACAAGTATGAGACCAAAACAGGACCAACAACTCAGTTTAGACCTGTCAGAGACCTTTCAGCGAGAAAGTCGCACCACACTGGGGACACCTGTTCAGAGGAGTGTGTTTGCTACATCTGTGGCACTGGGCTCAGACACGATGGCCGCTTTAAAGTCAGTGTTCAGAAACAGGAGAGGGCACAGGGCGAGCCCTTCTTCCCCTTCCTGTGGCTTCACTCTCCTCCCCGGGGTGCAATACCTATCAGTCCAGCCGGTACAACTCTTGTGTGTGGCAGCTGCCACATCTCCCTCATGCAACAGTGGCAGAGCTTCCAACTGGCGGATGTGCCTGTCCTCCAGCGCCTGTATGTGGTCCCCCTCAACCAAGCCACGAATTCTCACCATCCTTCCCAGCGAACTCCCCCAGAGTCCATGGAGTGCATTAATGAACCCAGGGCTTCCCACGAGGCCTGTTTCCTCTGTGGTCAGGAGAGTGGAGGAGATATGAGAGTAGCATATGCACAGGCTGGTGTTGGCAAATCCCGTGGAGCCATGTATTTTCCTTTCATCAACATGTTGCCTTGCCCGCCTAATGCCCAAAAGGTGAAGAACGGCCGGGTAAACTGTTGCCTGCAGTGCCATTTTATCCTGGAGGAGATCTGGGGTGCGTATCGACTTAGCCTTAGCGAAGACCTTATCACTTCTGTCAGCTCCTTCCTGGTCAAGTATCATGCCGCAATAGCCGTCGAGGGGTCTGGATCAGCCCATTCCCAGCCTGGTGTGGCCTCTCGCCCCAGCGGCTCCATGTCAATGTGTTACCTGTGCGGGGCTGAGCTGTGTGCAGGTGGAGAATACCAGCTGCATGTCAACCCGCCTGGGCGTTGTGGGGAGAGGGAGCCTTTCTTCCCCTTTCTCACCGTCCACCCTCCTGCTCCCCGTGCCAAGCCAGTCGACGCCACAGGCCTGGTGTCAGCTTGTAATCTCTGCTACCATGACCTACACACCCAGTGGGCCCAACATGAGAGCAAGGGTCCCTCCACCCCTTCTACCTCTAGTTTATCCAGTGCCAACCCTCAGCCCCCAAGCTCCCCTTGGGCCCGCCAGTACAGCTGTGAGGCTTTTGTGTGTTTCTTCTGCAGGAAGGAGCAACGCAGGCAAGGTAGGCTGTGCACTGTTACTGTGGCCAGGCTACCTGTGTTCCTGTATGCACCTCGCAGCACACGCACACTCCTGGTGGATGATGGGAGGAGGTTGGTGATTGGCTCATGTGTGGAATGTAAGGCCATGGTGCAGGTGGGACAGAGCATGCAGCAGGACAGGGATAGGATTGGACATGGAGCCTCAGACGGGGAGAGGAAAGAACCAGAATCAGCCTCGCCACAGTCTAGACAAAAGGTAAGAGAACTGACTGATAAGACACACAGCCAAAGATCTTCTTTTCCCCAGTGTCATCAAATTTGTCTGAATGCATTCATAAGCTTGGCACAATCTCTCATCAGCTTTTAATCCCCCCCATTACCACAGTGCAGCACAGACTGGGTTTGCCCTGATATGACCTCTCAGTCACATGGCAAGGGATGGTTTTGACATTTTGCACAGTGGAATTGCTGTGAGAGAAAGGGTAATAATCATGATGTAGATGGTGCTTTTGTGCTGTTGATAATTTTACTGTGGTTCTGTTGAATGCATTCATAGCTGTGGAACTGCTTACCATGTGGTGGAATATTATATTCTACTTTTTGCAGAAGAATAGATCTCAAACAGTAATGTGTGTGTGTGTGTGTGTGTGTGTGTGTGTGTGTGTGTGTGTGTGTGTCGCTGGAGACTGAAAAGCTTACTTGGAGCGGCTGACTAAACTTGGATGAACAATGATGAGACAAACATTTTCTTCAAAACTTACTTCTATAAACAGAAGAGGAAAAACGAAGGGGATTTGACGGCCAAGACCAGCCTTATGTTTGCTGTGTATGTGTGTGTGTGTGTGTGTTTGTGTGTGTGTGTGTGTGTGTGTGTGTGTGTGTGTGTGTGTGTGTGTGTGTGTGTGTGTGTGTGTGTGTGTGTGTGTGTGTGTGTGTGTGTGTGTGTGTGAGAGAGAGAGTAAGTGTGTTTATTTTAGCAAGATTGACTGAGTATGTCTCAACCGGTGCTGTACAGTTTGTTTTGGTTTGAGCATGTTGTGGATTTTAAAGAGTATTTTCAAGGAAGTGAGTTAAATACAAGTTTAAAGTTACAGTGTTTCTATTCATCGTGACAATATTTATACCGCAAACACAAAAAAGAAATGTCTACCCTGCTAATTAGGCCTCTTTTGTATGGACTTTATTTCCTCTAAAAACATCAGTGATATAATTCTGTTACCTGTCACTTCAAAAGCAACGTGTATTTGAACTGATTATGATTAAGATAAGATAAGATACACCTTTATCTATCCTCAGGTGGGAAATGTGTTCGTTGCAGCAGTACAATAGAAAAAAGGGGAATAATATACTAATGTTAATATGATACATCAATATAATATAACAAACATGGGGCAGAAGCTCCAAGTAGTTACCTAAGAATCTCAAGCTAAGGGGGCATGCCGGGCACGCGCAGGCACATCAGCGGGGAGCAGGGCGAGGCCAGATGCAGACAGTGGAAACAGTAGATGTTTTGAGTTTTTTTAAAACTTTCTATGAGGGAAATCCATGTTCAACAAAATATTAATCGTATTAGAGTCGTTTTTAAATACTTTAACACAAGTCTGGAGTTAGACTTTAAATACAATCCTGAAATGATAATATTATAATAATACATAATAACCTCAACATTCATGGGTTTATTGTCATGTCAAACAAAATCAGTTCACTTTAATTCAGCCAGTCATCACACATTTGTATTGATTATTATTGATATAATTAGTTAAACATAACATTGATGCATTTGCAATAAGCAACATGATTAATAAGGTCAATATAATCAGGCATTGATAACTGATCCCTGCCAAGAGGAACTGATGTGCCCTTAAGTAAGTAGCAAGGGGACAATGAGACTCCCTGCCCATATTTGGCTAATTTGGCAGTGGTGTGTGTTTAAAGTCTTTGTACGGTACAACAATTATATGGTGTGTTTCATCATTGTCATGGTTTCCATTCATACTGATGACAGTGTACTGCGTGTTAATATTGTAATAAGCAATTCTGATTAACTTGCAGAGGTGGTCCAGATGGGCCGGCTCGGGGAACAGTACTTTTACATACTTCCTCTGAAGAGAGATCATTCTGTCATCGTTGCTTCCTTTCCTTTTTCTGTCTCCAAAGTTTGCTTTCTTTCCACTCCTCTCTCAACAACACACATCAAATCCCTGTCCTGCTTTTCCAATAGCAGGGAACATAAGTTGGATGCCGTGGGGTTATATTGGGGGACCAGTGCAGGGCAAATGAGTATGGAGATTTGTTGATGCAGAGCTGAGGAGCATTTAGACAACCAGTCGGCTCTTTGAGCAGCTCTCTCATGCAAAAAGACACCCATGCAGTACATGTGAAGAACATCTGTGAATGCCATTCACACTCAGCAACCTAAGTATGTTGCACACTCACACACCAGCTGTGGAGTTGTCCACCTAATTTTCTCTCTGTCCTTTAAAGAAATGCTTGACTGATTACTCCTTTGATACCCAACTGGCTTATTTGTCTGAGCACTCGCATGTGATGTGAGCTAGTCCCAAATGACCTCATAGTAATCACATGTCAGGGGATCATGATATGGAGTATAAATATGGGACCGGTATTTCTGCCCGCTAAGGCAGGGGCATCGGCAAGTGGGTGGGATGAGAGCGGGTGATCATTCTGGGCTGGTAGGGTTGCAGGTGGCACAGCCAGTTTTGGCCTGGGTGAGCCAGTGACCTCATGGCTGAAAAAGTGCCAGTGTGTGTTTCTGTGGGGAAGGGGAGGTGTGAAAGAGCTGATGGGGGAACAGGTGCCTTGTCCTAGTGTCATGCTATATGCCTGAGAGGGTCTGTCATCGCTGGGGTTTGGGCTATCAGGAGGGAGTGCCCATCTGGTTCCCTTTAGCACCGTGTGTGCCTGGTAGAGGGTGCTGTACAAAGATACACACACACACACACACACACACACACACACACACACACACACACACACACACACACACACACACACACACACAAACACACACACACACACACACCTAGACGTGGTACGCTTGCCGTCCATGGCCCGTTTGGGAGAGGTGGGCTTTTGTAAAGCACGTTTGCACATGTACGAGCACGAGCGTGCGCACGTGTACGAGCACGAGCACAAGGCCTACTGCGGTTCTGACGTCATTCTATGTGCGCCTGTTCGGACATAGAAAAAAAGAAGGACGGACCATGCGCGGACATTTAAAACAATGGCGGCGAAAGGTTCACGTTGGTGTGATGCGGAATGTTTACTGCAGATTTGGTCAGATGAAAATATTTAAAAACAGTCGGACAAGACGCACAAAAGCTCTGAGGTCTATGGAAAGATTTGTAAAAAAGCGACGCATCGCGATGACGTCAATCAATGCGTGTGACGTGTTACGGCGTGATAATGTATAGGCAGGGAAGAAGCATTCACGCGAGGCCCAGGTTGTGTGAGTACAAACGGGCCTGGCCCGCGGGGGGAGAGGGAGGGGGGGACAAGTACCCTAAAGCATGGGGCACGGTACGGATGGACAGTGTGAGTGCGCCCTTAATGTCCAGAACTCAGAGACATAACCAACATTAACAAAGAGACCAATTGAATCTTTGATAAAGGCTTTTGTCCTACTTCTCTCTGTGGTGTAAATATTATTGTGCACGTATGAATGCTTATCTTGTGAAGTGTGAAAGGGTGGATAGTGCTGTGCCACTTGTTTCCCTGCTTGGTAAGAATTAGTGCATGAAATGAGATAAGCAACAGGACACTGTGGTAGCTGTTAACTGTAACACACACACACACACACACACACACACACACACACACACACACACACACACACACACACACACACACACACATGCACACAAACATAAGTGGTGAGTGGTTATCATGTTCTCTGTTCTACTGCTGTGTGTTTTAATAGTATGCTGGACATGACCTTTGACAGGTGTGTAAGTATAGGCCACCAGCCGGCGTCTGGGGAGGGGCTGCTGGTCAGCAGATCTTTCACTTGCACTCTTGGTAAAACAGATGTCCACCATTCTGGGCTTGTTAAAGTGCCAACAGACAGTTTTCAACCCCCCTAGCGTTCCCAAGTGGTATTGCTGGTGTGGCTGTCGCAAAGTCAACCAAATAAGGATCTGCTTCGTTTTTCCTCAGAGCTAATGTTACCAACAACACAGGACACACTGCATTTGTTTACAAACAAACTGAACAACAGAGCAGAACTGTTGTTACTGAGCTAGTCAGACTGGCTCTCCAGTCACTGGATCGATCAGTTAGTTGTTCATATCATTAGCAACGTATCTGCCATTAGCAGCCTGGCTACTGTCCAAAGCAAGACACAACTTTAAGAATCCCAATTTAAACCAGAAACCCCAATCTCAGTGCTACGATCAAGGAAATGAAAACACTCGGTATGATAAAGGCAGAGTAAAACACCTGGTAGTATTAATAATAGGCAGGTTTTGTTACTTACTTGTCTAGCTTATTAGATAGAATGGTTCTCTTCACACAGTCTTCTGTCTTCTTCCACAGGCTCTTTTGCTCTTGTTGGTATCATTAGAGTTCAGTTGTTCCACCGTCCGCCATTCACGCTACCTGATGGTAGCAACTGCAACTGTGTGGGGAAAAAAGAGGATAATTTGTAAATACAACAATTTGACTTTGAAAAGTATCTTCTTGGTTTGACCAAATCAGAATGATAAAGCCTCAAATTAGCTTCAGCTGAACTGTGGAATACTTGTTTGTGCAAATAATGAAAGACAATTCGATTTGTGTAGTGTATTAATATTGAATCGTGGATTTACTCATGTTCACACAATTTTGAAGTATTAGATTACTTTAAGAATGCTCTGCATTTGTAGATTTGTGTAGGTAGAGTAAGGGATGCATGTGTGAAGGTAGAAATCTTGAAAAACTGTGTGTCCTCTATGGCTCTCCATTGAATACGTCTAAGAGAAAGAACTATTAATATCAGTAATAAATGCAAATGCAGTTTCTTTTTTCTGCTTGCCAACACAAGTTCCATCTCTCAAGCATTCTGTCGTGAGCTCTCCTTCACTGACAGAATGCTTATCATCTGCTACCTTTTTGATCAGACAAAAATTGCGTAGGTTGAAAGTTCATAAAAGGCAGAACAGAAAGTTGAACCCTTATGAGCACCTGGGGTGGGCTTGCATTCAAGTGACTCTAAGAGAAATTAGTATGGATATCACTTTTTAAAAACTCTAATATGATAAAAGTGACACACGTAGACACAGAAAAATGAGAAAAGCAAGATCAAAAACATGGTAAAGAAATTATGGAATTATCTGATATTTAGTAACTCAGTAAACTGATTAGATACAGGTGCTGTTTTACTTTGGTAAGAATTGGGATTGATGGGATGCCTTTGATATAGATCAATATAACTGAAGCTTAGTTTTAAAGTCTCCCTATAGTCAACATTGTGTCTTCTGCTTGTACAAGGACATAAGGGACTAAAGCAGCAAATAAATAAACCATTATTCATCCTCGCAAAGATAAATACTACATAATTATATGTAGATACAGAGCACACAAACATACTAAGCCTCTCTCTTGCTCATACAAACTCATATGTATACGTGTGTGTGTGTATACAGCGCCAGTCTGTATCCGCGCATGGATGTTTATTTTTGTATGGTGGTCTGCCGAGTGACTGAGTGTTTTGAGTGGATGATTATTGTTGAGCTGTTAGAAGAGCGGAGACAGGTTTCTGTGTGTAAGAGAGGGTTTTGTGTGTGTGTGTGTGTGTGTGTGTGTGTGTGTGTGTGTTGCTTGTGCTATGGCCCATTGTGTTGATATGCTGCTCCTCTGTGAGTGTGTGCATGTGTGTAAATTGTGCGTTGACGTGTGTTTGGTGTAAAAGATCCACTGTGTTCTCACTGCACAGACCATATCCTATGAAGGAGGTATTTGCTGTCACAGGAAAAACATACTGGCATCTTGACAGTGTCGTCAAGGAAGATTTATAGTGTCGTGAAAGAAGGAGTGAGGGCAAAATCACATCACATCAAATCTGGATGTGAAGTTGAAAAGGGAGAGACAGATTATCCTGAGTGAATTATTGGAAGAAGTGGAGAAAACAAAAGAAGAGTGGGTGGCTGAGAGAAGGTGAGGGGGTTAATGGGAATTAAATTACAGCCAGAGGAAAACTAAAAAAAAAGGAATTCAATTCTTATCAATTCATCAGAGAAGGAAATATCACAGCATGCTGGCCACAAGGGATTTCCATTAAAACGGTGTTAATTACAGTCATGCAAGGTAGTGTGGTTTTAACATATGGTTTGAGCTGTTGTTATTCGTGCCTGTGTGTATGAGTGTGTGTTTAGTCAAAACTATCCATATTGCACATATCCTGTAAAGTTCCTGCAGCTGTGCCTCTCTTCTCCCAGCAGTGCGGTCCGACAGACAGTCTTGCGTTTGACAGAGAATCTTCTGGTATTTGAGGGGCTTAATTTCAAAGCTGCTGGAGGTGGGTTTTGATTTAGAGCTCAAGGCTTTAATCACCCACTTCCCGCTAGCATCACTCAACGCTGCATTCTTGCCCATATCTTAATGGAGAGATCAAATCCTGTACGGTGCAGATGAGATGGAGGTGTTCCAATGATTTATTCTTTGTCTCCACTTTTATGTGTCAACCCTGCAAAGACTTACAGTACCTATATACCAGCCTCCCATAGTAGCCTACTAGCTTGAGGTATAACCACAACTCTGCAGACCTGTCCCACTGACACTCTTTGGCAAAGGTGGTGCTTGAGCTCCATGTCACAGCCCTCAACATATTGGAAAAGAAAATCCTTTGATCTTTGATACAATTATCTTTCGCTGTTGGCATACAGTACATGCAGTACATATACAGCGTATGCCCACTATGCATATGCGTCATAATTATATTAACTCGATATAGGGCTCCAATAGGGCGTCCGGTCATGCCAATGAATTTTTTTTGTGTATGTTTATGTGTATATGTGTTGTATGTTAATATATATTTAACAATAAATAATGTGAAATATTAATTTATAAAGTTATTTGTTTAAGAAAGCAGCCTTCTCATTGCCTTTGCATAATCATATTGGTACTAAATCTGTGCACAATCCACATTAAAAATGCACTGTGAATCTGCTGCCATCAGTAATCTGTGATTTTTTCCCCAGTAAAATCGGTATTGCTCTCAAAATCCTTTATTGGACGGGCTTAGTCAATCATATAAAAACAGCTTGTCTTGGCTCTGGAATCGTTTTACAAACCTGGAACTGTCATGGTTTAACAATTCTTAATACAAATAATAATATTTGACCTAGTTATTTCAGACTTTTAGCTATAGTCATGGTCAGTAGGGAAAATGCTTTTTTTGGCTGCAACAGATTTATATTTTTTGTTACAATAACAAATTGTCTTTTCTACACTCTGGGGAAGTTTTACAAATATAAAACCTTCATGGATTAAAAACGAATGATTAAAGCAATAATGAGTGATCTTGTTAGCAGTCAACAGTGTTACAAACATGTCTTTATAATTGTGGTTCATGAGGGTAAGGCTTCTTGATGAATTTATTTTTTGGTCACAGTAACACATAAGGCCACTGGGACGTACTGACATCAAGGCTAAGTTGCAGGGCCATTTTCAGCTCTAATGTGCCCCGAGCAGTTGGGGGTTTGGTGCCTTGCTCAACAGCACCTCGGCAGAGCCCAGGAGATGAACTGGCACCTCTCCAGCCACCATTCCATTCATGGTCCACACAGGGACTCGAACCAGCGACCCTCCGGGTCCCAGCCAAGTCACCTATGGACTGAGCTACTGCCGCCCGGAATAGAAAGGAATAGAAATACAACCTGATTATAGATTATTAAGAATAGTGTATCAACTCACTGACCCCCCCCCCCCCCCCCCCCCATTGTAAATTTGGTCCAGTCCTTGTACCCTCTGGTTCTTGCTGCTAATAAAGAAACCACAACCAGCCACATAAAAAAGAGAGAACATACCAAATTGCTGTGAAGGTGATGAGCAATTTAGTCTAAAGTAATGTATCTACTTTCTTGTGTTAAGGTGTAGTATAGTTTGTTACTGTAGAATATATAAACACCAGTACATGTACATGGCAAGCTACAGTCATTAGCTTGCTTTCAACATGGCTTGCTACTATTAGCCTAACATAGCTATTAATGAGTAAAGACAGACTTTCAGTTTGGGGACATTTAGACTTATTCTTAACAGCTTTAGTCAGTTAAATGCACATTATTTCCTTCATGGTTGTTATGAAAGTAATTACATTGGCAGCTAAACATTCAACAATTGTTGGCTAACATGAGCTTTTAAACAGGGTTTTGACACTTCGAAATTGGTGGTTTTTTTTCACACGGGCTGGAATCTGCTTTTTTTATGTTATTTGATTTCAATGTAGGAAAGACATGCTGACAGAGAGCAGTGATCTGGCAGAGCCCGAAAAGACTGGCATGCAGGCGAGAATTGAATTTTAGCTACAATGCAACTGGGACACTGAAGGAAATGAACTTGAACTGAAAGATGATTTGTCGTCCCTGCAAACATTTGGTGCTTACCCAAAAGACATTGTTTTTCTCCATGTTGGCCGTTCATATGGATTAACATATGTCAAATGGAATCATAACATGCACTTCAGTGTTAAAATTCCCCTACAGACTATTGTTGAGAGGAAGCAGGACTGTTTTAAAGAGGGGAGACGAGGATGATTGAATCAAGCAGAGTCAGAAGTTTCCTCACATCCTGTGTTGGTACAGAAAGGAATGCCTTTGAGTGCAAAGAGTGAATGATGATGCGGTAGTTTATTAAAACTGTGAGAGAATAAGAGCGTGACACGGCTGCTTTTAGATTGTTTTTTGTTCCTTTTAGCAAAAGGCATTGATGTCATTGGAAGAGGCAGGGAGGTTGAGGAGGAAGTTGAGGGTTTGGGGTTTGCATGGAGACTTGCGAGCTAGTTTGTAGTTGACAGATAAAGACATACTGACCCTTTAACCCTGCAGAACCAAGCAGAGAGGGGATATCTATATTCACTCAGCACTAGGGGACAGGGTTAGGAAAGGTCATATGTCATATTGGAGGGAAAAGACCTGTATAGAATTCTTACATACCTGTTTAGCTTTTTGACTTTCAATTATCAATTTTTTTGTCCTTCATGACAACAGTTGTGATATTAACTATATAAATATAGCAATAATGTTGCAAAGTAATCCTGCTTTCACATATTTGATTGGCCAACACAACACCTTGACAGATGATGTCGTGTTGCGGCTATTGTTGAGCTGGGTTTAACTTTTTTGCCTCCATTGTTGGCACCCCTATCCAAATGAATGAGGGGGCAGCATTTTTTTTTTCACCCAGGGCTAAACTCAGTCTAAGCATGGCCTTGGTTGTAATTTAACACATCATTACAAGTTTATCCGTCATTTTTGTATTGTTGTTTTTGTTTGCCTTGATTAATTATTTCACTAACAGTTTATCCTTGTGTCCGATCATAGTCCAACACCACACCACAGAGACACTTATAACAACTGTTTCTGACACACTCATCAGAGGTTTAAACTCCTACACACCCATGGTCCATCCACACAGGTGTTTTCACTTATTTTTGCGTATTATGCATCCCCTAAGAACTGTGTAGGCATGTGCAGACTGTGCTTGATTGATATCTCCCTGACTCTTCTGTCTGTTTTGTTGTACCTAGGGCGGGACAACTTACACCTTTACGATCACTATTAGTAGAGGGAGTGTGGTGACCTTAGCAACCTCCCAGCAGACCTCTGCCTAGCTCTAACTGGGAGAAGAGATCTTATCAGCTAAATAACTGAAAACACCTGTGAGGATGTGCAGGGTCTTAAAGCAGCAGCTACCTTACTTTACCTCACTTTACCTCACTTTTCTCTGGCTGTGACCTCTGGCTCAGAGGGTTACACGTGTAACGTTGGGTTACACGTTTGGCATTATATTATGAGGTGAAATAATCCTTAATGTCATCAGTAAAACTATGCTAGGGGATAGTTGCATTTTCCTCTCAATTTTAATACTGGCGATAACAAAAGTGTAATGCACATCGTCTAGAAAAAGGGAGGAGGTAACATAATTGTCTGCCATTAGTTGATGTCATAACAGATCAGTGACTGTGGATGTTACAGACCGAAATCTATTGTTATACGTGGAAATAGGTTTGGAAATCAGCATGTTTCTTTAATGTCAGTGAAACAAAAATATTTGATTGCCTATTATTAATTGTGCCTTGCAATCTTTCTTTCATTAAAACAAATATCCAGATCCACTTGAGTGGACAGGGTAAAAGGGGAACAGAGAGGGTAGTGTCCGTCAAAACCCCTGAAACCATGGGACCCTGCTGTGTAATGATAATAATAATGTTTTTTTGGTACTCATTTGGCAGCAGTATGAATGCAATGGGCCACATCGGGGACACAGTTCGGTACACTATGTGAACTGTTAAGCTGGGCTCCTGTGAGAAGCAAGTCATGGGAGTAGGAGTACAGTGTCTGTGAGAGTTTCTGAAGTGTGGTCGTTGTCATATAGTTTTCATTCATCCGCTTCTCTCCCTTCTGTCTTAACTTTTGTGAGGACTTGGTTGTGGGCCACACTGGTATGGTGTTGAGTAAATCACTCATGTGCCTCCTCTACCAGTTTCTGTCTACCATTCCCCCTTTGTCCCTGCACTTTAAGTTTTGAGACAACCTCAGACAATTATAGTATGGAACCACACCTATATATTTATATAGTATATAGAAAATAACTACCTGCACGGTAAAGGGTTCTATGGACTAGCATAATAATTTCACCCTCAGGTTTCTGAAGAGATGTTTTGAAACTAGAAATTTAGGTTTTCTGCTCGCCACTGTTTCTAACATTTATTATAATCAAAAAATCGAAATATCCAGCAACCAAACAGGACAAGAAGCAGTCTTAAATATGTTTTACATTAAAAATTAATTTTAAAATGGCAGCCACGATGCATATCAATATAAGTAAGATTAGCAGTAGGTACTGATACTCTGATTCAGCAAATTTTCTTTGTGTCATGACACTGTCCTAGCTTCTTCGATGAATCAAAAAATCTTTCTGTCTATCTTACTCTGCTGAAAAAAATCTGTGCTTGTTAAACCTTTAATTATTTACTTTCAAAGATTGTTAATGTCATCTTTTTTTAAGTAAAGACCGGATATTTTTGGCCAGTGCACATGCTTACACCCGGAGGTTTGTCATAGACATTTACTGTACATCAGCTTTTGAAGTGAATTGTTCTGTGCTTCACTGGAGCCTGGCATGGCGTGGCAAGAGGCCAATGCTGAAGAGTGGTGATGCTGTGAGGCTGCCGTGCTATACTGCCCTGGAGTTTGGGTTTTACAGTGGCAAACCAGGTTTGACTGTGGTAATTATAGAGGACAGAATGTAATATAACTATAGCTAAGCTCTCTCTGCCAGCTGCCCTCTGGTCATACGCACACTCACCAACAGTATGAATGCATACATTCACAGACTTGCGCTTGCACACACACATACAATATGTAGTCGTTGATCATAATTTACATGCAGAACAGCTGCAAGAGTGTGTGTGTGTCTGTGCATGTGTGTCTGCCAGGTGGTTGGAGCACTGGCAGGTGTTTGCTCTCTTGCTGGCAAATGCAGCTGGATTGTGCCACAGCTGTGCATGTCTTTGTGTGTGTGTGTGTGTGTGTGTGTGTGTGTGTGTGTGTGTGTGTGTGTGTGTGTGTGTGTGTTTGTGTGTGTGTGTGTGTGTGTGTGTGTGTGTGTGTGTGTGTGTGTGTGTATGTGTCTGTGTGTGTCTGTGTCTGTGTGTCTGTGTGTCTGTGTCCGTGTGTGTATGTGTGATTATGCACCTGGACACAGCTGGAGTGTGTGGTAGCACAGTAGCTAATAACGGACCTATTTCCTTGCCAGACATGTAACTTATGTCCTTAGCTGACTGGATATTATTCATAGCTATTAAGTGCTATTCTTAGTCTTGGTCTTTTAGACCTCCCAAGTACTGCTGAAGGTCGGTGTGAATGTGATTCTTCGTTCTTTGGGTCTTCCTCCTCATTTCCCGCTTTGTTTCACTTCACTCTTGCATCCTTCGCCGTTTGCCCTCTTTTCTGCTGATACTACTAATTGGGTGAAAGGAAGGAAGGCCCACTCTCACCCTGCTGTCAGGACAACTGGTGATGTCAGATGGAGCCAAAATAGCACACACACCCTCCCTATAGTTGACTAAATATACTCCACAACCCCTGCACTCAGCACACAGACAACCAGTGGCTCTGACCAACCAGCAGCCAGACAGCTTCACCCTCTTTCTATCAGCCAACCAGAAGAGAGATAATGATTAGCATTACGGGTGATCTTCTGGGAGCTTATTTTGGCTGAAGAAGACATTCCCTCCTTGGATTACTCCCTCCTCCCGTCAGCATCCCCCCAAAGTCCTGGCCCTGACCCCCCACCCACACATGCCGTCCAGCCACCTGGTCTCTCACATACTCAGCTTGTCCTGCCAGGTCCAGGACAGCTGGGAAGAAGGAGACAGAGAGGGAGTTTTAGACTGAGCCTCCCATGAGGCGAGAGGCTGATACCTCTGGAAGAATGCAGTTCACCGACAGTAGCCCTGAAACATTTAGTATGAAGTGGTCTCCACACTGTGTGCTAAAGGTTCATTAGATCTTCAGGTCTGATTGACTACATAATGGTGGCACTTATGAAATACACTAATTGCTATCATACACTTTGTACTGAAATCTTTAGCGCATTGCCTGTTTGAAAAGCTGGTCCCAGTTGTCTCTGTGGAAATGGCTTACCAGAGTTTAACATTTGATAAAGCCCCAGTTTGGGTTGTGGTCCAGTTAATAATCCAGAGCATCATGCAAACAAAGAAAGATTACTCAGAGGGACCTACACGTTAGCCAGTTGGTGTAGACTTCAAAAGAGATGCTCTCATCGACCAAGCCAGTAGTGGACACAATCGCAAACATGAACACTAATGCTCGAGCGCACACAAACACACAGACATAGTTAGGAGTTACACGGTCTTTGTAAATAGTTTCCATTGGTGAAAGTCTCCCACACTGACATGGCCATCCTATGAGTCAGACATAAACCGATACAGTTTCTCCATCTGTGTGACAGATAGATACCACAGATACTTCCCAAAGGCCTGCCATTATTTATTTGTTACTTTTTGCCTGCTATCTCTTTCAAGTATGCCATTTGCACTGTTGAAATGTTATTAATATATATTTCTTATGGATGTTTACCACTGCTGATTATGTCTGTGACTAATTAAAACCTAATCCATGCTACGAGGCTAGCAGTGTGCTAAAATATGACCTGCCAACTTGGTCAGTGGCATTTCCCACATGGTCAGGAGTTGTGTGCAGTGTGGACCGATTGGCTAGTCATGGTTAATGTGCAGAGCACAGCCTGAGGGCCACAGTGAAGTAGCCAGAGTGGTAAGCCACCAGAGTAGATTTAACCTGTTGAAAATTATCTCCAAGCCCCTCGGGCACAGCTGTACAGTTACTGACTGTACATGATGATAATGTGTATCAGATTTATTGCCAACAATAGTTTTACGTTATGTCCAGGAAAATTACAGAGCGAAGAATGAGATGGTAAAATCGCGTGTTTCCTACTCAAAGAGAGCCCATGTTATGAAATGCTCAAGTTGTTATGAAAGTCCACAGAGGCAGAGGGGTTCTAGATGTTTTTATGTCCTTCTCTTCTGCGGGGGGCTATAAAAATAGCACTTGGCTCGAGTTGGGTGTCAGAGGTCTTCTCCTCGCTCCCATTTTTCCTCTTTCTTCTTCTCGGCTCTATCCTCTGTCTATCTCTCTCTCCTGTCCCCCCATCACCTCACTTATCCTCCTCCTTCTTTCCCCCTTCCTCCCCTCTTTTTCTCTCTCTTCTCCCCCCTCCTTTTCATCTTTCCCTGTGGTATTAGTGGGGCCACATGTTGCTGGCCTCTCCTGGTGGTGTGAGCCCCATGGCAGGCCCTGGCTCCAGGCTGACGCGTAGCTCAGTGTGTGTGTGGATGAGAGAGAGACTCTAATGTGTGCCTGAATGCCTAAGAGTGTGTGTGTGTGTGTGTGTGTGTGTGTGAGAGGCCACTAACACAGTAACCTGATAGCGGTGTGGCTGAGTAGTACAGAGCGGAGCAGTGCTGTGATTTATCCCGCGGGCCCAGCAGATGGCTGCAACAGGAGTTTGTTTAAGTTTGCTTCAGAGCCGGGCAAGCAGCCAGGAGCATAGAGAGGGCCTGCCAGAAAAATGTTCACTGACTCTGGATGCCTAACCACACTACTCCCCCTCTCCTCTCCCTTCTGCCTCCCCCTAACCCCTCACAGCCCCCTCGGTCCAACAGACACACACGCACATGCTCTTGCAGACTTTCTGTCGCTACTCTCCTTTTACCCCTCTCTAATTTCTTTCTTTCCTCCCATCTGCTTCACACACATGCTTACATACATATGTACAATCACAGGCGTGTATACACACACACATTGGTTTGTGCATGCTTCTCTGTTCTGTTGGCAACATCCCAGGTGGAGACATGATCTCACACCTCAGGAGGGGGCATTAAAGACTGAGGAGGTGTCCATTTTGGTGGGGGTCTTCTGAACAAAACCATATGACCAACACTTTGCCTCTCACAAAGGAAGAGAGATGTCACATAAACACATGCAGAAGAACACATGCACAACCATGCACTACTTGGCAATGTGCACACAAAGCAGATGATTGCTGGTTTTGATGTCCGTGCATCCGTCCTGTCAGATCTCTTCTGGTCACCCAGGTGATAACTCTTGACCCCCCTACCCCCTCCACACATAGACCTTGCTTTTTCTACCTCATCTCTCTCTGGTCTTTTCCTCTTCCATATGTATTCCTCTTCTTCTAGACACAGAGTTCAGCAACAAAAAATTAAGGTTACTAATTCTTAATCAGACAAAGCAGCACACATCAAAGCAGCCATGACATTACAGTACTGATGTTTCAGTTTATTTTGTTTTCTTTCTGTTTTTATACTTCACCAATGACGAAATCCAATGCAAGTCATTTCCCTCCCTGAATATCCTGACAACTGATAAATCACATGTTGATTTTGAAATATCTAAAATGAGTACAGCCATCTATCTGCTTTGTATCAGTGAAGTGTCTTATATTCTGTTGTTGTATGATTTCATTAAGTTTAGATCTTATTTGTATTTCCATTAATAAAAATCACTATAATCCTGCAAACATTCTGTTGCAGGGACATCTTGATTATGTGTGCGCATACAGGACATACTGTATGCAGAGTGTCCTACTTTCCAGTGAACATGAGTCTATAAGGTTAAAATCTATGAAAGACATTATAAAACATGACCTGTGAGGCCACATGACCATACAAATATCTGAGTCACTTCCAAGACCTCTATATTTTAATAATTTACCGCTGCCTGTGACGAACTTCGGCCAGGGATAAAAAGGTTTGCGTGAGTGTATATAGATGAATATGTGTGTTGTATCGTGAAATAGTTCCATGTATTTATGTTTTTATGACTGTGCATGTGTCACAGCATGACTAATTCTTCATCTGTTTCAACATTATCCTCAACCTCAACAACACATCCGCACACATATGTTCTTTATTCTTCTATTCCTCTCTTCTAGTCTCATGTTTTTTTTTATATCTCCTTATCATTCTCTGTGGACCTGAGAAGATGACTGAACTGTCCCAGTTCAGTCATCTTTCCATCTCTTTTTCACACTATTATATTTTTGTGATCACATGCTCATCATATATGCTATAATTTATCTTTCTCCTAACTTCTGTCCAATGTCATCAGTGGCTTTTCTACTTTGCTGACAGTGATTTTTATTGGGCAGTCGGCAATACTGACAGTGTTATGAGAGAGCAGGAAAAAGATCACTATTATGGACTGAAGCCATGCAGCCGCTAAGCCCATACATAAACTATGGAGTGAGAGGACATCCTAGTTATTGTGAGTGTGTATATGTGTGAGTGTGTGTATGACTAATTGTTGAGGCTGCCGGGGCCATTGTGCTTTGGAACAGATCCCTATTTCCTCTAAAGCAACATAAGAACATAAGTCATTCCTACTGCCTGTTGTGCCTTCAGGTCAGAGACACAGCTGAATGTTATCTGGGTTGTGTAAACCTGGAAGAGTTCACTATCAGCTGAACGTAAATCAGCTTTCTTGAATTGCGTTTCATACATCCTTCATATGCGTGGACATATGTATGTAGAAGAATGAGGCCTTCAATTATGAAAGCGGACAGTTAATTGATCAAGTAAGTACAGCGGTACTCATAGTCTTCATATTGTAGCCTAACTGAGATTGAACATTTGTCTCCCAGATGAAAAAGGAAATGATGCTTAGAACATTGGTTGCTGACCAGTGACGTAAGCAACAAATGCTTATTTTGAGCAACAAAATAATAACCATCTCATACCAACTACACAGTGTGATTGTCTATTAAACTGCCAAGCAAAACAATAGCTTTAGTTTATTGTGCAACAAAAAAAACTATAATATGCCATCTTTGTACTGGTTCCTATATTGATAGGAACTAGCTCAGATCATTGATTGAAAATCACAATCAACACTTATTATTATTCATGGGATGTTTAGGCAGACCTTTCTGTGACATCCCCTCTCTGCCACTGCATGTCTTTTTAAAAAAGCGCTTCAAATGCAGACAAGCTACACATCAAACAGACAGGATGAAAAGAGGAGATGGGTAAAGAAGAGAGAATTCTTTTTTAGGCTTCATATCTGCCTGCAGCTCTGCTCTTTGATACCCTCCGGAGGAGAGGACGTGAGCGGGTCACAGGTCAGGTAGCTTAGCAGCCCTCTAATGAATATTTATCAGTCAAGGTTACACTCAGTTGACACAAATGTGCTTGTTTAATAATATTTTGATTACTTGGATTTTTCATATTTAATTGATTCAGTTATATTTCTGTTATACTGCCTGCTAATTTTATTTCCAGATATTAGAAAATGGTGTTTCAAAGCCATCTCCACACTGGAATAAAAAAAGTCCTTGTTTAATTATTATTTTGTTAGCCTAAAACTAGTCAAATTTAAAAGTCTAAAAGTAGTACTCAGCTCCTAGAATTCCTACCATGTGTAAGGTTTTAATTGTGATAAATCAGAAACTCCCCCAAGTTTCTGAACACAAATAAAAGAATACAATGAAGTGGACAAAGTCTGGCACACTGGATGTACAGTGCGAGCCTAAAGCCTGGCATCCAGCACCAAAATACAAAATACAGCTGTTTTATCACGTCCCTCACAGCCCTCGGCACCGGCACATTGTCAATGCCGAGGGCTTTTAACTTTAAACCCACCTGCGGTGAGGTTAGACTCTCAGAGCAAGTGCTCCAGGATTAAAAGTGGCAAACTCTGCGTGAGGATGAGGGTCAGGGTGGTGGATGTGTCAAACAAACACGGGACTTTCCCCGGGGAATCCATGGTTTGTGTCCTGTTTATTTACAAACCCTAAAATATAACCCCACGCATGATATTGTGTTGCCTATAGCCAGCCATGTAGTTTTATGTCAGTACACAATGGAAACGTGTTCCCTGTATTTACAGCAACCAGGAGCATCATGCTTTTGACACACAGGGCTACCCAGGGAATTGACAAGGGATGCCAAAGGGTCCTGACAAAATGGCAGTATTTGCAACTTCATAAAGATGTGCTTGTTTATGAAATTATATCCATGGAGTTTTAATACTTATTTCAGTGGAAATCAATGGCACTCTTTCAATTGTCATAGAACAGATTGGAAAAGAAATACTTGATTGTCCAGGTTTTTGAATTTACACTAAGGTTTTCTAACAGTGGGTGAAATCAATACCTAGACATTTTTGAAATCTATGCTGAATTAAATGAAAGCATCTGAGCTCTAAACTCTAATTGTAATAGCAGTCTAATATCGTATCCTTTTATAAGCCCATTACTTTGTGGCGCTGTTGTAAAATTTAATGGCTAGATCTGTGAGATTCATCACACGTCCTAGCAGTCTTTTACCATACATGTTTTTGTAACTAAAATAACCTTGTGTCATCTTTGATCTGCAATCCAGTGTGGCTCAACTCCAGTCCACTGCAGATCAGTGAGTACGGTGTGACAATCGTCAAAAACATGTGGTTCTGTGTGGGTTATTGATCCTTTAAGGAATGACATCCATAAAATCTTATTACCCATGACACTGTCCTGTATGTGTGATCACACCGTGTGTTTGGTCCAGGCCAGATGGGGTTTTTGTGACCCTATTGTTGTCCACCTGTTGGTTTGCCTGAGGAGAGCTGTAAACACAGTGATTCCTGCAAATCAGAGCCTCAGACAGACTGACGCTGGCCGAGGAGTGATCAGATGCTGTTTGACTTCCACTCAATAAGAAACATGTGTTCACAGTGTTGGACTGATAGCAGGCTCTGGACAGGCTTCCACACTGCACAGCTCCACAGGTGTCAGAGTTGTTCAGGGTTGTGTGTATAAGCCCGGGATTGTGTGAGAAAGACAGCTTTTATGTTTGTGCGCACACACATGTGAGAACGTTTTGAGCACTGAAGCATCTTGAGTGTCTGTCTGTGTAGATCAAAGCCGCCTTTCTCTGTTGTTTTGCAGTACTTGGCTGAGTCAGTGTGTGTGGCGTCTGAGCTGCTTTTATGGAGTGTTGCTGAGTCGGTCAGCGGCCTGAGCCTACATGCATGGTTGTAGTCCTGTTGGATCTCTGTGATAGGCTGTTAAAGCTGACTGACAGCCCTGCTTTACAAGCTGCTATACGTCAACCCGTCGACCCTCTGCAACCGTGGGAACACAGACACATTTGTGTTTGAGTATGTGTGCGCTTGTATGTGTGTGTGTGGCAGAGTCGACGAGTAGTGGGGGTCAGTGTGGAGCAGACACAGGGCCTGCTGCTGAACGATAAGGCCTGCTGACCTTGTAACCTCAAGTTTACTGCGATGAGGTCATCTCAAATTACACCTAACCAAATGTTCCCTGTCTGCTAGCATTAAAACAGGAAGGTCTAACCTCTGGAGCAGAAACCTTTTCTAACCCGGTGATGGATGATGGGCTTCTGTCCAACCTTATGCCCAACAGATTGACACATTTTTGGTCACACAGTTTATGACCGAGAATACTACTTCTACTGCAATATATCACAATATTTTTTATAGCATTGGTATTAGAATACAGATTTCATTTAACTTCAGGAGGAAAATAAAACCCAAATTGTCAAAACTGCTTTTGCTTGATCATAAATCTATCATGTACTGTATTTATGTACTACCTTTTGATGTGCTTTCTGTTTAATATAGGTTTACAGAAAGCAAAGATGATACAGTCTATACCATAGACTGTACAGTATATAAAGATGGATGACGCTTCTCCACTTCCTCCCAATGTACAAAAGTGAAGTCAAATTATTCACTGCCACTTTGTAAATTTGGAGTCTTCAGTCTACAGTACATGTGTGTGGATGTGTGTATAGCAAATGCTGATAAATGTTTGTGGTGACACTGAATGCCTAAATTGTTTCAGATGTCAGTGTCTTAGGATAAAGGTATGTGACAAATTAATAAAATGAAAATTTTATTCATTCATCCTTTTTTCTACATTTCCCCCATTACCCTTTCAAACCACTGATGTATGTGAACCTGGTGTGTGTGAATAGGAGATATAGGTGACAGCGTAACCATGTGTACAGTAAGAAGGAGCAGAATTCCTGTTTGTGCGTGTGTGCGCGTGCGTGTGCGTGTGTGTGTGTGTGTGTGTGTGTGTGTGTGTGTGTGTGTGTGTGTGTGTGTGTGTGTATGGTATCACGTGGCCTAGCCTATCATGCGTCCACGTGTTTTAAATACTGATTGATTCAGTAATAGTATTAGAAAGTTATGTTAACTATTATTTACTTACTTTTGGATCTCTTGCTCTCAGAAGTATAAGTGAACAAATTCGAATGCCAGACAAGGTTTTGGACTATAGCTTGACAATGACTTTCCTTTTGTACCCCATAAGCAACTGGCTGTGTAAACAGAATATCAACCAAAACTGTCAAGACTCTGCGCTCTCACTGTCTTTCTCTATCTTTGTCTTTCTCCTTCCTTCATTCCTATTCTCCAACTCTAAATCCTCCTCCTCCTTGTTCTTCACCTCCTCCGTCTCCCTTTCAGTTCAGATCAAGCCAATCTTTTCTGGCGCCGATGACACTTCTTTCTTTTCTCGTCTGGGGAACTCAGATTTATAGGTCCAGTGTTTATTTTTATAACTAATTTCAGTTTTTCATTACTTCAGTATTAACATAACAGAGGCACTTTTTCCATGTTCAGTGGTAAAAGGTAGTCAGTGGTGTGAACTGCACTGCAGGGGAACTGGGTCTAAAGTGTGTGTTTATACTTGTGTGTCAGTGTGTGTGCGCTTGTATGTGTGTGGATATGTGCATGTTAGTGCACGATCCAAGCACAGATGTTCTCAAAGGTTTTTAGCCAGTAGTTCTCCCTCTCCCCTTGCAGAAAAAGGGAAGTGTCTAATAAAAGGCGGGTGTATGAGATGGAGTGAGTCATGCACACACGCACAGAAAGACAGAGAAAGAGTCTGCCTCCCTCGATCTCTCTGAGCTTGTGAGAGAGAGCGAGCGAGTGAGTGAAAGAGCAAGGCAGGAAGCAGGGAGGGAGGCTGTGCCAAGCTGGAGCTGAATTCCTGCCAAGAGTCTACTTGTTTGCTCGTCTGGCTGGAGCCAGAGGCTGACCTTATTAGCTAGGAGGGCAGCCGTCTTATTAAAACACATCTGGCGCTCAGGGAGCCCAAATAGTCCTCATATTGTCTTCCTGCTTGCTCCTGACCTTGCGTTACCTAGCAGGAATGCTGACAAGGGCTTCACGCATCTGTTGAGAGTTTCACCAGGGTCCTTCTCCCCCTCCTTACCTCCCTCCTCCCCTGCTTTTCCACCCTCGCTGTCTTTGCTGGCGCCTACACGGTAGCTCTGCGAGGCCTGTTTTTCTTCCTCCCCCTCCCCTTTTTCCTTTTCCCTCCCACCCTTTTCCACACACCACCCCTCAACTCCGCCACCCCTCTTCGGCGTAGCGTCCCAGTACCCCCCATGGAGAGACTTTTTTTTTCCTTGCCAGGTTGCTGTTTCGATACAATTATTCCTGTGTGGATTTGTTTTATGAGGGGCTGTAACCGGTCCTGTTTAAATAGCTCTTTGGTGCTTATTTTAAGGTGTGAATAGTGCAACGTCCTGGGGCTAGTCTTTATTGTCTATTTGGACAGGAGGAGATTTTTTTTATGGTATATGTGTCTTTCAGGAGATGAGCTGTAGGTAGATACATGGAGACTCAAGCTTTTACTGTACAGGACCCATATCCCAGCAGGCTTCCCATGGATATACTTAAAGCGTGGTGTTTATGTGCTTCGGTCACTTTGTATACAATGCAAATAAAGACCTGTGCTAGTTTTTTTTCTCTGTGGGCATGTAGAAAATTTGAAGTCAAAGTGTGTCAGACTTTCATTGTGAGAGCTCTGCCTTGCTGACGGACCGCTGCTCACTAGCTTGGAAACAAAACTGTCATTACCAGACTCAACGCCTGTAAGT
>NC_139826.1:21718193-21723193 GCF_963691815.1 Echiichthys vipera
TTCCAGTGTGGTCCCAGCTCTGGTTTGGCCATAAGATCCGTCTCCTGTGTTTTGAATGTGTCGGTGCTTCTAGCCATTCACCCCCATAGCTCATGCTTCACTGGCCACACACACACACACACACACACACACACACACACACACACACACACACAACACACACACACACACACACACACACACACATAGAGGTATCATGTATTGGCTTCTCTGACCAACAAGCCAATAACACATGGCTCTGTTTAGACACACATTTTAAGCAGTGAGCTATCACATACCAGGCAGGTTTTGAAATTGTCCTGTCAGCATTGTGCTCTCTGTTTGTGTGTGCGTACATGTGGAAAACAGCTGTTGTCCAGTCAAGCCACACCTGGGATTGCACGACTGCTTCTTTGACCTCTGATATAAATGAGGGCAGGACACAACCCCGGAAAGTCTATCCTACCACTACACACGTTAACATTTAATCTGAGATGTGTGCGGTATCTTTTGATCATGCAGGTAGGAGTGTTCTTCTTTGTGTGTCAGGGTTTCTTCTGTTCACTTGTGTGTTTGTGTATGTGTGAGAGTGTTCCTACCTATTTACTGCCAGCAGCCATTGGAGACAAGAGGTCTAAGCCGCATCTCTAACCAGTTTGAGAGCCTCCCTATCTCTGCTCACACAGATTGGGTTGCTGGGCACACGCACACACGCACACATACAAATCCACACACTCATGCACAAACTCACTGATGGCAAAGAATACACACACTGTGTGCTTTGCACACATGCTTATGCACTGCGTTCATGTATATCCCTTTTTACTGTTACTATTTCTCTCTCTCAGTCATGCACGCGCATAAACACACACACACACACACACACACACACACACACACACACACACACACACACGCACGCACACACAGATTCACGCTCCCAGCGTGGCTAAACTAGATTAGTGTGTATAAAGGCTCATAATCCCTGCTGCCTCCCCAGCAGGCAGAGAGGAGCCTGTCCTCCAAATTAGGTTGGCCTCTCTGGGTGATGAGTGGCTGCCAGCAAGGGTCCACTTTATTTGTGTGTATGTGTTTGTGTATTTTTTGCATTGTGCATGAGCTGTGAAACACGTGTCTCCAGCTGCTGTGTCACTTGTCCGCATGTAGACATCCACCCAAAGAAAGAACAAAGGAAGATGCTCTATGAAACCTGTGGCACAGTGTTTGTTTACTTAATGCTGTACTTACAGTATGTTTGTTTTGGTAAAAATCACATGGTACAAGTGGCAGACTGTACAAAAGATAAACAGTAATCTAAATTTAACAGTAGGATTTACTTGTTAAGGGTGTTGTCCAGCATTAGCCCATTCCTTGGAGAGATGTTTTGCCACAGTTTTCTGTTGTGCTGTTGCAGAGAAAGTAAAAAACACTTAATTGCTCTAAGATGTTTGTAATGGTAATATTATAAGGCACACATTTGTAAAACATAGTATACTTATAGAGTACAGTAATACCTCCTCACTGCAGAAAATTACTAGAATAACCATAAAAACATTAAGAAATAAAAATAACTTTCAACACTTTCTCTGTAGTTGGTTCTGGTTCTTTTCCTTAAGGAGATATTTAGCTGATTATGTTGCGATTGCCGAACACCATTCATCTGCACACACTGCCCACATCACCATGACACAGACTTGGTTTAAAATGGCAAAATATCAATTTTTAAGGCACTTCACTCTCATTTCAAAAATATTTTTGTAAGAACATGAAATCATGGCCGGTAGGTTGCTGTATCCGCAGGTACATCTGGAAGCGCCTTATCTCACTCTGTAGTCTAGTGCTATATGCACTTTGATCTTTACTAAGCGTGTGGCTGGACTCTGATACCTTCACATAATTCAGCTTCTATGTAAATGTAATTCTTTTACAGAATTTTGCAGCAGTGCCTTCACTCTCCGGTTGTCATTCCTGTCACAATTATGTGTGTGTATGTGTGTGTGTGTGTGTGTGTGTGTGTGTGTGTGTGTGTGTGTGTGTGTGTGTGTGTGTGACACTGTATTCTATGGGTACTATAAGCCGATTTAGTGATGTTTGAACCCTACAGGCAAGAGGTCATTTGACCTCCTGAAGTGGGATTGATATAAAGGCGAATGTGTTATGGTAAATGTAACAGTATGGTTCACATGCACATTGTGATAGAAGACTGACTATAATGTATATAATGATATGTTTAGTCTATTTCCTGGCTTACCTCTTTCAGTGTCCCCCAGCAATCACAGTTGTACCAGTGTCAGCAGGGACACATTCCTCTCTACTTAAAGTGAAGCTAATTCTGAGGCTTATTAATTAATGATAAGGTATAAATTATCCAGATTTTTATTACATACTGATCTCCATTGGTGCACATATGGCTAATCCAGCCCCCGTCTTTATGATGTTGTGAATGTTGTCCTTCTGTTACCCTCTGTGGTGCTTATCATCATGATTCAGCAGGCTGACTGTTATACCAAGGCTGTATTAGCTATGGGGCAGCGCTCTTTGGGGGTCTTTAGTGTGCTAATAGTGAAGGGCCCATAGGGAAGCACAATAATTGGTACAATAATTGGTCTTTATTTATGCTGAGTGAAGGCTATGATTAACTAATATCACCCCTGAGTGTATATGCACGTACGCATTAGCACACACGCGGCACACACATGTGGATGCGCAGTCACACGCACATACAGATCCCCTTATATAGCATGTGTGGTAGTGAGATTGAGTGGAGAATTGAGTATTGAGCTAATCCCTGGTGGCAGCCTGGAAGCTCTGTAAAGCCACTGACAGGCAGTAAAAAGGCATAATGTAGTTCATGAACAGTACCAGAGTGACTTGCTAGAGACTGGTTGATGTTGACAATATAGTTTAATGATTTTGTAACAGATCACAAGTGGTGGGAAAACAATGTGTCAGGTATGCATTAGTTCTCCAATGCTGTGTATCAGCATACAGAATATATTAAACTGCCAAAGGGTCCATAGCATGACACTGAGAAAACAGGGCTGTATGTGAATGTGCGTGCATTTGCGCGTTTGTCTCTTCCTCTGCCACTGCTAATGAGCTGAGGACAATAAGGCCACGCTTTGTCTTTTGAAAAGACATACGGTGAGTGGGGAAAGTGGTGTGTGTTGAGCTGCAGCCTACTAAACTTACACACATGGAGGCAGCATGTGACATTCACGTTTCAGCTCTGTTGTTCTGCCTCTGAATGCATGGCAAACCCACCTGTGTGTGTGTGTTGGTGTGTGTGCGTGCGTGTGTGCGTGTGTGTGTGTGTGTGTGTGTGTGTGTGTGTGTGTGTGTGTGTGTGTGTGTGTGTGTGTGTGTGTGTGTGTGTGTGTGTGTGTGTGTGTGTGTGTGTGTGTGTGTGTGTGTGTATTGTCAAATCCCCACAGTGGCAGCGTTCTCATGTGTTTACTCCTAGCGTAGAAACTGAACACCAGGCTGTAATCAGAGCTGCAGTGAGAGGATCACAACAACTGTGTTCCCTCATTATGGCTCCAGCAGATCACCTTTACCTCCTGTGTGTGTGAGTGATTATGCCCCCCCCCCCCCCCCCCAATAGCCTTGCAGACAGCAATGTGGGTGCAGGCAAAGTAATACTTACTGTATGTGTGTAATTAAACGAGCGTTGTTTATTAATGTTTTTTTTTTACTCAGAAGTGACACTTTGAGAGTCTTGGTCAGTGTCATATCGAGATCTTCCTAGTGGGCACATTTAAAGCACACAAAAGCTTTTATAACTATATGGATTTGGAGGAACTATGAATCTGTGTACTACCGAAACATAGCAAGTTTATAGTTTCCAGCTTGACGTCAGGTCTCTACAGTGTCAGCATGTTCAATTTCCTTCATGTAAAATTATGAATGTAAAGTGAAAAAGTAGCACTTGTAAGACTGATTGGACCATGAGAAAGAGAAACATAGTCCACAATAGATTTTCCACACAGATAACCATGTTACCATTAATGTAGTAACAATAGAAATAGTCTACAGCAGCTTTGTGAGGCTGTACTTAGGCACAGAGGTTCTTTGAGCTACTGTAAATGTTAACGCAAGCGCTCTAACAACCTTCAATACTGTACTGTTTAAAATATTTGATGAATTTGATTTTTATGTGTGTAAATGTATGACTATCAGTACTTCAAACGGCATGTTTATCAATAAGCGTTAGGGTGCGCCTTTGAAACTTCTCACATACTCAAGTGCATCTTCCACAAGCTGACACTGCTGCTGTTCTCAGAGACAAATGATTACTCAGGAACTCAAGATAGGTAAACATCAGTTTCATCGGCTCCCAACTGATTTCTATTATTGAATTAGGATAACCCGGCCCTCCTCTCCGCTTCCCTTCTTCTCTTCTCATTCTCTTGGTTTTTATATTATTGCATTATCTTCGCCTCCCTAACCCTCCCTCCCTGCTTTATGTGGCCCGGTAATGAGACAGTGACCGATTACCCTAAACCCTACCCCCCCCCCCCCCCCCCCCCCCCCCCCCACACACACACACACACACACACACACACACACACATTCAGATAGAGGCTTGCAATGAGCTTCAGTTTGTATGTGCTGTGTGTGGATGTGCAAGTTATGTATGAAGCGTGTAAGCTTGTAAGCTCAGGTGACGGGGCTGTGATATGGTTCATGTGGTACTGATTCTGTTTCTAATCCCATATAAAACATTTAGTGCCAATTTGTAAGAGAGCTGGCAGACTAAAACCAGAATTAGACATCAGTAAGTCCTGGTATCATTAGGTAACGCTATGATAGTATCATATTTTTACATTGTGAACATGAAAATGATACTTTCACGTTAGTGCCATAATCGTCCTGGGTTGTGGCATGGTTTGCATTAGATTGTATACCTATTAGAAACACCCTACAATATAATGTGCATGAGTTGTACAATTTCCTATTGGCCCATATCAACAGCTACGCATCCAGCTGTGGTTGCTATGGCCTGTTACTGAGGTAAAAGT
>NC_139826.1:21728193-21730693 GCF_963691815.1 Echiichthys vipera
CAAAGCAGCTCACCTTCTTTAGTCTCTTTTCTTTCTTCCTTAATATATCTACCAGGCATCTGCTGAAACTCTTGAATAACACGCTTTACGAGCCACTACTTGATAGTCTGTCCCAATCTGCAGCACTGTTGTCTGTTTATATAACAAGGAACTACAAATTATGTTAGTATCTACATCCCCTCAGTTAATGCCCGAATCTGTGGAGATATGGTGATGTGGGGGGGTTCTTTGAGTCATCTCCACTGACACTTTCACCCCACTGCTAAGTATCTATAAACAGAGACAGAAAGAACATGGGGACATATGGGATGAGGTCAGATGACTGCAATAGTGTTAGTGAAATGTGTTATCCCCTTATTGTGGCTTGGCTCTGCACTTCAGAAGTGGTTTTGACTTGATGATAAGCTGTAGCACGATGCACCTCCATGTAGCAGAATCTGGCAGGCAGTGAGGCCCATGGAGACATAGTTCTGCCCAGGCCACGGCCCTCTTAGTGGCCTGGGGTTTGGAAGCCAGCCCCTATTCACCATGGAGGACCTCCGCAGTTACTGGTGCACAGCTGGGTCTGAGATTCACTGGCACTGAAAATCAATCCATGCCTGTGTGTGTATAATCATCTGCATCCTTTCTACGAGACTCACAAACATCCCAGTCGACAAGATGGAGTGTGAGATGAGATAAGGCCTCTCTATATGTGGGCCAGTATTCACTGCATGTATCAAACATTCAGTCTAATCTTCAGAGTGAGGAAGAAGTGATGACATAAACACAAACCAGTGACTCTCTGAACTTTTGTCTGATGTGAAGACGTAAATGGGTGTTCTATATGTCTGATGATCTATACATGATAAGATTGATGACAAGAGTATTAGCATGCTTTAATAAACCACTGTTCCACAATCAGATACGGAATTTCCCATTTTGATGTAACGGTGTAAATAACTTCCTGTATACTATGCATTAACAAAACTCATCCGCTGCATCAGAACGAGAGATATCGTAAAATCTAGCGCCTACATTACCCCCAATGCAACTTGACCACCAACTGTTTGGCTGGAAACTTTGGTGTGTTATTCTACTAGCAGATAATGTGACATCAAGCAGAGATGAGGAGCGGACTACAGAGTTCTGCTAAGCTCATATCTTTTCAAATCCACACTCCCAGATTTTTTCATTTTTAAACTTTTAGTGTTCAGCACCCAAGTGACATCACTTGAGGCAATTCATCAGACGTTGTGCAGCTCCCTAGCCTAAAAGACTTTATTTCACATATGCAGTAGTCCTCCACAAGATCTGTAAACAAATACTTGATGTGTAAAATCTGTAGTAGAAAAGACATTTCCTCACCTTCTGATGAAGAATACATGACTTCATTCTTCACTTCTTCCCAAATGTCTTTTGAGGGCAGTGTCTTGGTTTAGTTTATTACGATGTTCTATAAGCACATATATACGTGCGGACATAGATCCCAAATGCACATCTATTGTCTACATTAATGCAAACCCATGCTGAAATGCGTCTTTTATAAATATCCTAAGACTAACAGACGAAGAGCCACTTTGCACTTTACCAAGAACCAACATTTCATTATATATATTGTATAATTTTAATCATTGACAGACAAGTGATAATGATTCATGAATTATATATGGAGACTGTGAAATTGTGATCATGCGATGCCAGTGGATGTATATTGGTTGTTATCATCGCAATTGGCGTCTTGACACAGTGATGAGTGTTTGAGCGTTAAAAATTCATGGATGCATAGCATGTGCGCACACGACACGCAGACACACCTAAATCTCTCACAGCTGTTAAATGTAACACACAAACACACACACAAACACACACACACACAGACACGTTATGATAAATCCATCATGTCCTTCTACCAGCTGCTCACTGCACTGCTACTACGTCTGTCTTGTTGCTAGGATACATACACACTCAGGGAGTAGCTCACCCCTTGTCATACACATTCTGTTTGTGCCCATATGTTGCAAAGGTGTCCCCCCCCACACACACACACACACACACACACACACACACACACACACACACACACACGGACACATACACACACACACACACACACACACACACACACAGAGTGAATTTCATGCGGCCCTGTATACACCAAACTAAATCAAAATAAGATATTGTCTACTTATCTTTGCCACAGTAGCACATCATTCACGTTAGTGTAAATTTATTTTTTTATCAGGGTTTCATAGCAGTGCCCCAATTAATTTCTTACTTAAATTGATTAGAAAAATTGCAGTGATTGACTTCCCTCCTCTATTAACTCCCTGGACAAGAGGTGGCAGGGTGGAGAGCACATTTCTAGTGCACAAGTACCGTTGGAGGGCGCTATCTATCTGTCTACCTATTTGCTGTAATAGTGTAGCGTCACTTCCTTCTTATCAGTGAGGATACCTCGACAGTAGCTCCCTCTCTTCTCTCTCTTTACTTCTCTTCTTGGCTCCCTCTCTGTTGTCTT
>NC_139826.1:21740693-21758193 GCF_963691815.1 Echiichthys vipera
GGTGGGTAGGTGGGCAGGTCTGAGAGAGACAGTTGGAGCAAACTTCCAACCAGAAATTCCCCCTGACCTGCAGGTGGATTATAGGCCAACCTGCCAAAGACTTTTTTTTGTGTCATATTTACTATAGCGGTTTTTCCCCACTCAGTCTGTAACTGTAGGAGGAAGCACCTTGATGCCCACAAACACCTACATGTGAATGTGAGCGCAGAGACCCCCCCCCCCCCCCCCTCCCCCTTCCTGGAACCTCATGAAAAGTCATGTCTGTGTATTTTTGGCAGTGTGTGTTTAGAAGGGGTTGCGGAGTCTCGTCAGTCTTCAGGGCCCTCCTCTGCTCTGTCGCTCTGTGTCTCTGTCTCCAGCTGAGAGCTATGTATATTTCATCAGGTGCCTTTTTTGTCTTAAGATGTGCTGCACCTCCCCTGCTTGTCTCTCTGCTGGAGGGAGCCATCACAGTCTCTTTTAAGCCCCCCCACAACACCCTCTCTTTCTCTCTTTTTTCACTGACAGCCACCCTCTGCTTCTCCCTCTGCTTTTTCGTGGTCAGCTTGTCTCTCTCCTGAAGGCTCATCCCTCTTTCCTCTCTCAGCTGTGGAGGGTAGCAGAGTGGAGCGCATCCAAACAGACTTGGGCTGTCAGGAAAACTGTTTCTCTCTCTCTGTCTCTGTCAGTCTTTGATTCTGTCTGTCTGTCTGTCTGTCTGTTCTGCGGCTCTTCAGGGAAGGGACACTTCTTTGCCCAGTGCTGCATCCCCTTTAGTTGTTATCTTTTTATAGCAGAAATCTTGAGTGCTGTGACAGCAGCTAAAAATGGTTTGCACGGGCTACATCGGCAGTTAATTGCTATATTTGCATCATCAGTGTCTTTTTATTGTTTAGATTTTATTATTATATTGATATTGATATTTTAGCACCAGTAATTGAAACATTATCAGGGCCGTGGATTGATTACTGAACAGGCCTTCCGGGCACAGGCCCAGGGGCCCAAAGTCTCATAATCCGCCTATGATCAGGACACCTCTTCGTATATGTATAGCAGAGTCTGTGTCTATCTAGTCTAGTGGACTTATATTGGAGTCACTCATTGATTCCATCTAATTAATTTAATTCACCTCTATCTTAAATAAGGAAATAGTATAATTATAATATGTAATAGTATAATTTTATTGAATTATTCCTTTGTTGCTTGTATGTTCATTATGTATTTATATCTTTCAGGCGTGCGCTGTGATTGAGAGCGTGACTGTAGCCAATAAGGAAGTGGACTTGGGGCCTTTGCAGCCCGCCGCTGACCTCACTCCTTCCCACCCACTGACCTTGGAGCCAGAGAAAGCTGACCGCCCACTTTCCAGTGAGTAGCCAAATTCCACATGACAGTCCACAACACACAGTATTTACAGTAATTAAATATCCCTGTGGATATTCAGAGATCACTAATAGCACACATTTGTTTCTTTTCATGTTACGTTTCTTGGTCTCATCACTCTGTTTGGCCACAACTGACTTTCACTCAGCACATATAGTAGTAAATGCTTTGGTTCCGCCTCAACTACTAAGAATAAGCCATACCCCTCTGAATTTCTTCACGCAGAGGGCATCTTATCTCTATGTCTTTTTTCCTGTGTGAGGTGTCCGCCCGACCCTGCTATGTGGCAACACAGGAAGTAGTGAGACCCCTGGAGTGAATGAGATTAGGTCTGAGGCTGTTCTCTCACTCATCAAAGGAAAAAAAAAGTTTGAATTCTTCTTCTCATGTCTGTCATGTCTTCTACACTTCATCATCTCGTAACGCTTCAACCGCAGTCCTCCACCACCATTGTATTTTTATCTATGTATACCTACATAGAGATACAGTAGCTACCTCCCTCTCACCCAAACTCGATTAACTCTTTGTTTTCCATCTTTTGTCATTGCAATGGTCAACCTGTACATGCTGCTGTGTGAGACCAGCAGGTGATAATAATGATTTCCCTACAGTTTGTTTTGCAAATGTGCCGGGGATCTTTTGAATGTCATGAAATTGTCAACAATGCAAACCATAAAAACGTACTGTACACTCAAACCCTGCACTGATATCCATCAGTGTTCACACACAAATGCGCATGTTTACATGCCATATCTCAGCCTTTTTTTCTTCTGTTGTTAATCTGAGGTTCCAATTTGAGTATCACTGAGCAGCTAGTTTCTTATTGCTGCCAGCCTCGACCCAGAGCAATGGATTATAGGTTTTACGATCATTTCACTCCTGTCTCCTTCATCTACAGTTTAGTCTTCAGCCTGATGGATGAACAGGCAAGTTGTTGGGATGCTGGTGAAGGAAAAGATGATAGAAAAATGAGAGGTGAGCTGGAAGATGTCATGATGAAGCAGGCAAAGACACAAAAAATAAGAGACATGCGAGTATGTATGTGTGAGAGTATACCCAGAGGGAGGCCATCACTGCAGTGGGTTTTGGAGCTCAGTGCGTTTATGTGGAAAGTGTTGCTGTCTTCTCCTATCAGTGTAGCTGGACTGACTTTTCACTGGGTATCTATTCCCTCTCTTCTTCTCTTTATTTTTTACACAAGCCTTTATACTTACAAACACTACTTTTTATTAATGTAATTTTCTTAACTCACTGCCCTTTTCTTTTTCCCCCACTATCTCTGGTCCTGCTATCATTCTCTCTTGCTCACCACTCCATCCTGCTCTGGCCACTTTCTCTCTCTCTTTTCTCTAAGGCTATTTCTGTTTAGCCGTGAGGGCCCCCCTGTCGTTTACAGAAAGTCAAAGTTCTCTTTCCAACTGAACCCCCCCCCCCCCCCCCCCACACACACACACACACACACACACACACACACACACATACTAGCTCAACCACAACACACTGAAACGCGCCTGGTTAAACAGCCATGACAAACAGACATGCACACTTGTACATGCAGAAGACTGAACGTTCCTCCCAGTGGTCTAGTGTGGGTTGAGAACAGGGTTTTTCATGAGTTATTTAAGTGCTCTCCATCATGCGTATTGTGCCGCGACTCACACTGACATGACACGGCCCATTTCCTCCGCTCAGGCTGGAAACGTGACACAAGACACGCTTGCAGTGTTCTCACAGAATAGAGTAGAGAGGTGCACAATCCGCCATGATCTTAAGACTGTTGGGTTTAAATCATTGAATGAGACCCTATGCAGCAGATAGATTGAAGCTAAAGGGAGAGGCTCATGATTTTAGATGGATGATGTTACACAGTCCTGCTGTCCACTGCAGTCTGAGTTTTAACCATCTGAGAGAGGAAGGCAGTTCTTTCACATTGAATTGTGGTGTTAAATAATGTCAGTATGAGAGTTAAAGAGATTATTCTGATTTATTGAATTGGGGTTGTATGAGGTACTTATCCATAGTCCGTGTACTACCCGCAGTAGATGGCGATCGGCACGCCCCCAGTTCGGAAAATCAGGCAGGAGGACCAGTACAGTAGCTAAGCAGTGTATTGCAGTGGATGGGAGCAGCAGCAAAACCTATATTAGCCACCTAAAAAAACAAAACAATATAAGTTTAGGTGTGCAGTATATTTAAAATCTCTACATCCCTTTACCTTGCCCTCAGACAGCCCTGTTTAAAAGGAGCATTTCTGTATTTTTCAACCTGGACCCCATTTTCCCATGTATTTGTGTCTAACTGGCTAATGAGAGCAATATTTTTGCTGGTTGAGTATTGAGTAAGAGCACTGCATCCCAGTAACTGAAAAAAACGGGCTGCAATGAAATCGAACAGGGCAATAGCGCAACGTCAATACTGTATACATCCAATAAAAGTGCTTGTTTTAGCCACAGACTGGCTCAGATTGCTACTGCCAGTCAGTGTCAGTGGAGGTTGCTTTGATGAGAGCATAGATAAAAGCTCCTCCTGCAATTCCACAATTCCTCCTGCTTAAACTTAAATAGGGCTGTCTTATGCAAGGTAAAGCAGTGAGAATATTCTAAATATAGAGTACACTTAGAGCGCACTCACACTGTCCTCCCGGACCGCGACCCGGACTTTAGGGTACTTGTACTTGGACGGCCCGCTGGCTGCAGTTGTGCGCGGAGCGGGTGCACTCACACTGCTTAAAGGTACTAGACTTTAGCTGAAAAAACGGTTTTGGCCGCGGCCAAAAGGACAGTGTGAGTAGGCTCTTACATTTTTCTTTTGGTGGGCCTTTGATTGGGTGGCTAAAATAAGTTTAGCTGCTTACCCCATCCACAGCAGTACGTTGCTTAGCTTTAGTGATTGTCCTCAACCCTGCTACTCCAAACTAGAGGTTATACACTGACTATACAACCCCACTTCAAAAAATCAGAACTATCCCTTCAATTAGATCTCATGTACATGTAAATGTTGACAAGAGATCTCCATTTCTCATTTTAAATGTCACAACATGTTGTGACTCAGCAGGGGCCTCTATTAGACAGGAAACAGGCTGGAGTGGGGAGGATGTGACATCTGGGCTGACCACAATATGCTTAAGGCCTGTGAACACATTCGCTTCACATACTGTATATCAGCAGTCAGTCAGGCGCAAAACAGCCTCACAGTCAATACAAGGTGAACCAACCTACTGTATTGTCAGCATAGACATTTAATAGAGGGAGGGGCACACAGGACTAATGTAACAGGCAGAATATAGGTTGAGTAAATTTGTACCATTATGTTCACCTTTGTCTGCACTGTTACATCATCAGAGTGGTGTAAATTTAGCTTTATTTATTCTATTCCCTTCTACTGTTTCATCACATCCTCAATCTTAGTGAGCAAATACATTTAGAGATATGTACTTTTATGATTGTTTGATTAAACATGCTCAAGATGTGGTTGTCATGAGGCTGTAAGTGTGTTTTGAATGAAATGATACAGCTGGACTTGGCAGTCTTGGCAGTCTTGTGTGCTTGGCTGCTGGCCAGTTCAATACAATTACAATTACCCACCATGGGAGCATGGAGCACCACTGAAGATGGGGTGTGGGTGCTAGTTTGGGCACAGGGGTGGGGTTGGGGGTTGGGGCGATGGTGTGTGTGTGTGTGTCTGTGTGAGGGGGGGGGGTCTGCCAGCCCACTTTTGTTTGGGTGGAGAATCAATATCTGGGCTGTTGCTTTAATTGCTGTGGTTAACATTTCACATTAACAGTCTTGAATGGAGAACTCGGGTTCAATCTGTAAACAGCCATGCACACACACTGCACACACACACACATACACATATTAAATGAGGAACAGTCTGGTCATAAAAGGGTGATTACAGGCGCCCATCCTTGTATCTCTTGTCCAGAGAACAGAGCAGCAGGTGGAGAGATGAGAGTGAACGGGCGTTGAAAGAATAGAGCTGAGGGCTGACAGGAGCGGTGGGGAAGGAAGGTATGGTAGAGGATGGTGAGAGGAGGACAAGGACATTGAATGGAGAGACAACAGGGGATGTGTTTGGAGAGAGAGATCAGAGGGTGACAGAGGAGACGTGGAGAGGAATGCCACTGCTTACCCCCCCCCCCTCTGATTCCCTCTCTTTTCTTCTTTTCTTTTGTGCCCCTCAGTAGGGATGACAGGAGGGTTGGCTAACTTCGAATGACAGTGACAAGCTTGCCACTGCTCCCACGAAGTACAGCAGATGGATGTGTGTGTGTGTGTGTGTGTGTGTGCGTGCGTGTGTGCGTGTGTGTGTGTGTGTGTGTGTGTGTGTGTGTGCGTGCGTGCGTGTGTGTGTGTGTGTGTGTATGTGTGTGTATACGTGCGATTAAAATGCCACCGGAGACCAGGGTATACTGAATCTCTTGGCAGCACCACGCTTGGTAGAGCGCCACCTCACTGCCCTCTCTTTCCAGTGCAGCAGAGTGGGCGTTGAGGTGTGTGTGTGTGTGTGTGTGTGTGTGTGTGTGTGTGTGTGTGTGTGTGTGTGTGCGTGTGCATGTGCGTGTGTGTGTGTGTACTGTATGTGTGTGTTAAGTGAGGGGAGACAGTCTCAATAAACAAATATTAATTCACAGTGTTCCCAATGTCTGTTCCATTATATCCTTTCTTCGGGGGGCAAGCAAGCTGGATGGCCTGTGTGGCTGTTTGTTCATCCATCTATCTGAGTAATTCAGTAATGTAATGATCACAGGATTTTTGAGAAACAGAGCTCTGTTCTGCAGTGTGGCGCCAGTCCTGGCGGGCATGGGGGAATTAGTCAGGAGACAGTGGGTTTGGCATTGTGCCACGGTTATTAGCCACTCACAGGGTGGGCACGGGGTTGTGCCCCAACTCAATCACTCACTGTGTTTGCATGTGTGTGCCTAATGTGTTTGTTTCTGTGTGTGCGTGTCAACCATTTTAGTCAGGATTCTCCTCTGGTCACACTGACCTTTTTGTGCAGTCACTTCTGGTTGATTTGTACCCTTTCCAACACATTCCTCTCTCTGAAAGACTGAGAAACAGGCCGTTAACCCCCCCCCCCGCTCTCTCCCTCTCTTCCCCCCTCTCTCTCGCTCTCTCGCTCTCTCGCTCTTTCACTCTCTCGTCTTGCCTCCGGATGGGTTTGATTTAGTGACTGTGGTTTTCCACCCACAGCCTGGGAGCCAGAAAAAGTAGACTTAGGGAGAGACCTATGGATTCACAGCCAGCGGAGCACGTCATTACTTGGCCATAGCTCATCAGCAGATACATCAGCAGGCTGGAGCGCTAATAGATGTGAGCTGTTGCTGTTCAGGAAGTAATAAACCTCTCCTCATTTCATCCCCCTTAATTATTTCCTTCTCACACGTTGCATGAATTGCACTAAATGATGACAGCAAAGAGCATCTGACAGTGTGTTATGTTTTCCAAGGTTGATTATTTGCTTGCATTATACAGTATTTATAATAAAGCTCAACATTGTGCAGCATTGACCAAATTATTCCTCTTTTGGGGCTTGGGAGAAGTTATATTTAGGCCACCTGATGTGAGGTTAATGCTCAGTGTAGAGCAGTGAGGTCAGGTTACAGACATGTTTCAGCAGTAGCCCTGAAAAAGAAGACTACTTAGTGAATGACATCCAGACTCTGACCTTTGACCTCACAAAGGAAACAGGTGTTCAAGCAGGATTAAGCTTGACTGCCTGCACACTTAGAGCTACGGGTGGGCGATATGACAATTTTGGATCATGAAGGATCAGAACTTTTTGACGATCTGCCCAAGCAGAAAGATCGTAGCTTTGTCTATAGGTCGCATTCTAGCCATTGCTGAGATATGCTCTGCTCTCATCACGATTTTTTTTCCTTAGTCAAATCACACTTTTGGCTAGTCTGCCTCATGCCCGCCCTAAAGACACGCCAATCAACCAATCGCGAACTACAGGCAGTGATGATGATGATTTCTCATCCCCCATCATGTTTGATTCAGAGGGTAACGGAAAGTAATGGCTGAAAATGTAAACAGAACGGAGGAGTTACATTAACAGCACGTGGGCGTCTGACTAACATGTCGCATCGACGCTGCCTGTCCACACTTATTCACAGAATGTGTGGAACAAGATGTAAAATATGCGCCTAAATAAAAAAAACAGGTAAATGTCCCATGCACCAGCGGACTACTAATGTGTCTCCCAAGGAGCTAGCGGCCTCACTTCAAAGAGGTCGCCTTTTCTGCTTTTCAAGCACCCAGAGGGACAGCATCCTAAACAGTATGCTGAGAGTGAAACAGCGAGGAAACCAGTTACACCGCAGCCATCAGAGGCAACCGGTAGCTTTTGGTAGCTTTTTGTCTGTTTAGAAAGGTTCTTTGGCCTAAATGCTCCGTTGTATATTTTCTCTTCCATCGCTATATCTTTACATAGGGAAATACTTTGGTTGCACTGTTCATTAACTTGGGAAATAATTAAAAATCAATGTAAAAAAACATGATCTGATCATTATTTCTGTGAACAATCGTGATATACTGTATTTTTGCCATATCGCCCACCCCTACTCAGAGCTGTGTTGTGTAAATGTTGGTGTCGGCCTCTTTTTATTTACAGCAGATAGACACAAATAAGAAAACCTTACAGCACAACAACAGCCATATTTGGGTAAAAGTGTTTTATACAGATGGCATTTTTATTTTGATTGAAAACAGGGTTTTATCAGTGCCCTTAACAATTGAGAGGAATTTAATTCATTTCTTTCCTTTTTTTGTTTTTCCTGATTCTCTTGTCGTGTTTTGCTTCCTGTCTACTCCTTCCCCACGCCTTCCTTTCTCTCTCCTTCCCTCTCTGCAAACCCATGACTTCAATCATCCCTTCCTCCCATCCAGCCTCCCTGTCCCCACCTCCACCCTCCCTCCCTCCTTCCTTTCTGCTTGTCAATCCCTCTGTCCTTCCTTCCCTCTCAAAGTGTCCTGCACTGTCAGGCAACTTGGCTGAGGCTAAGTGCTTTTTGCTGTCTCTCTGCAGGTGGGACTGTAATAAAGCTTGTCAGTGGGAGGCATGGGTCGTACTGTCACATGCTCTTTGCCTCCCCTCTGTTAACTCCCTCCTCCATCTCCTTCCAACCATTTCCCCCATCTCTGCCAGCCCCCCTTCACTCTCCTCCAAGATCCCCTGCTTTTATTTTTCCTCTCTCATTTGTCTGCCCTTTCTTCCCCATTTCATCTTGCTCTCACCCAAAACTGTGCTCCTTGACTTGTCTCTCATGTCTCTCTCTCTCTGGTTTCCTTGCCAACGGCACTTTCAGGAACATAATGAAGGAGAGCATCAACAGGAGACACCCCTCTCAACGGGCGCACACACACACACACACACACACACACACACACACACACACACACACACACACATATACACACACACAATCCATGTAAATGACTCCAGGTGAGGTTGTATTGTTTGCCCAGCTGCTCCCGCTAACCAGCCTCTCCTGTTCCACGGTATAAACCAGCAGGCTACATGGAGGAAAGCAGCTTCCTCTGCACAAAGCAGTTCTCTTTTCCTCTCTGTCTTTTTCTGTTTGCACACAGCGTATGTGCTTGTATGTTTGTGAAGATGTGAGTGCTTGTTACTGCAAATTACACTCAAAGGGCATCTAAAGGTTAGAGCTGGTAGACTATTTGCATGCATGTTTTCCAGACTAATTTCTTATTTGTGTGTGTGTGTGTGTGTGTGTGTGTGTGTGTGTGTGTGTGTGTGTGTGTGTGTGTGTGTGTGTGCGTGCGTGCGTGCGTGCGTGCGTGCGTGCGTGCGTGCGTGCGTGTGAATAAGCTTGTGCACAGCAACTTATTTGTTCTAGCCACAGGATGGCAATACTGAGCCCCTTCTTTAAAGGGATCCCTCTTTACCTCCTACAAGCCACTGTTCATTCACACACACACACACACACACACACACACACACACACACACACACACACACACACACACACACACACACACACACACACACACACACTTCTTTAGTCTGTGTTAGCCCAGGCTTGTGTTAGGTGACGGAGTGCAGTGAATAATTTAGTCCTGGCCATGTTAATGGCTGACAGCGAACATGGCCTCTCTACTCTGCTGTTGGCCCATTACTAGAACATTCTGTTTCACTCTCACTCTTTCTTTGTCGGTCTTTTGTTGCCTTTCATTTTTTTCCATTTTTCCTTTATGTTGTTCTGATGATGTCATGTCTACATGTCACTTTTTCTAATCACAGTTGTATTATCGTATTATGAAAAAGAAATGAAGGAAAACTGAACAATTTTGTTTTAATTGTATCCAACAGAAGTTTAATATGGATTACAGTAAATATTTAAAGGGTTGTATTGTCATGAACGGTACAGGTATAACACAAAATGTGGACCCAATGCAGACACAGACAAAAAGTAAAAGTACAAATCAAACGTTTAATAATATAAACGGATAAACGCAAAACACTACAAAGAATACAAATACAATAATTAACTAAAAAAACACGGAAACAACAGGAACGAGAAGACGACGGAAGATCAAGGAGACGGACGGGAAACAGGAACACGGGAAACTACGGAGAAAACAGAAAACAAACACGATTAGTCAACTTACTACAGGGAGCGTGTAAATCACAACGAGAAAGGGGATGCCAGTCTAGGGGGAATAGTTTTACCAATACAGGGTCGACGGCGGTCCGGCACTGCATGCCTGTCAGCTTGAGGTATTTAAGGTGGTGAGGTAATCAGCATAACAGGCTGCAGCTTGGGGGAACGCCTACCGGACCTAGACAGAGACAAGGGAAAGACACATGCAGGGAAACAAAGACAGAGGGAGACAAACTCACACAAAAAGGAAGAGAGGAGGGTACTGACAGAACCCGACATTGACATGTATGAATGTAACATTATTTATCCACCCTTTTTTTGGTGGTTGGTGGCACATCTACATTAATAACAGTGATGGATAATCACCTTCACCTCTTTTCTGTCCTAACATTTTCCCTCCTTTACCACCTTTATGCACAAATATTACAATTTTAAAGTTGCGGTAGTGTATATTGACTTATCCCAGTGAGTGATGGTCAACTTGCGGGCCGCGGGTCACATAAGGCCCGCCAAAGTTTTCCATCCGGAAAGCAGAATATTAATGAATTTAGAAAATGTGAAGGCAAAACATTTGGAATAGAAATAATTTTATCAGGAATGATTTACTAACCCTGAATATGTCCTTTTGACTTGGGAGTAATAAAGATGTTATAAATCCACCTGTCACCTTATTATTAGCAAGTAGTCTACCCAACCCGATACAGTCAGTCCTTCATTAATCAAGACAGTTGCATTCTGCAATTATTAAAGTATTTCTGATTCTGATTCTTATTCTGAATTAGGTTTCCAGAATTACAGATTTTAACCATCACACCTCAGTGATCTGCCTCCTAGATAGAGATCTGTGAGCATTTCCTAGTGAAGTATCTTGTTATCAGTATGGAATTCCTGTCTTTTCACATTGATGTAGGCTGATAAAAATAACATTAATTGGTAAGTATGGGAAAATATTCAACAAAGATAGTCATCCAAAGCAAAATAATTATGGTTAAGTACACTTCTTTAAATTAACATTGATTAACATTCAACTTAACATCTACATACTTGGTTTCATAATGTCTTTAGCATTATCAATTAACCACTGGACAAGTTGATTTTGTTCCGTTAGTTAGAATCACTGAGCATCTTTGCATTCTGTGACATTTTTATCTCTTTAGCTTATCTTCATTTAACTATATTCTCCTTTTCTTGTATGCTTTGCTTCCTCTGTTGTCTTTTTCTGTTTTTCACCTCATCTTCTCACTCTCCAACCTTCTTTTCTCAATCTCTCCATAAACGGTTGAGCAGATCACAGGAAACACGCATGTGAGTTTGCTTGTGTGAGAGACTGTGTTTCTGTCTAGGCCCAGTCAAGTACTATTAATGTTATTATTGCCCCACTGGGCTTCAGCTCTCCATGTGTGTGACGTGGGTGAAAAATAATATGACCCTTACACTAATGCAATCACATACACTAAACAAATTATAGCTTCCTCCCTCTCCGTCTCTCTCCCTTCATTTCTCTCGATCTCAATTCAACCATGACGGTGTTACATGTGGCGTACGTGGTTTTCAGCTTGTACAGCTTATGTGTGTTTTTTTAGTCCCTGCCTTGCTCCATTTTTCTCTCTGATACGATCAGTATGACTGTGTTTGGGGGCAGTAGGAGCCATGGAGCCTGGTGTGGCAGGCTGCAGCAGCACTGAGGTCTGGCCAGGCTCAGGCAGGCTCAGGGGGGATTGGGAGTGACGTGTCTGGGGTGAGACATCCCATAGTTGGGACTCCCATACCAGCCTTTCTGGCTCCAGCCTGGCTGATAAAGTTCAGCTGGGCGTGGAGAGGAGGTGCTCTATCTATCTCCTGGCCCGTTCTCTCTTGTTGAACATCTGTCCGTCAAATGGCTCATCTCGTCCTCTCTTTTTTTTTTTTTTTGCTAGAAACATTTCATTCATTTGTTTCTTTGATTCTCTCTGCCCCACCTCCTCTTCTCTCCTGCTTTTTTGGCTCTCCGCTGCATATACCACATATACGTGTCCTCCATCGCTCTATCTCTACCTCACACTCGCACAAACACATTCAGAACCCTTGAAGTGGGGTCATGATAGAGGCGTGTCGTTAATTAGACGGCAATGGTTGTTGCAGCAAAGCAATGGTAGGGTATAATTAATTAGGTGGCATGTGCACAGTGGGAGAAAAAGAGGGAGAGGAGAGATGGAGTGAGAGAGAAATACTGGCTATCAGTCCTCCTTTTATCCTCTGAGCTCAGATGAGTTCCCCTAATGAGAAAAAAAAGATGCTCCCAACCAGGGAAGAAAGCATTTTGTCCTTTACATGTTCTCTCTGCCTCTTCTCTGCTTGTCGTTCTGTCACCGCCTTGTTCTCTTTTCATCTGCCTCACACATCACATCCGTGCTATTGCTCATGGGGTGCCAGTGAGTTGGAGTCACCAGCCATAGATCTCCCCACAGTAGAATGAACACAGCCTCAGACGCACGCATACTGTACAGTGTAGACAGCTATAACACACAGCATGGATGGCATATAGCAGAACAATGCCCGCATGTATGTGCATTTGTGGGAGTTTATGAGTGTAAACAGATGTAACGGCTGCCGCTCTATGCTTTTAGTAAAACGAGGGAGAAAGAAGTGGAGATATCTCAAAAAGGCATAGAAAATGTGAGATGGAGGCAATAGGTGCACAAACAGTCAGAGCTGTATTGATCCTCTCCTCAGTTCAACACTGACTCCTTGACCTCATTCAGAAGCACCTCAGTGTGTGTGCGGGGATGTGTATGTGTCAGCAACTGTGTCTGTTCAGCTGCATGTGTTAAAGGTCTAACCACAGTGTAGTGTATATGTTTACAATAACCAAAGAGAATCTCAACCTGTGTCAACCCCGTAATCTTTAACAGCATCATGAATATTTGGACTCAATTTTTCTCCATAATATTTCATTTTCCTTGGAGAAGCCCAACTGCATGCAGGCACAGCTGCCTCAAATATACACATTGACAAACACTCACTCACTCCTCCCTCTGCAATGTAAACTGATAGTTTAATGACTGCCTGGCCTGTCCTTTCCTGTGTGACTGCAACTGTCCTAGGTGACAGGTTTATAGACAGTTTGGCAATGTCACTGCAGACGGACAGCTATTTACAGCCCAGCGTTAGACACGTCAGACCCTGGCAGTTAGCATAAATCCCCTGCCAGTGGGTAATACACATCGTCGACATACTGTATACAGCAGGTGATCACTCGGTCAACCTCTCAGTCCTTTTTAACCTTTTTAATACTACCCACATACCTCATGCGCAAACGTCACACACACACGCTGTAGATCTCTATCTTAGTTATTTACGGCATCCTGACATCACGCTTACAACCGGCACTCACTTTTCGTCCCTCTGTCTCTATCTCTCCCAGCCTTCCCCCTCTGTCTCTCGTCCCCTTCAACTATCATTTAGCTTTATGAGGTGTCCTAAAAAGAAGCCTGGGGTTCGTGCGCTTCCCTCCTCCCCTTTAAGTCGGAGATATTGATATCCTCCATAAGTCAGATGTGCCTCTCACTGTTACCGAGGAGAAATTGATGACAGAAGGGTGTGACAGGAGTGGAGTGGAGCTGGCGGGGAGTTGTTTCCTGTGTATGTATCAGAGTCTGTGTTTGTGTGGGGGCCTCTACAAGCGTGCGCTGCATACAAACAGACTTATTAAGCGAAAGAGAGGAGTTAGTTTGGGCAAAGCGGCAGGTTAAGCGAGGGAGAAGACAGCTAATGGCAAAAAAAAAAAACTGATTCTCAGAGAGTCAGAGATTCGGACAGATAGGCAGGAGGAGGGAGACAGATCTGTTTCTTTCTTTATGAGCTTTCCCTCTGTCTATGATACTGTTGCTATAAACAAGAGGTCAGCTGAAGAGTGGCTGTTTATAAGGTCCATCTCTCAGAGTGAGCATATCAAAACGCCTATGAAATCCTGATCAGCCTGCTGCGCTTGGTGTGTCTTTTCCGTGTGCATTTGTGTGGTTGTGGTATCCTTCAGAACCATTAGCAACCATCTGTCTCACAATCTAATAGGAGAATTAGAGCGTACTTCTCTTTGCATTGTGTATCACACTGTATTAGTTTGCGTCTATGTGTTTGCCTGCGCCTACATACAAGGTCGGGATGCTTGTATGTATGTTGCAGCAGAAGGTATAGTTTGTGTATGTTTATGTTTGGTGATTAAACATAAACTATCCTTACTACCACAGAAAAACACCCCGTCATTGTTCACCACAAAGCTTATGCTTACAACGCTCTGTGTTTTTGTGCAAACTGCATAAGCATTTAGTGGATGCAGCTACTGGAGGAGATTAGAGTTATCTCACATGAAGAGATAAGTCACCTTCACCATGTGGTTGGTCCCAAGGTTGAGTTATACTAACTTGCTCAGCGCACAGAATTTTGTTTCTTCAGATGTGGCTAAATGGTGTGATTAGTAAACTTGTTTACTGTGTGGGTTTTCGTCTTTGTGTACTCTACCTGCATGTGTGTATGTGCACGTGTTTGTACGCTCTCACTGCGGGTTTTTCTATTCCTCTGAGAATAAAGAAAAGGTTTGTTTGATTAATTAATTCTGTTAAACATGAATGTAAATGATCAAAGGAGCACATTTGCATTTTCGTGTTTAATTATTCATGAGCTGCTATTGCTCATGAATTAGGACACCTGTGAGGGCTTTTTCCTCTTGAGCTCAGACACTCACTCATGCACATATTCACACACACACACACACACACACACACTAGCACATCCTGGGATGTGACCCGATGTGTTTAACCAGACCTGCTCGTCACCCCTGCCTGTGTGTACTGCTGTGCGCAGGGATGCAGGTCACTGAAGGTTCATGTTAGTATTATTAGATTATGTTGCCGCTCTGGCTGAGGTTCAAATGCTCTGATTGGGTTACTGCGTAGCGCTAAAGCTCAGACTGTCACCCTGACTGTATGATTCATCTCCATGGAGACAAGAGAAAAACTCTGATCTAATTACCCATACTGCTGCCATCTCAGACTCGAGGAGAGGGCTAGGTGGCGTGAAAAAGGCGAGAAGAGCAAGTGAGGAAGAGGCAAGTGGCGGCACATAGAGGTTCTAAAAAAATAGGGATAAGAGTAAAAGGGGAACAAATAAAAGTGTAACGAGAATCGTGTGAGCTGATGCTAACAATAGAGAGCTTGATAAAAGCAGGTATTATTTATCTACTTTCTTCTCCCTCTTCCTCATCTCGCTGCTCATCATCAACAGAATCCAACCGCTGCACAAATAGGCCCTTGTTGCCATGGATATGAGCAATGGTTCTCCCGTTCTCCTTGATGGGGCTCAGTGATGAATGGCGTGGATGTGGAGGAAGTTAATAATTTATCCCGGGGAGGGAGCGCCCGTTCTGAGCAGCGTTACCTAGCATAATGGGTTAAGTGCAGCGATTGCTGCATGCCGAGCAATAGACTCTCAGGAGGTGATATATAAAAAATGAATAAAGGCTGAGTGGAGCCTGCTGGGAAGGAATTGTCAAGGGAATGTGTGTGTGTGTGTGTGTGTGTGTGTGTGTGTGTGTGTGTGTGTGTGTGTGTGTGTGTGTGTGTGTGTGTGTGTGTGTGTGTGCGTGTGCGTGTGCGTGTGCGTGTGCGTGTGCGTGTGCGTGTGCGTGTGCGTGTGTGTGTGTGTGTGTGTGTGTGAGGGGCGGGGGGTTGTTGTTGTGTTTTGGGAAGAAGGCTTTGTCATTTTTTGAATTGTCAGGTAAGGAACAGTAGAGTCTTAAACATGCTTCCTCCAGGCTTTCAGTAAAGATCTCCCCCACTCCACTTTTACTATATATGAAAAACAGCCCAATATGCCGTTGGCTTTGAGGCGTGACAGCAGCAGTGACAAATGAAACTGCTGCGGAACAGAAGTGCATGCCTTACCTGTGTGCCCTATGCTGTCATTAAATGACTCATTGACACTTATGTATACCTAAAGAGAAATACATGCCTTTTCCGTTCCTCATTATCCGACATATATGTGTTTATTTTAATATAACATTGGTCATTTCCCCCCTCTAGAGCAGCTTACGTATGAAACATTGTATGATTGATGGTATATTGTGATTATGTTAGGGAGAGAAAGAGTACAAGAGTGAAAAAAGGGCACATGGGGTAGGCCCACACCTCCCAGAACATTAACACAGCACCTGCTTCAGGTCTTCTAAGCAATTTATGAGGTGCTACACTCCCAACACCGACTCCCTTTCCTGTCCTCCCCTCTTACACCCCCCTCCTTCCCTATCCTCCCTCATTTAGCCCAGCTATCTCTCAGATCTTGCAGTTAGAGGCTGATAGTGCGTGCCCGGGTGTATATAGGGGTCACTGTTCTGTGTTAATCCCAGAGAACATATCAGATGAGCTGGATTTTATTATTGTCCTGATGTCCCATATGCAGGGGCTCAAAGTTACTTAGAATGATCCTCTTCTAGTGATGGGAGAAAAGAAGCTGTAGTCTGTTATCTGCAGCCGTTTGGCGTCTATTGTGTTGGGTGCTCTTTTTCTTTGTTCATGGAGTGGATTTGAAGCATTACATGCTTGTGTTAAAACATAGCAGAGCTTTGCATCTTTTTCCCATATCGCCTTCCACTGATTATTTAATGGGCTTTTCAACATGCACGTCTGGTTTGAGTAGTGTAGTTTCAGTCTTTTATCCTTAGGTGAGTGAATGCGTTGTCACATGTGTGTACCCAATGGAAAATATGACTTGTGGTTTCTTTTTATTTCCTCTCCATTTTGTTTCGAGTGTCTGCTTTTTCCAAGAGCATTTTTTTCTCTCCCTCCTTGTGGCTGATAAGTGATGCAGATAGCTGTGATGGTTAAATTCAGCTGGTGCGCGCGCACACACACACACACACACACACACACACACACACATGCATACACACACACACACACACACACACACACACACACACACACACACACACACACACACACACACACACACACACACACACACACACACACACACACACACACACACACACAGAGAGAGTCAGATATACACACACAACATTAACCATCTCTCTCTGATTCAGCTGAACAGTTATTGATAATGTCTTTGTGTGTTTTGTGTATGTGGGATGTGTTTGCGGGATGTGGGATGTGTGTTTTGTTCTCCTGAACGTAGAGTGTATTCTCGTCGAGTTGTTATGTGGATTGTCAAAACAGAAAGCCAAGCAGTAACGACAGACATCTGATGGAAGGAGGAAGAGAAAAAGGGTAGATAGGAGAAAAAGAAAGAGACTGTGATTATTCTCTGCAGGTGGAATAAAATAACACCGCCCGGAGTTCAGTAATCACCATGTTCAAGTAAACATCAGAAAGAGAAGGAAGAAACATGTTGGTAATTTTCATGGTGTGTTCTTTTTTTAAATAATACTGTTGCTTGTAGTATTTCACTCAGAAATGACGGATGAGTGTCACAGAGGTACAATACAAGTTGGACTATATAGAACAGCCGTTAGAAGAC